>NC_052160.1:87429139-87729139 GCF_902713615.1 Scyliorhinus canicula
CTCAATCCCCCCCCCCACTCCTCAACCCCCCCCCCCACTCCTCAACCCCCCCCCCACTCCTCAATCCCCCCCCCCCCACTCCTCAATCCCCCCACCCCCCACTCCTCAATCCCCCCCTTCCGCAAACTTACGCATCGGACCAGCTACATTTTCCACCAAATAATTTATGTATGCTACAAACAGAGGCCCCAAACCAATGCAAAACTTGCGCAAAACAAACACATCAATTACAAAATTTGTATATACATAAAAAGCCATTAAACAGAAAAATTCCAACATTAGCCCTCCTCCAACCCATGCTCCTTGACCAAGTTGTCCACCTTCTCCGGTAACATAAAGTAATGTTAACTGCCTTTGAAAGTTACCCAAAGTTTGACTGGGTACAACAGCCCAAACCAGACCTTGCTCCAAAGGAGCACCGCCTCAACCTTATTAAATCCTGCCATTTGGCCAGGTTAGCACCAAAGTCTTGGTAAATCGAGAACAGATTCCCCTCCCAGCTCAGTCTCGAGTTGCCTTTGCCCACATCAAAATCTTCTCCTGGAACTTGTGCATACGCACTATCATCGCCCGCCGCAGCAAGCTCTCTGTCTCATTGACCAATGGAAGACTCCCGCCTCAACCAACTTCTCGAATATCTTTGAAACATTGCTATTGGTACTTGTTTCCTTCACACCCTCTAGCAGACCTATGATTCACAAATTCTGCCCTGGAGCAGACGTCATCATCTCTTTTCACGGTTACCAAAATTCCCCCTTGATATAGTCTATCAACTGCTCCACAGGCAGTGTGGTTGACGACAATGCTTCCCCTTTCGCCATTTTATCCAACAGTGCTGCACCACACATGTCCTCCAACTCTTGAACTAGGGCTTTTACCGACTTTTGCCTGGTGTAATAACCTGCTGATATTCCACTCTGGGGGAGAAACCAACACTTCACACCTTTTGCACAAAAATCACTAATTAACTGGGTGGAAAGGGCCAAAACCAACTCCTTATGTATGACGAATCAGCTCATGGTTGCCACCAGAAGTCAGCCACAAATATTCATAAGCAGGAACCCACTTGCTGCAAACAAAAGGAATAGGTTTAAGCCTTGAGTCTTTTTTGAATTACCCAAGAGCTTGAGGAGCCCTTAATTCCCTATTGCTTTCTCAATTGCAATGCCATCGTCAATCAGTCAGCTTGCCAACCAATCAGCACTTTTTTTGCATGTAATACAAATTGTGATCATTTGAAATTTTACCCCGTGTCCAAGATGAAAAGCTTCAGCAACATGTCTCTCTTTTCAGCATAGATCACTGAATCAAAATTTCCTGCAACTTAGCCAGAACAAAGTGAGTGGGAATTTCTGTGAAAAGTTAAGTCCAGCAGGACCTCAAGTCAGCATTTCTATCATTCTCATGTTGAGACCTGCACTGTTTTCTACATGTATAAATATTTTGTGGCATTATGATCTTTCCATGCAAAACATAAAAGCTTCCAAAACTGTGTTTGGTTAACTATGTTGCGCTTTCTTTGGTGGCTTAAAACTTTAATTTCATATCAACAAGATTAGACGATGTCCAATGTTTTTCTAATTGATTATGTAACTTTATATGTGTTTAATACGGTTTTTATGGCCGGCTAATGGTACTGATTCTCAGGAAATATGGGTGCGATTTCTAGTGTAAGATTTGCATTTTTAAAATTCCAAGGTCCAAATTCCTAGTGTTAAACGGGTACATTTGGTCCAAATTCCTTACAGTTGAAGAGCTACCGGACCACCTCAGGAGATGTTTGTTAAGTTAAGTCAACAAAGATGCACCCCGGGCTCATGGACGAGACGCAAGGAAAATATTCCAACAGCTGCTTCGCCAACAAATATTCCGGAGTTTGGGAATGATTCAATACTCACTTCGAGCGTTGAGGGGGAGGTGAAGGCCCGCCTATCTCCGACACCGCTGTCTGAATGCAGCTGAAGTGGAAAACACGACGAAGAGGAGGCAGTGGCGGGAGCTGCCTGAAGTCCGCTCGCATCGACCGACTCCGCTTCGCGCGCCAAAAGTGGTTTAACGGACAATAGGCGGGGCGTCCTAACGGTCACTGAGGGCGCGAGCTGGGCCAACGCGCGAGCTTCTCCCTCTCCCCACCCCAGAACAGTGCTGAGAGACACATGGCTCGTTTTCCATCCACCTGAGCCTCTTTTACCTCGAAGTTCCCTCTTTAAGGCATTCTTCAACTTTTCCTGAATGTTACCCACATTTACTACTCAGTTTTTGCTATTTTCCTGCAGAGGTTTTTTTTTGTCCCCCATTATTCATAAATGTTTATAAAAAGTGCATCACGTGCCCGTTGATAATTGACCGCACATTATGTTTTATATATATTTATAACTGCAGTTGATATTTACAAGATTCATTGCATGTCAAACATGAAGCCTTGAGGGGTTTTATCCAGTTTCTAGTCCCTCTGTGCACGATGGCGGAAAGGTGGCCTGTTCCCATTGCACCTTCGTGGTGGCCTCCCACAAGTTTTAGTGTGTCACTCACAGCATGTAACCCTCAACCTTGGAATGTGCCAGTCTGCAATACTCGGTCATGGAGAACTCTTGGCACTGGAACATAAAATTTTAGGAAACCAAAGAGCGCCTTTCACTGAGTTAATTGCCCTCAAGCCACAGTTGATGTTATCCTTGTCTGCATTTCTGGGAACAGTCCTTAGAGCACAAGAGTCCTGTGTCATAGAGCTACCCGGAATGAGCCTCGACAAAATTCATCAAATCTTTTTACAGACCTTTGCAAAAGCATATTTCAGAAGAAGATGGGTAAAGTCTCTTCCCCGTCACAACCCCCTTGAGAGGGCAATGTGCAGAGGAGGAGACCCGGGCATGCAGGGACAATCTTATGGGAGGGTATTTCTTGCAACCAGCCAGGCTAGTTCTTGCAATGACAATTCTGACAAATGATTTTCACAGTCTGCCAAGGAATCCATCTGACAGGATCTATCATCTTTTCCCACAGTGTCTCAAGGACGTTAGATAGAACATAGAACAGTACAGCACAGAACAGGCCCTTCAGCCCTCAATGTTGTGCCGAGCCATGATAACCCTACTCAAACCCACGTATCTACCCTATACCCGTAACCCAACAACCCCCCAACCACCTTACTTTTATTAGGACACTACGGGCAATTTAGCATGGCCAATCCACCTAACCCGCACATCTTTGGACTGTGGGAGGAAACCGGAGCACCCGGAGGAAACCCACGCACACAGGGGGAGGACGTGCAGACTCCACACAGACAGTGACCCAGCCGGGAATCGAACCTGGGACCCTGGAGCTGTGAAGCATTTATGCTAACCACCATGCTACCCTGCTGCCCCAGATGTTGACTATTGCCCAATGGGCTTGTGGTCAAAGGTGTTTTTCTGCTCAAACGTCTCCATGGGGAACAGATGGTACTGCACTGTCCAACAGTTTAGCTCATTCTCCTTCAACACGGCAAGACTTATCTGTCACATCACCTGGGCCAGAGGAACCTCAGAATTTAGTGACACTCGATGTCTGTATACTAAGGGTATACGTGTTGTGTTCTGTGATCTAACCGTTGTAATGTACACAGAACATCTAGTTGTTTAACTTGAAAGATTATTTTATTTTTTTAAAAATAATTTTTATTGAAATTTTTACAAAATATAAACATCTCAACTCTACAGTATTAACAAAACAACCGCGGTAACATCCCAAGAACAATACCCACCCAACTTCAAAAGCAACTACAAACAAAAGAAAAAAAACCAAAAGAACACCCTCCCCACCAGTGACAGCGGTAACATATCCCACCTCTTAAACTCCTCCTCCATCTGCTCCACCAACCTTGTTAGGTTGAGCTTGTGCAGGGCCCCCCAACTCCCAGCCACCTGGACCCCTAGGTACCTGAAGCTCTTCCCTGCCTGCTTCAGTGGGAGCCTACCAATCCCCTCCTCTTGATCCCCCGGATGCACCACAAACAACTCACTCTTGCCCAGGTTCAACTTATACCCAGAGAAACCCCCAAATTCACTAAGAATCCTCATCACGTCTGACATCCCCCCCACCGGGTCCGCCACATACAGCAACAGGTCGTCCGCATACAGCGACACTCGATGCTCCTCCCAACCCCGCACTAGGCCCCTCCAGTTCCCTGACTCCCTCAATGCCGTGGCCAGGGGCTCAATCACCAACGCGAAGAGCAAGGGGGACAGGGGGCACCCCTGTCTCGTCCCCCGGTACAGCCGAAAGTACTCCGACCTCCTCCTATTTGTGGCTACACTCGTCATCGGGGCCTCGTAGAGCAGCCTCACCCACCGGATAAACCTCTCCCCAAACCCAAACCTCTCCAGCACCTCCCACAAATACTCCCACTCAACCCTATCAAAGGCCTTCTCCGCATCCAATGCCACCACTATCTCCGCCTCCCCTTCCATGGCCGGCATCATAATGACATTGAGGAGCCTTCGCACGTTCGCATTCAACTGCCTTCCCCTCACAAACCCCGTCTGGTCCTCATGAATGACCTCGGGCACGCAATCCTCTATTCTAGTGGCCAGGATCTTTGCCAGCAGCTTAGCGTCGGCGTTTAGCAGCGAAATCGGCCTATATGACCCGCACTGCAGAGTGTCCTTGTCCCGCTTCAGGATCAAGGAAATCAGTGCCCGTGACATAGTTGGGGGCAAAGCCCCCCCCCCTTGCCTCGTTAAAGGTCCGGACCAACAGGGGGCCCAACAGGTCCAAATACCTTTTATAAAATACCACCGAAAACCCGTCCGGCCCCGGCGCCTTCCCCGACTGCATGCTCCCTATCCCTTTGACCACCTCCTCCAGCTCGATCGGCGCCCTCAGTCCCTCCACCTGCTCCTCCTCCACCCTCGGGAATCACAGCTTGTCCAAGAAGCGCCCCATTCCACCCCCCTCCACCGGGGGTTCCGACGGTACAGTTCCCCATAGAAGTCTCTGAAGACCCCATTAACATCTACTCCCCTCCGCACCACCTTCCCAGCCTTATCCGTCACTCCCCCAATCTCCCTGGCCGCGTCCCGCTTTCGGAGCTGGTGTGCCAGCATCCTGCTCGCCTTCTCCCCATACTCATACACCGCCCCCTGTGCTTTCCTCCACTGAGCTTCCGCCTTTCTGGTAGTCAATAGGTCGAATCTGGCCTGAAGGCTACGCCTCTCCCCCAGCAATCCCTCCTCTGGAGCCTCCGCATATCTCCTATCCACCCGCACCATCTCCCCTATCAGTCTCTCCCTCTCCCTCTGCTCCCCCGTCTCCCTATGGGTTCGGATGGAGATCAATTCCCCCCTCATCACCGCCTTCAATGCCTCCCAGACCGTCCCCACTCGGACCTCCCCATTGTCATTGGCCTCAAGATACCTCTCGATACACCCCCGAACCCTCTCGGCCACCTCCTCATCTGCCAGCAGCCCCACCTCCAAGCGCCAGAGCGGACGTTGGTCCCTCTCTTCCCCCAGCCCGAAGTCCACCCAGTGCGGGGCATGATCTGAAATGGCAATGGCGGAGTATTGAGTGACATACTTGGCCCACCCATCCCTGAGTGACATACTTGGCCCACCCATCCCTTCCTCATCCGAACCTGGTCCACCACTCTCAGGTGGGGCCTCACGGTAGCATGGTGGTTAGCATCAATGCTTCACAGCTCCAGGGTCCCAGGTTCGATTCCCGGCTGGGTCACTGTCTGTGTGGAGTCTGCACGTCCTCCCCGTGTGTGCGTGGGTTTCCTCCGGGTGCTCCGGTTCCTCCCACAGTCCAAAGATGTGCGGGTTAGGTGGATTGGCCATGCTAAATTGCTCGTAGTGTAAGGTTAATGGGGGGATTGTTGGGTTACGGGTATACGGGTTACGTGGGTTTAAGTAGGGTGATCATTGCTCGGCACAACATCGAGGGCCGAAGGGCCTGTTCTGTGCTGTACTGTTCTATGTCTATGTGTGTCTCCTGGAGCATGGCCACATCCGCCTTCAGCCCCTTCAGGTGCGCAAATACCCGGGCCCGTTTGACCGGCCCATTCAGCCCCCTCACATTCCAGGTTATCAGCCAGATCAGAGGGCTCCCTGCCCCCCTCCCCTGCCGATTAGCCATACCCCATCCCTTGCCCACCACCGGCCAGCGTCCCCCGCTCTGCCAGTTTCCCACCGTTTGAAAGATAATTTATTAACAGACATGTGGAAAGATAACTAACAGACTACTATAGAGATAATGGCTACTAAATGAATTCAGTGAATTCTCCTGGAGTTATTCTTGTACGACTTACTACAAGTATCTCAAGTCACATGATGGATATCTGACGCCACATGCTGGTCGGAGGTCATATCATTAACATGTGCACTGATATGGAACTATGTACATTTATGTGTCCATACATATCACTGCAATATGGACAGCCTGATGCTGATAGAAGTGGCCAACAAGCTGAGGATGATGTTGGGTACATTCCCTCCTTCTCCTGACCCAACTTCTCTGAAAACTTGCATATTGTGTTCTTGTTGACCCAGTTCATTTTCAATCTCCAGACAAAATGGAAGATAGCCACAGAGGGGAAAGGCCAGACCTACGCCATGTGGAGCAACTCCAAGAGCACTGAGTGGCCCTGGTCCAAAGCCTGTTGGGAAATATGGCCAAGTAAAAGGAACACTAAGCCTGCTGTGAAATGTGGCCAAGTAACAGAGAACACTGAAGGAACAAAGAGACATCAAGAGCTGAGAGTGTAGATTCTGAAACTGGAAACAGGACAGCAGACGGTGGACCCAACAAAAGATGCCAGAGGTGAGTAAAGAAAACAAGGTCTTGGAAAGATGACCCGGAAAGAGGATAGATGAGAAATATGTGCGTGTGAAATATAGCAGGTCATAAACATTAGCATTTGCTGTGGCCTGTCCGATGAAAGGGGAGGTGGTCATTGGTAATGTGTAGGATTTAAGGGCCCTTCCTGTTGATTTCCTTATTTCCCCTTTACTTTTGCCGTAATCATTTTGATCCATGGATGTTCAATATACATATATCTTGAAGTTGAGCAGAGGAAGTGAGGACCTCAAAAGTTACAAAAGAGTACACCAAAGAGTATTCTTTGGGCAGCGGAAACAGACTTTTGGCACCCGAGAGAGCGCAGGGACTCGGTTTGATTGGTGGTCAATGGCGGATTCTCCATTTCTGAGACTAAGGGTGGGATTCTCCGGTTGCGTTCGGCGATCAGCCGGAGAATCAAAGTTCCCAACCAAATCGGGGATCCATTCCACAAAATTGGTGGACTCCGAGAATACGCCGCGCGACGCACCGACGGCCCCAGGACATTGCCTGAGACCCACCCCCGATGCTCCACCCCCGACCGGCAAGTTCCCGACAGTGTACGTCTCTCATGGTCTCACCCGTCGGGAACTCGGCGTGGTCCAGCACCGCCACAGTCGGGGAGGACCAATTCGCAGGCAGGGAGACTGTACCAGGGGCTGAGGCCACTGTGGGGGTGGGGGGTGGTCTGGGGCGCGCAAGCCGGCACTATTTCTCAGGCCGGGTCCGCGAGCGGCCGGTGCCATGTTGCACGGCACAGCCGCTGCAGGCCACCGCCGTGTGCATGCGCGGCCACAGGCTTGGCAATTCGCCGGACCGTATTGGCAGCTAGAGCTGGATGGTACCCGCCAGCTGCACGGAGGATCGGTGGCCGTCTTGTGCCAAATTATCGGGCGTAAAATACCAATTTTCCCATACTGGCGTGAGGACATATTCTCACAATCGGAGAATCCTGCCCCATGGGATTCCCACCAAAATCGTGTTCGGCAATCGGCCGGAGAATACCCGTTCATGATCGAATCCGGAATGGTGCCGCTTTCCCGATGCTCCGCTCCCTCCAAAGCAGCGTACTCGGAGCGACCACGGACCCGGCAATTCTCCGGGCCGTATCGGCAGCTAGAGTCAGGTGCTCCAAGCTGCCCTGATGCTAGCCTCCAGCCAAATGGAGGATTGGTGGCAGTTTTACGGCTTTTTGTCTATCGTAAAACGCCACCGTTCCCACGCCGGCGTGAGGACGCAGCCTCAAATCAAAGAATCCAATCCTAAGGTTGACGCCAATGCAGAATGCGCGGATGTTCATGACAGCAAAACTGGTGTCACAGCTGGACCGATTCCTCTATTACTAAGGGGCTAGCACCGGTGGCACATGAAACGCAATCGATTCGAATGAGAAACGGGCCGGATTCACCGGTTCTGCAATTGACACTCAGCTGCAGCCACAGACATACTGCACGCCCCACACACACCATCCCAGCCACCAAGATGGCAGCGAGGACAGCAGCCCCGATGCCCAGCTAGAGACCCTCTTGGACGCAGTGGAGGAGAGGCGGATGACCCTGTATCCCGGCTCGGGAAGGAGGCTGCCAGCCGCCATCATTCGCCATGCCTGAGTGCAGTGGCAGAGACCGTCAGTGCAATGGGCAAAACTGTGCAGACCGGCCAGCAGTGCCGTAAAAAACCTGCACATTCTCCTCAGGGCGTCCACGCTGAGTCGGCAACATTGTGCCCTTGGCACTAAACCCTGCAACCTGACCCCCCCCCCCCCCTTACGCGGAGGATGGGTGAAACACCAACCTGCACCACATGTCAGCACCCATACCTGCGGCCATGGCTGGTGCCCTGGCAACCAGCTGCCCACACCCTGGGCTGCATGTGTTGGAATGTCTAACACTGTTGTTTTTTGTTTGCGTCCCCCGCCCCCCAGGTGAAAGCCGCGCATAACTCCCGGGAGCGGGAGAAGACAGGAGCGGGACCACCAAACCTGGAGCCCCTCACTGTGGCAGAGCAGAGGCCGTGGATGTGGTCGGCAGATCACAGGAAAGGGAGGACACCAAGGTGAAGTTTGGCCGTGGTCGAGGAAGTGAGACTCTGCTTAATTGCGGTTCCCCATGGCACGTGTCAGCCCCTCCCACATGTCAGCCCCTCCCAACACCCAACACCCCCCAAACCACCCCACAACACCCTCACCCTACACCACACTCACCCCACCATCCCCGACCCACTCTCTAATCATGTGTCTTGTCCTGTGACTTACAGGACCTGCTGGAGGTGGGGCGGGTCCATCAGGTGTTCCCCGCCCCCAGCCAGTGCCACAGCTGGAGACCCCATGAACCAAGCAGTGATGCTGATAGCAGATCGGAAACCAGCCCTCTGCCCGAGACCCAGGGTACCCTGGAGCTCAAGTCGGAGGATGACACGGTTTTCCCATCACAGCTGGCTCCAACACTCTCCACCATCCCAGAGACACTCACCTTGGTTGGACATTTTAGTGAAGAGGCTCCTGGGACACTATCTGGTGTTCACCACACAGCTGATCCTGTACAGCAGCTGGAGGTAGGAACACCCGAGGGGGTGGACGGTTGGAGAGCAGACCGACCCAGGGACTAGCTGCCGTCCTAATGGGACGATCTTCTGTTCTGAGCTTCTGGAAAGGTCAGAAACATCTAAAGTAGAGATGCAGTCGCAGAGCCAGGGACTACATGAGGGGTTGTCGGCGAGTATCCAGCACTTGCAGGCGCAGGTGGAGAAGTCCAACCGTGTGCAGCAACAGGAGGTGGTGCCGACCATGCGTGCCACCCAGGCCTACACAGCTGAGTAGCGTCCGCGATGGACGCATTGGGAGCGACGATTGTGGCTATGGATCAGCATGTCCAAGGCTTGAGGAATACTGCGCGGGAATTGGCCAAGGCCCAGGACAGGTTTGCCGTTTCACAGGCAACCCTGTGCCAGAGCCACCTGGACATTGCAACGGCATTTCTGAGCATAGCCCAGTCACGGCAGTGTTCTGGGCTAGGGTTTAGAGAACACCAAAGTGTATCATGGAGTTCACCTGACCCACAACATTTACTGGATTGTGGTATGGGGAGCATATGGCCCACTCTACAGGTATGGTACAGCAGAAATCAAAAAGTATTTTTTAAAGCAAAACAATGTTTATTCTATAAACTCAGTTAATCTTTTTAAAACATACAGTAAACATCTTAGCAACCATTAATTCACATTCAACTCCCAAAGACTACAACACTAAGTAAACCTTTAAGCTTTCCTTTTTAACATCCAAACGACTTAAAATCAAAACCTTTATCAAAAGCACATCAGGTTAAAGTCACTACTGAAAACATTTATAATTCTGAATTCACCAAATGATCAAGAAATAATCTTTTCATGGAAGCGAGATCAACAGTACACCTGCTCTGTCTGGCTTCAGCTCCAACACTGAAAACGAAACTAAAACACACCCTGCAGCCTGCTCAAAAACGAAAGTAAAAAACTGACAGATAGTCCAGCTCCACCCACTCTCTAACATCACTGCAGTAGTAACCACTATTTCTCAAAGGTACTCTCACAACAGATATTTATATACACACCCATTTATAAACACCCATTTATTCAAGGTACTTTCACATGACACCTCCCCCAAGAAAAAAAAATAAACCATCAACTTCAAGATGGTTTCATTTTTCACCTTTTCACCATTCTTTAAGAAATGCACACAGTAAATATACTTTTTTGTTTCAAAAAACAACACACGCAAACAGGTACAATAATATAGTCCATTTTTAAAAAATTTTATTCCTCCAACTGAAATCCTTCTCGATTGATAGTCTCTTTGAACAAGAAGGACTCTGCACGATCCGTCCATTTCTCTATGCCTTGGCATTTCTCTTTAAAGTCAGATACTTTAGTTCAATCTGTTCATAGAGCCCCTTGTAATTCTCCAACACAGGAGTATTGGTTATCACAGCTTTCAGGCAGTCAAATGCTTGTTGAAAGTCCGCTGTCCATTGAAATTTTTGACGTTTCTTCAACAAGTCCATCAGTGGAGCAATCACGCTACAAAACCTTTGGACAAATATTCGATCAAATCCACTCATGCCAAGAACTCGCATTATTTCCCTTCGTCTTGAGGGTATCGGAAACTCCTCAATAACTGTTGGTTTCATATCCCGTGTGACCATTCGACCCTGTCCGATTGTATGGCCAAGGAAAGTGACTTGGGCTTTTCCAAATTCACTTTTGGCTTGGTTTATCACCAAACCCGCCTCCTGAAGTTGATCGAATAACTCCATCAGATGTTTCAAATGTTCTTTCCATGTCTGGCTGAACATTACCAGATCGTCGATGTATACCGCACAATTGGGTAATCCTGAAACAACTTTGTTAAAACTGTTGAAATGTGGCTGGGGCATTTTTCATGCCAAATAGCATAACTTTGAATTGGTATATACCATCTGGAGTCACAAAAGCTGAAATCTCCTTTACCTATTCGGATAAAGGTATCTGCCAGTAAACTTTAAGTAAATCCAATTTGGAAATAAAAGCTGATTGTCCCATTTTCTTAATGCAATCCTCCAAACGTGGGATAAGATAAGAGTCCATTCTTGTAACTACATTAACCTTTCTGTAGTCCACACACAACCATTGGGTACCGTCTGGTTGTGGTACCATCACTATGGGTGAGTTCCATTGGCTGCAACCCACTTCAATTATGCCATTTTTAAGCACACTTTCAATCTCTTTGTTAACCTGTGCCAATTTTAAAGGGTTAAGTCTGTATGGATGTTGTTTGATTCGAACAACTACATCATGTATAGCCATTTTAGTACTTCCCAATTTATCTCTACAAACCTGCCCACATGATATCAATAACTCTTTCAGGTTAGTTTTGTTTTTCCTCTGGAACTCAACAATTTATTCCAATTTTTAAGAACACCCTCGTTTTCCAATTTAATTTGAGGTATGTCAAATTCGCAGTCATCTAGATTTGGTTCGTCACTTTGAGTTAGAATCATGGAAACCTCCTCCTTTTTCTCTCCTTCCCTTTCAAAGTACCTTTTAAGCATATTCACACAACACACTTGGTGAGTTTTCCTTTAATTCATCTCACTTAATTTCCTTTCAATCTGATAAGGTCCACAAAACCTAGCTTTTAAAGGTTCACCTACCACTGGTCACAACACTAAAACTTTATCTCCACTAGCAAAACTACGAACTTTGGATTTCTTGTCCGCTACCTGTTTCATCACATTCTGTGCAACTTTTTAATGTTGTCTGGCCAATTCACCTGCTCTATTAATCGTTCCCTGAAATTTGACACGTAATCCAATAATGTAATTTCCGATTTCTCACTCACCAATTTTTCCTTAATCAATTTAAGTGGTCCTCTTACCTCATGACCAAAAATTAGTTTAAAAGGACTGAATTTGGTTGATTCATGAGGTGCATCCCTAATTGCAAACTGTACGAATGGAATTCCTTTATCCCAATCCTCTGGATAATCTTGACAATGAGCCCTCAACCTTGTCTTTAATGTCAGATGCCACCTTTCTAACGCTACCTGTGATTCTGGATGGTACGCAGTTGATTTAAATTGTTTTATTCCTGAGATATCCATAACTTCTTTGAATAACCTGGAGGTAAAATTTGATCTTTGATCCAATTTTATTTCTGTGGGTAGTCCATATCTAGTAAAGAATTTAAGTAACTCCTCCACAATCTTTTTAGCTGTAATATTACACACTGGAATGGCCTCTGGAAACCTAGTAGACACATCCATTAGAGTCAAAAGATATTGATTCCCACTTTTCGTTTTAGCAAGCGGTCCCCTTTAGGAAGCGGTCCCCTTAGGACCCTTGTAAAAGGTTCTTCAAATGCTCAAATGGGTATTAAGGGCGCTGGTTTTATCACTGCTTGAGGTTTCCCTATCACTTGACATGTGTGACATGATCGACAAAATTTAACTACATCTTTATGTAGTCCAGGCAAATAAAAATGTTTTTGGATTTTAGCTTGAGTTTTCCTTATTCCCAAATGACTTCCCACTGGTACCTCATGTGCAACACCTCCTTTCGATACCCTATTGGCAATACTACTGATGAACTTCTGCCCACTTTTCATCTGCCTGCAAATGTAAAGGTCTCCGTTTTCTCATCAAGGCATCATTTTTACGGTAATAACACTCTGGTATACACTCAGATTCCTCATCCGTATATGCTTTCGGATACAGCCGTTTTATTTCTATATCTTTTTGTTGTAACTATGCCAATTTTCATGAACTAAAAATATCCGCCTCATCCTCCATTTGTTCTTGTTCTTGTTCAACCATCTGATCAAAAATCGTTTCTGATAATTGCACTTCAACTTCATCTTTACTCTTTGATTTCTCCTCTTGTCTTAACATGTGACTTTGCGACCTTCTTACTCACAATCGGAAATATCCCAGGATATTCGTCCTTCAACGCTTCAGTTGTCTGATTTTCCACTGGCTTATCAACCACAGTAGGCATCACTCCCATCTGCGATCCAGCTATATCATTACCCAAGATAAACTGTATTCCTGGACAAGAGTTTTTCTATTACTCCTACTACCACTTCACCACTCTTCACTGGACTTTCCAACCTTACCTTATATAATGGAACACTAGAGCCGGGATTCTCCCCCAACCGGCTGGGCGGACCATACCAGCACCAAAGAGTGGTGTGAACCACTCCGGCCTCGGGCCATCCAGCGCCGAAGGGCCTCTGCCAGGCGGCGCGAGATTGCGCATGCGCAGGAGCCAGCGTATCCTGGCGCATGCGCTGAAATGCAAGTCCCTGGCATTGTGAAGCAACAGTGCTCACCACTGTGCTACAGTGCCGAGAGAGGAGCCAAAAACATGAACCACGCCAGGCGGCAAACAGTTTGCGATGCAACCGGCCCACTCCCACAGGCGAAATTCGGATATCGCTGTAGCATGACCAAAAATAAATTATTACCACTTCAGCTCCATTTCCATACAATTTACGGAAGCCACCCCATATCCAAAGGCCTCCTGTCACTCAGTGGCCTTCTCAGCAAGTGGTCACACTGGCGCTGATTCATACTCCTTTTTAAAAATGCAAACCTGGTGGAAGGGCTTCTGTGGCGAGCCGAGCAGGTGAGTAGCCATCTTTGCTCACAAGCAAAGAACCTGGAGGTGCTGGGATTGCCGCCCTAGTGCTCAGTGGGCTGGGTGGGGAACCCTCAACTGGGGGACTCTCTGAAGGGGTGGGCTGCTATGGGAAGCTGTAATAGAGGCGCTGGGGAGACAAACGGGGGGGGGGGGGCAACCTCTGTCATTGAGCGGTGCATCACACTCCTCAAGATGCATTTCTGATACCCCGACCACTCCTGTGGTGCACTCCAGTACACTGTCCCGTAGGGTCGCCCACTTTGTGGTGGTTTGCTGTGTCCTCCACAACCTCGACGAGGTGGAAGTTGGTGATGTGGAACATGTGGCCACCTCCAAGGATGAGGTGGCGATGGACCAGCAGGGGGCCAGCAGGGGATGGAGGATGAGCCCAGGGTGGAACCGGAGGATGAGCCAGAGGCTGCAGGACAGGGGGCATTGGTGAGGGTCCAGCATGGTAGCATTGTGGATAGCACAATTGCTTCACAGCTCCAGGGTCCCAGGTTCGATTCCGGCTTGGGTCACTGTCTGTGCGGAGTCTGCACATCCTCCCCGTGTGTGCGTGGGTTTCCTCCAGGTGCTCCGGTTTCCTCCCACAGTCCAAAGATGTGCAGGTTAGGTGGATTGACCATGATAAATTGCCCTTGGTGTCCAAAATTTCCCTTAGTACTGGGTGGGGTTACTGGGTTATGGGGATAGGGTGGAGGTGTTGACCTTGGGTAGGGTGCTTTTTCCAAGAGCCGGTGCAAACTCGATGGGCCGAATGGCCTCCTTCTGCACTGTAAATTCTATGATAATCTATGATCCCCTTTGGACCATAGTCGTCTGCTTTACACAGTATGTGGCCTGATCTGTCATCGCTACCTCACCCACCCCATACCCCCATCTCCTATCTTCCCAGGATACATGTTACATAATTCGAAGGTGCCGGGACTGTGCTGGCACCGTCAGCGGGTCACTGTCGAGGGCAGGGGCGTGATAACTCGCAGAGAGCTGAGTGCCAGTACTCCTCAATCTGTGCCATCATCTGACCCCTGCATATCTGCTGGGTGGTCGCTCACACCTATCACCTGCACGTGGTGTGCCTGGGTTGGGGGGCATGCCGGGACAGATGGATCAAGGTTTCGGAGGTAGGTCTGCATCATGCATGAAAGTGACAGAGGCGTCATACTGATTGTACATAAGGATGTTTGGTGTGTTTATAATTCCCCAATCTCCCGATGGTGCTGCACCCCTGACTGTGAGACGCAGCCTAATCAGAGGAGTGGAACTCGGGGAAGCTGGTGGCCACCGTCGCCACTCCATGGGATGGGTCCGGGTTGGCATCCATTGCCACATCCTGGTTGGTGCCCTCAGCGTGCTCCTCAGTAACTGGGACATGCTCTACAGTGCCTTGGCAATGCCCACCTGCGACTGCGACAGGCTCTGCAGTGCTTTGGCCATTCCCATCTGAGAACGGGACATGTCCCGCAGAATCTCATCAAGGTCAGCCTGGTACTGGGTAACATTACTAGCGAGGCGGACATTCTGCCGAGACCCTCAGCCATTGCTGTCACCGACTGCGCAATGCATGGACATCTTCACTAATGGCACTGACGTCGTGCAACAGGCTCTCCACTGAGGTTGCCACCCAAGCAGTATTGGCCTTGGTGCCATGAATTGCCAATGACATCTCTTGCGCCTGTAGACTCTGGTACTCCTCCAATTAGCCATGGATCTGCTGCAGTGTGGCTGACATCTCCCTCTGAATGTGCTAACTGCTCCCTATCATCTCCATCAGCTCTTGGAATACCTCTTCTATAGGCTTAGCATCAGGCTGGGACACAACTGGGTCCTTGAATCCTACAGACCTCTGAATGCTGTCTCACATGGGGGATCCTGCCCTCACCTGATGTGCATCAACAGGACCTCTGGGTGGAGCTCAGTGGTTCCTCACCTCTACGGCGTCTGCTGACTTCCGCGTGGGTGACTGCCCTGACCTCAGCCACCCCAGTCACCTCTAGGGCCCCATTGCTTGAAGGAGGTGAGGATTTTAAGTCTGGCACCCCATCGCCAGTCTGGGCCCTCTATAGTGAAAACCATTACAGAGTGACAGCAAAAACCTCACCAACTGAAGGCCCAGACTAAAACAATGAAACTCTGTTCATCTGAAACAGAGACTTTTATCCTTTTACTCTTCGTATTGTTTTATTTCCTCCCCTCTGTGTTTGTCTTTTGTTTGTGTGGAGGATGGGGCGCGTTCGGGAAGGGGTTAGGAATTAGATAATTGTTTTTTTTTATTTAGAATACCCAATCATTTTTTTCCAATTAAGGGCCAATTTAGCATGTCCAATTCACCTACCCTGCACATTTTTGGGTTGTGGCCGCAGACTCGGGGAGAGTGTCCTCACAGACAGTTACCCGGGGCTGGGATTGAACCTGAGTCCTCAGGGCCGTAGGCAGCAGTGCTAACCACTGGGCCACTGTGCCGCTCTGGAATTACGTAATCGTTAACCGGTTGTATTTGCTGCCTATTTAATTATAGTTATTGTTATTAACAAAAATTAATTGTGTTTAAATTTACAAACTTTGTGACTGTAGTTATTGGTCAGCCAAAGACCAAAGACTTCGCATATTTTCAAAAACTTAATAGTTAATTTTAATTGTGTTGCGATTCTGAGTAAAATGGGGCTGGAATTTACCATGCACTAGCCCGGGGTGTTGTAACAATGTACAGAGAGACATAGATCCGAGGGCCTCCTCTGCCTGGGATTGTCACCCGCTTAAGCCCTTAAGCTCCTGATGGACTCAACAAAAGGTTTGATACAACACACAAACAAGTCCTGTCTGATTGCAGATTTGATTGGCAAGCTTTTTGATTCCCACCCATTGATTGAAACTGAGCTACTGATTTTTGTGTTGAGTATACGAATATATGAACAAGAAGGAAGAGTAGGCCCTTTGGCCCCTTGAACCATGACCACATCCACATCCAGCTCATCCCCGATAGCCTATCACCCTCTTTCTTACTATGAGTCTATCCACCTCTTCTTTAAAAACATTCAAAGACCTCTTGGACTACCTTTTCAGGAAGAGGGTTCCAAGACTTACAACACTCTGAGAGAAATAGGAAATGTCTGCCACAATCCCCCATGTGGGGGGGAATGGGCTGGGGGGGAGTTGGGGTGGCATTGGGGGGAGTGGGGAAGGGTGGACGTGGTTGGGGGGGGAGGGGGGAAGGGTGGTCGTGGTTGTGGGGAGGGGGGAAAGGGGGGCAGGGTAGAAGTCGTTGGGGGTAGGGGTGAGAATGGGGAAGGGTGGACGTGGTTGGGGGAGGGGGGAGAGGGGGGCAGGGTGGATGTGGTTGGGGGGGAGGGGGGATTTGAGATGGGCGATGTGAGGGTTAAGGAGGATGGGTAGTGTAAAAGGGTACAGGGAAGGGGGGTTGGGGTAGGAGAAGGACACGGGAGTGAAGGATTAAGAAGGGGAAGGAGGAGGGGGCGGGGCAAAAGATGCCACCATCCTGCCGGGTTGGGGGGGGCGGCCCTCCACGGTTGCCCGCGGGACCGTGACCCCCAGCTGGAGTGCAGTGGCAGGAAGGTGACGAGGACACCCTTCCAAATCCAGGGCATGGTGAAGGGCTGTGTCCGTTGGTGCTGTGATGAGGAGGGACGGGTTGAACTGTGCGGGAAAGGATATTGTGGGCAGGTGGCATGGTGCGTGCCTGAATGAACATTGACCAGGCTGCCTGGGCACCCATTCATCGAAAGGGCCCTGGCTGCCTACCTGCCAAAGCACCCTCCCAACAAATGTTGTTGCCTCTCCCTCCCAAACCAACGCCCCCCCCCCCCCCCCCCCCCCCCCCCTCCCCTTCAAGTTGATGATGTATTCACAGCCAAAATCGATGTTCGCCGCCGTTGCGGCAGCGGCAGCCATGCAGATGGCTATCCGTCGGGCAGAGCAAGGAAGCTCAGGGAGGGTGCTGCAGAGGGAGTGGCAGCGGATGGCCCCATGCCAGCCTCTGCCGTTGCAGGCCATCACACCCGACAAGTACAAGAGGAGGCGGAGGGTGCGGATCACCTCCACGTCGTCGGCCAGGAAGAAGGCGACGAAACCAATCCTGATGGGTCACCAGACATGAGCAAAAGCAGCTGGTCGTGCCAAGGCGGCGGAGGCATCCCTTGTGTCACCGTGTGTACAGGGACAGCGTTTCCTTCGAGGACCTAACAGAGGTGGCATGCAGGAGGAGACGGCGACTGAGCTGATAGACGGTCGGCCATATATACCACCTGATGGCGCACCTCGAACCACGGTGGAACTGGGGGTGGACATGCCCTCCCTGTGAGGGTAAAGGTGACGGTCGCCCTGAATTTCTTCGTGACCGGCTCCTTCCAGTCGCCGAGCGGGGATCTTTGCGGCATTAGTCTGGCCTCGGTGTACCGGTGCATCCGGGCAGTCACCGATGGCCTTTATGCAGTCGCAGCAAGATACATCAATTTCCCGGAGGACCACATGCACCAGACTGCCAGGGCATCGCAATTCGCCGCAGTGGCCAGCATCCTGATGGTACAGGGCGTCGTGGATGGGGTGAACGTCAACCTGCGTGCACCAACGTGGTACAGGGATGTCTTCCTAAACAGGAAGGGCATATATTCCATGAACGTCCAGGTGGTGTGCGACCAGGGAATGAGAATACTGCACATGTGCACCCAGTACCCAGGAAGCGTGCATGACACCTTTATATTGGTGCAGTCAAGGTGCTTCAGCCTTCTGAAAATAGGTTCCGGTGCCTGGACCGCTCAGGGGGCGCTCTGCAGTACGACTGAAGGATTGTCGTCGCCTGTTGTGTGCTACACAGCATTGCCCAACAGAGGGGCAATGTGATGGAGGAGGAACAATCAGGTGAGGCCGAAGAGGCCAGCGAGTCTGAACAGGAGGATGAGGAGGAGGAGGAGGTGCAGGAGGGGGAGAAGGATGAGGGGAGGATGGGAGGGCGGCAGGGCACAGACACCATCGGGGCGCGGGATATGGCCGGGAGGCCGCACGACGCCACCTTTTGGGACAGCAGACACGCAATGCGTTGATCGCCGCACGATTCGCACACTAGGGGGAGGGCATCGTTGTTCAGGGCACTGGCACCATTGACCGCACACACTGGCACCACCCAGCACCCCCCACGTCCACCTCCCACACCATCGCATAACCCTACCACACACGGCACCACCCTCAAGCAACACAACACCTGCGGCACCTCGTTACTGTCGGTAGACCTCGACTTCCGTAAGCGGGTATGAACAGTGCCATGTTGGATGATAACAACCCACTCTGCGATGAGCTGTGAGCTACAGATCGCTACTGAATGTCTGACTCATGGCCATATCTGAACACCCCCCACCTCGGTGTCCCCCCATGCGTCACGGACACCATCACATGTCCATGTGGGGCAGCGGGCGTCGGAGCACTGAGGACGATGGCATGGTTGGTGTGGGAGGGGCACTCCTGGCCTCACCCTGCGATGATTGCCGAACACCACCGTCACCGTGCACCCTCATGTGTGTCCCTCCCTCCCCCAAGGCACCGTAAATAGGACAGACGCATGGAGATTTGGTGCAGCAACTTTAATTGGGACATTGAGCGACACGTGCCCTAGCCCCTATAACTAATCCGTGCTCTGCACCCGTGCCAACTTACTACGTGTCAAACTTTTTGGCCTTACAGGCCCTACCACCACTTCTAGGTGTTTCCCCAGACGGTACATGAGGAGTGGAGGTGGACTGCTGAGAATCCTGCCTTTTGACGTGGCTCCCCATCGGCACGCGCTTCCTGGGGCGTCCCGACCTGGATGGGCCAGGCTGCTCGACGGGCGTGCTGGATGGCATGCTGCCACCTTCCTCTGCCTGCTACGGGGGGAGTGCGAGTGTTCCGGTCCCTCCCTTGCTGTGGTTACTGGGACAGGCACCGGGACCTCCTCCTCCCTCGGGGAGCCCGTTGGCCCCTGGGCCTCTCTAAGGGACGGTGGTGCACGCGGAGGCAAGCCCCATTGCACCACCGACACCACACTGCCAGTCCTGGAGGCCCGCTGTGGAATCGACCAGGGTCTGAACGTTCCCGGCAATGGAGCTGAGGGAGTGCAACATCCCTGTCAGGGACAGCGCTACCTCCCGCTGGGTCTGGGCGATGCCATCCATCACATGGACAAAGCCGCCTATGCTCTCAGCGATGGCTTGCTGGGACTGGGCCATGGCCTGCTGGGACAGGAACATGGCCTGCTGAGACTGGGCCAGATCCCGGAGCGTGGTGGCAATGTCCATGTGGCTCTGGAGCATGGCTGCCTGTGAGTGGGCAGCCCTGTCATTGGCCATGGATAACGCGTGCACACTAAGCCCCACGCCCTGAAGAACCTGACCCATGGCCGAAACCGTTTCCCCCATTGCCTCCATTGCGGACGCCACCCATGCAGTGTCGTCCTGGGTTGCAGCCATAAATGGCACCACTCCCTGCTGTGGACGCAGATGGACTCCTCCAGCTGCGTCTGCAGTTGCCGAAAGACAGTCGTCATCCCGTCGTCTGGTCCGTGGGCAGCGAATGCATCGGGTCTGTGGGTGGGCCTGGAATGGCCAGGAAACCGGGAGCTGTCTGGACATCAGCTGGTTGCTGGGGCCGGTCTGCCCTCCGACCGTCCAGCCCCTCGGCTGTTCCTACCTCCACCTGCTGTACCGGTTCGGCTGTGTGGTGCCACCAGTCTGTGAACCAGAAGCCTCGTCACTTACTTGCCCAACCGAGGTGAGTGTATCTGCGATGTTGGTGGGTGTGGGTACCAGCAGTGCCGCGGCCGCTAGGTCCTCGTCTGTCCCCTGTGTGGAACCTTGGCCCGGTGCATTGAGACCACGGCTGAAGACAGGTGCTATGCTCCTGTGCCTCGAATGTCGTGACGTCCTCTGTGCATCACTGTCTGGGCTCGCTGTCCCCTCCTCGTCCGTCACGTCATAAGAGTCATTACTGTCCGTCCTGACTTCTCTGTCTGTCCTCTGTGCGTCACGCCTCGATGGCCATGCCTCAGAGGATGGCTCTCCTGCCCGTGATCCTTGCCCTCTGTCCCATGCATCCCTGTGGCCAGAAGAGGTTGGGGCTGTACGGCGGTGGGGTGAACGGGCAGTTCCACGGCGGTGCTCGTGTGGCCCTGGAGAACACAGTAAGGCACGTTTCGTTAGACTCGTGTGCTCGAATGTGAAGGGGTGGGGGGGGGGGGTGTGAGGGTGTGGACTGTGGGGCTGGTGCAGTGTCAGGCGGTGGGGTGTGAGGGGGTGGACTGTGGGGGTGGTGCAGTGTCAGGCGGTGGGGTGTGGACTGTGGGGGTGGTGCAGTGTCAGGCGGTGGGGTGTGAGGGTGTGGACTATCGGGTGGTGCAGTACAGGCGATGGGGTGTGAGGGTGTGAACTATGGGGCTGGTGCAGTGTCAGGCGGTGGGGTGTGAGGGTGTGGACTGTGGGGCTGGTGCAGTGTCAGGCGGTGGGGTGTGAGGGTGTGGACTGTGGGGCTGGTGCAGTGTCAGGCGGTGGGGTAGTGAGGGTGTGGACTGTGGGGCTGGTGTAGTGTCAGGCGGTGGGGTGTGGACTGTGGGGGCAGTGCAGTGTCAGGCAGTGGGGTGTGAGGGTGTGGACTGTGGGGCTGGTGCAGTGTCAGGCGGTGGGGTGTGAGGGTGTGGACTGTGGGGCTGGTGCAGTGTTAGGTGTTGGGGTGTGAGGGTGTGGACTATGGGGCTGGTGCAGTGTCAGGCGGTGGGGTGTGGACGTGGGGTTGTGCATGTCAGGCGGTGGGGTGTGAGGGTGTGGACTGTGGGGCTGGTGCAGTGTCAGGCGGTGGGGTGTGGACTGTAGGGGTGGTGCAATGTCAGGCGGTGGGGTAGTGAGGGTGTGGACTATGGGGCTGGTGCAGTGTCAGGCGGTGGGGTGTGGACTGTGGGGTGGGTGCAGTGTCAGGCAGTGGGGTGTGAGGGTGTGGACTATGGGGCTGGTGCAGTGTCAGGCGGTGGGGTAGTGAGGGTGTGGACTGTGGGGCTGGTGTAGTGTCAGGCGATGGGGTGTGAGGGTGTGGACTGTGGGGCTGGTGCAGTGTCAGGCGATGGGGTGTGGACTGTGGGGTGGTGCATGTGAGGCGGTGGGGTGTGAGGGTGTGGACTGTGGGGTGGTGCAGCATCAGGCGGTGGGGTGTGGACTGTGGGGTGGTGCAATGTCAGGCGATGGGGTAGTGAGGGTGTGGACTGTGGGGCTGGTGCAGTGTCAGGCAGTGGGGTAGTGAGGGTGTGGACTGTGGGGTGGTGCAGTGTCAGGCAGTGGGGTGTGAGGGTGTGGACTGTGGGGTGGTGCAGTGTCAGGCGGTGGGGTGTGAGGGTGTGGACTGTGGGGTGGTGCAGTATCAGGCGGTGGGGTGTGGACTGTGGGGCGGGTGCAGTGTCAGGCAGTGGGGTGTGAGGGCGTGGACTATGGGGCGGGTGCAGTGTCAGGCGGTGGGGTAGTGAGGGTGTGGACTGTGGGGGTGGTGCAGTGTCAGGCGGTGGGGTGTGAGGGTGTGGACTGTGGGGCTGGTGCAGTGTCAGGCGGTGGGGTGTGAGGGTGTGGACTGTGGGGGTGGTGCAGTGTCAGGCAGTGGGGTGTGAGGGTGTGGACTGTGGGGGTGGTGCAGTGTCAGGCAGTGGGGTGTGAGGGTGTGGACTGCGGGGGTGGTGCAGTGTCAGGCAGTGGGGTGTGAGGGTGTGGACTGCGGGGGTGGTGCAGTGTCAGGCAGTGGGGTGTGAGGGTGTGGACTGTGGGGGTGGTGCAGTGTCAGGCAGTGGGGTGTGAGGGTGTGGACTGCGGGGGTGGTGCAGTGTCAGGCGGTGGGGTGTGAGGGTGTGGACTGTGGGGGTGGTGCAGTGTCAGGCAGTGGGGTGTGAGGGTGTGGACTGCGGGGGTGGTGCAGTGTCAGGCAGTGGGGTGTGAGGGGGGGGTGGGGGTACTGATGGGCTGAGGGGCTGCATGCATGCGGTGGATTCTCACTTGGTGCTTCGCCTCCGACCTGGCACGACGCTACCTCCCGGCTGGCGTCTCCCCCAGCAAGGTGTAGTTCCCTTGGCTCATAGACAGTTAGGGGGTGCAGGTCAGGTGATCACCCTCCAGTTCTTGCACGCTCCCTGTAATTGTGGGCTGTCTTGCCCTTGGTGGTGGGGGGGGAGGGAGAAGAACCTCAGGGTCAGGCGGACATCGGCTGGATGTACACATGAACGCAACATTATCACAAGGTGGGGACATTACGACCCATGCCATGGAACCTGCCCACTCGGTGGGGTGGGGTTTCCACACATGTCCCGGGTGCAACGTTGGACCCCAGCCCCCCCCCCCCCCCCACCCCCCTTTTCCGGGCGTGGGCAAGGGGTGGGGGGGAGGCACTACCTGGGGGGAGTGTCAGGGTACTTACCATCGCTGCCCTCGTGAGGTTGTGCAGTTTCTTCCTGCACTGATCTCCCATGCGGGGGATGTGTCCTACACGCTGACTGCCGCCCTGTCCTCTCGCCATCCATGCCTCATGGTGCTGCTTGGCTGCCGATGTCCGCGTCTGGGGAAGAGGATGACCCGGCGCTCCTCCACTGCCTCCAGGTCGCTGTCCCAGAAGCGGGGAGCGGCGCGAAGGGGCTCTTCCATGTTGGGACCCGGTGTATGTGTACGCTGATCCGTGCACTTCCTTATACGTAGCGCGGCATCATCGTGGCGTCGTGCGATGACGCTGCTGGTCCTGCGCAACGCCCAACACGTTTCTCACGGCGCTGCTGGTGGCCCCTTTTCAGCCTGTGAGTTGGTTGTGGCACGGCGTTCACGACGGCACGGGCACTTAGTCCCGCGATCAGGGAATCGCCCCCATGCTCTCCATATGAAATAAAAATCGCTTATTGTGACAAGTACGCTTCAGTGAAGTTACTGTGAAAAGCCCCTTTCTGCTCTCCATACCCACCCTGTCAAGACCGTCCAGGATCTTATATGTTTCAGTCAATTCACCTCTTACTTTTCTGAACTCCAGCAGATAGAAGCATATCCTGTCCAACCTTTCCTCATAAGACAATCCATCTATTCCAGGTATTCTCTGAAATGCTTCCAATGCATTTACATCCTTAAATAAGGTAACCAATACTGTACACCGTACTCCAGATATGGGACGGGATTCTCTCTCCCCCCCCCCCCTCGCCCCCCCAAGCCGGGTCGGAGAATGGCCGGGGGGAGGGGCGGCGTGAATCCTGCCCTGCTGCTCCGACGCCGGCTGCCGAATTCTCTGGCGGCAGTTTTTTTGCGGGGGCAGGGATCCCGCCTCACCGGTCAGGGGCCGTTGGCAGTGGCCCCCCCAGTGATTCTCCGGGCCCCAATGGGCCGAGCAGCTGCCCGTCTTCGGCTGGTCCCACCGGCGTGAAATGGACAAGGTTCATACTGGCGGGACCTTGCTCTGAGGGTGGCCTGCGGAGTCCTTGGGATCCGGCTCCGGGGGGGGGCATGGTGGCCTACCCGCAATCGGGGCCCACCGATCTGTGGGCGGGCCTGTGCCGTGGGGGCCCTCATTCCCTCCGCACCGGCCTGAGTAAAGCTCCGCGATGGCCGGCGCGGAGAAGAGACCCCCTGCGCAGCGCAGGGATCACAACAGCGGTTCTGCGCATGCGGCAAAACATGCTGGCGCTCCTGCGCATGCGCCAACTCGCGCCGGCTGGCGGAGGCCCTTCGGCGCCGGTTGGCGCGGCGCCAACTATTCCAGCGTCAGCCTAGCCCCCGGAAGTGCGGAGGATTCCGCACCTTCCGGGCGGCCTAACGCCGGAGGGTGCATGCCACTCTTTGGTGCCGGTACCCGCCGGTTGGGGGAGAGTCCTGGCCATGGTCTCAGTAGTGCTCTGTGTAACTGAAACATAACCTCCTGATTTTTGTATTTAATTCCCGTCGCAATTAATAACATTCCATTAATTTTCCAAATTACTTTCTGTATCTTCTTACTATCCTTTAGCAATTTATGGATTAAGACACCCATATCCCTCAGTATCTGAATCCTGCCAACCCTCACCTCTTCTCTTTTATTAATCTTGCCAAAATAGACAATTTCACATTTTGTCACACTGTACACCATTTGTCAGATCTTTGCCCACTCACCTGTTTATATCATATTGTGTCCTTCTTATGTCCTTTTCACAACTTACTTGCCTGCCTATCTTTCTGTCATCAGCAAATTTGAAAACCATCTGATCCATTCCTTCATCCAAGTTATTTTTTCTAAATTCTAAACATTTGAGATCCCAGCACTGAGTCCTGTGGTACATCACTCGTTATATTTTGCCAACCTGAAAAAGATCTACTTATGCCTCCTCTCTGCTTCGTGTTAGCTATCCAATCTTCTCTCCATGCCAATATGTTACTCCCAATATCATGAGCTTTTATTTTCCGCAATAATCTTTAATGTGGCTCTTTTCCTTTTGGAAATCGAAGTACAGTAATCCATCAGTTCTCCTTTATCCACAGCACATGTTATTTCCTCAAGGAACTCCAAGAAGTTAGTCAAACATGATTTCCCTTTCACAAAACTATGTTGACTCTGCCTGAATACCTTGAACTTATCCAAATGCTATAACCTCTTTGATAATCATTTCTAACATTTTCTCTATGTTTAAGCTAACTGGCCTGTAGCCTCCCACTTTCTGTCTCCCTTTTTGAATCATGGAGTTACATTTGTGATCTTCCACTTTAATGGGACCTTCCTCAAACCTAGGGAGGTTTGGAAAATTAAAACCAATGCATTAACTATCCCACTAGCCATTTATTTTAAGACCATAGAGTGAGATCCACCAAGACCTGGGCACAATTTACTCAGGGCAGCACAGTAACACAGTTGCTTCACAACTCCAGGGTGCCAGGTGCGATTCCCGGCTTGGGTCACTGTCTGCGGAGTCTGCACGTTCTCCCTGTGTCAGCATGGGTTTCCTCCGGGTGCTCCGGATTCCTACCACAGTCCAAAGATGTGCAGGTTAGGTGGATGGATTGGCCATTCTAAATTGCTCTTAGTGTCCATAAAGGTGACGGCGTGGGGCTGGAGTAGGGTGCTCTTTCCAAGGGCCAGTGCAGCCTCGATGGGCTGAATGGCCTCTTCTGCACTGTAAATTATTTGATTCTATGATCCCTTCTCTACTGATTGTAATTTTCCTGAGCTCCTCCATCCCTTATAATTTCTTATTTATAATTATTCTGGGATGCTTCCTATATCCTTCAAAGTGAAGACTGGTGCAAAATACCTATTCAGTTCATCGGCCATCACCTTGTTTTCCATTATCAATTCTCCAGACTCACTTTCTATAGGATCTATGCTCACTTTGTTAACGTGTTTATTTATTGAAATATTTATTGAAACTCTTACTGTCCGTTTTAAAATTTATGGCCAGCTTTCTCTTGTACTCTAATTTTCCTCTTTTTATTAATCTACTAGTCATTCTTTACTGTTCCTTATATTCTATCCTGTCATCTGACATTCTACCTGTCTTCGCACAAATTACTTTTTCTTTAAGTTTGGTAGTGGATGGGAATCTTAGATCGCTGACGCCGAAATCTTGATCGGTCGGAAAATCCACGTTTATGCCGGAATCGTGCATGGTGCAGTTTTTGTGATGCTCCACCCCCCCCCCCCCCCCCCTCAAAAATAGCGTACTCAGGGAGTACGCCGCACACCGTATCGACAGCCTCAGGACATCACCTGAGGCCCTCCCTGATGCTCTGACCCCGATGGGCTCACGTGTGCTCACACCATTTGGGGACCTCGCGTGGCGGCTGTGGACTGAGTCACAGTGTGGTGGGAGCTGTTCTGCTGGCATGGTGGCCTTCGTCGGTGGCTGTGGGTACTGGTGGGGGGCGGTCCGGGGTGGTGAGGCTGGTTACAGGGGGCTGTTTTTGGCAGGCTGCGTCCGCACGCAGCCGGCGCCATGTTGCACATCGCGGCTACCACCGTGCGCATGCACAGCCACAGACCTGGCCATTCACCGGCCGTATCCGCAGATAAAGCTGAATCTGCGCCGCTGCTAACTCCCTACCACATGAAGGATCAGTGCGGGGGCACTACTGACTTCCTGCGGACATAGCCGCAGGATTGGAGAATCCAGCCCTTTATCTTTCACGTTTCTAGATAACAAAAAATGGTGGTCTGGATATTTTTGCTTCTGTTTTTTTTTGGGCGGGTTTGGGGATGAGAGCGGAAAGTCTCATGGGACGTCCATATTACGTTTTATGTGGTGGAAAATCTCGACGCAATCATCCCCTCCCCCTATCAGTGATGTAATGAGTTTCCCGCCATGAAACTTTGGGAACCTAAGTTCCATTCTGTTCCACTCCATTATTGGGCCTCCCCAGAGGAACCCACACCCACCCCTGCGTCGCCTTTAAAAGCCCACCCACAGTGGGGTGACGTCATGATGGCGTGATACATGACTGCTTTCAAAAGGCTTGTACCTTGCGAGCTGACCTCCAGAAGGGGTTTTGAACTGAGCGCACAGCTGACACAGAGAGACAAGATGGCACTGGAAAATGATTGGCATTCCAGGAGAGGTTTTGGGGTACCGGGAGAGATCTTGGGTGTTCTGGAAGAGGCGTGGGGTGTTCCTGGAGAGGTATAGGGGACACTGGGAAATGCTGAGGAGTTTCAGGGGAGGCCTCAGGAACCAGTCAAGGTTCCAGGGCTACATGGGATGAAACCTCCATGGCTGAGGAGTGCAGGCTCTGGGGCTACAGGGGCTGAATGCTCCAGGGGCAGAAGAGGCTAAAGGTACCAGGGCTGCATGGGATGAAAGCGGCGGTGTTGAGGGGTGCAAGCACAGGGAATTTAAGGGGCAAAGGGACCATAGCAAAGTGACTAAGACCTTGTGGTAAACCACTGTTACACCTGTATTAGGCGATGTAAGGTAGGACCTATACTACAGGTTCGCGGGTAGTCTGTGCCTACTGGCTCCCTCCAGTAGGCAGAGTATAAATATGCGTGTCCTCCATTCAGCAGCCATTTCGCCAGCTGCTGTGGGAGGCCACACATCTTAGAGCAATAATGCCTCAGTTGTATCCAACTCTAGTCTTCGTACAATTGATCGTGCATCAATTTATTACTCTAAGATTTTCTAAAAGATAGACCTCTGAATCAAACCTGATCGCCTGCAGCTGGATCCACAATCAAGCGACGCCAAAAAGGACGTTAATCACTGGCTAGCTTGCTTCGAGGCGTATATCAACTCAGCAACCACCCCTGTTCCGGAGGCTCAGAAGATACAGATCCTGTACTCAAGATTGAGCTCCAACATGTTTCCGCTGATCCAGGACGCACCGAATTACGCCGAAGCCATGGCACTCTTCAAAGAAAACTACGCACAGAAAACGAACACGCTCTCCGCTAGGCACGTACTCGCCACTCGCTCTCACCTCCCTCCGGCGATGTCGATGCTGTCCTGATGTTTGGTGACTCTAGGAGCGCCCTTGGGCGTGGGCAGGGGGAGGTCAGATGGTCCGGGGGGTGGGGGGGGGGGTGGGGGGGGGGGGGGGTGCTGGTGGAAGCGCCGGGGGGAGGGGAGGGTGGCGCAGGGCTGGAGGGGTGTGTGTGTGTGGAACCAGCTGGTGCCAAGTCCCTGAGGGAGACAGTATCCTGGCGGCCATCAGGGTACGCCACTTAGGCATACTGGGGGTTTGCATGGAGCAATTGCACCCTCTCCACCAACGGGTCCGCCTTGTGGAGTCGGACGTGCCTACGGAGCAGGACTGGTCCTGGAGCTGCAAGCCAAGTCGGGAGCGACATCCCGGATGTGGATTTCCTGGGGAAGGCAAAAAGACGTTCATGGGGTGTTGTTAGTGGCGGTGCACAGTAGTGACCGAATGAAGTGTAGTGCATCAGGGAGGACCTCCTTCCAGCGGGAGGCCGGGAGGTTCCTGGACTGTAGGGCCTCCATACTGCCCCTCCATACCGTCCCGTTCTCCCTCTCTACCTGTCCGTTTCCCCGAAGCTGGATGGTCGACCGGTACAGTTTGCGGGCCACCTTCCCGTACCTAGCATTGTCGTCCTGCTGGAGGCGATACCCCTGCTGAGCAGGAACCGACGTAGCTCATCACTCATCAATGAGTGTCACTGTGGATGTAGGCGGGGAAGCTGAACAGAACAAAGATTGTGTTGAGGGCTTTGATGACGGTGGCAGCGTCATGTCGAGGCATGGGATGGCGAAGCGGAATCTGGAGTACTCATCGACCATACTGAGAAAATACGTATTACGGTCGGTGGAGGGGAGGGGCCCTTTGAAATCCACGCTGAGGTGTTCAAAGGAGCGGGAGGCCTTCACCAGGCGCACACGGTCCGGCCGGTAGAAGTGCGGCTTGCACTCCGCACAGATCTAGCAGTTCCTGGTGATTGTCCATACTTCCTCGACGGATTAGGGCAGGTTGCGGTCCTTTATGACATGGTACAACCGTGTGACTCCCGGGTGACAAAGGCTGTCGTGAAGGGTCCGGAGTCGGTCTACTTGTGCGCTGGCACATGTACCTCGGGATAGGGCATCTGGGGGCTCGTTGAGATTACCGGGGCGATACAAAATCTCGTAATTGTAGGTGGAGAGCTCGATCCTCCACCTCAAGATCTCATCTTTCTTGATCTTGCCCCGCTGTGTGCTATTAAACATGAAGGCTACCGACCGTTGGTCAGTGAGGAGAGTGAATCTCCTGCTGGCCAGGTAATACCTCCAATGCCGCACAGCTTCAACAATAGCTTGGGCCTTTTTTTCGATGGATGAATGCCAAATTTCTGAGGCATGAAGGGTGCGGGAAAAGAATGCCATGGGTTTGCCTGCCTGATTGAGGGTGGCGGCTAGGGCGACGTCTGATGCGTCGCTCTCTACTTGAAAGGGCAGTGTCTCGTCTATTGCGTGCATCCCGGCCTTGGCGATATCGGCTCTAATGCGGGCGAAGGCCTGTTGTGCCTCGGCCATCAGGGGAAAGTGGGTGGACTGTATGAGTGGGCAGGCCTTGTCCGCATAGTTTGGGACCCACTGGGCGTAGTATGAGAAGAACCCCAGGCAGCGTTTGAGGGCCTTGGGGCAGTGGGGAAGGGGGAGCTCCATGAGGGGGCGCATGCGGTCGGGATCGGGCCCCAAAACTCCATTCTGGACCACATAGCCGAGGATGGCTAAGCGGGTCGTGCTAGACACGCACTTCTCCTTTTTGTAGGTGAGGTTTAGGAGAGTGGCGGTGTGAAGAAATTTGGCAAGGTTGGCATCGTAGTCCTGCTGGTCATGGTCGCAGATGGTGACATTGTCTAGGTACGGGAAGGTGGCCCGCAAACCGTACCGGTCGACCATTCGGTCCCTCTCTCTTTGGAAGACCGAGACCCAGTTGGTGACACTGAAGGGAACCCTGAGGAAGTGATAGAGACGACCTTCCGCCTTGAAGGCAGTGTATGGACGGTCCGATTTACGAATGGGGAGCTGGTGGTAGGCGGATTTGAGGTCTACTGTTAAGAGGACCCGGTACTGTGCAATCTGATTTGCCATATCAGATATGCATGGGAGGGGGACGTGTCGAGCTGCGTATACCGATTGATGGTCTGGCTGTAGTTCACGACCATTCTGTTTTTCTCCCCAGTTTTAATGACTACCACTTGGGCTCTCCAGGGGCTGTTGCTGGCCTCAATGATGCCTTCCCGAAGCAGCCGCTGGACCTCGGACCTGATGAAGGTCCTGTCCTGGTTGCTGTACCGTCTGCTCCTGGTGGTGATGGGTTTGCAATCCGCGGTTAGATTTGCAAAGAGGAAAGGCGGATCGACCTTTAGGGTCGCGAGGCCGGACACAGTGAGGGGTGGTAGGGGCCCGCCGAATTTTAGGGTTAGGCTCTGGAGGTTGCACTGGAAGTCCAGGCCTAGTAGTAGGGAGGACGTAGCGGCGGAAGCCGCTGAATTCTACGCCCTGGACCATGAGTGTGACCTTACAGTACCCCCGGATCGTGACGGAATGGGACCCGGAGGGCAGGGAGATTCTTTGGTTGGCAGGGTGGACCGCGAGGGAGCAGCGCCTTACTGTATCTGGGTGTATGAAGCTTTTGGTGCTCCCGGAGTCCAGCAGGCAAGAGGTCACGTGGTCATTGATTTTCATGCTGGTCGACGCGGCGGCCAGGTTGTGCGGACGAGACTGGTCGATTACCACTGAGGCGAGTCTTGGTCGGTTGTCGCTGACGTCGGGTGATGGGGAGCCTGGGGGGCCCAGGTCCTGAAATGCTGTCGGTGTTCATGTGGCCTGGGGAAGACAAGTGGCGGCGTCTGAAGATCTTGAGGGGGACAAAATGGTTGGACAAGATGGCAGCGCCCATGGGCCGCACGTTGCAGGGGTTGGACAAGATGGCGGTGCCCATGGGCCGCACGTGGTCTGAATGGTGGAAGATGGCGGCGCCCACTGGCCACGCATGGTCCGGGGAGGTGAAGATGGCGGCGCCCATTGTGCGTAGACTAGGGGGGTGGGGACGACAGCGGCGACTGCACGGGCCTTGCATACCGCGGCGAAGTGCCCCCTTTTACCGCAAGCTTTACAATGGGCAGGTTAGTAAGAAAGCATGATGTCATATATCCTGTGCTGCAATCAATTGAGTATGTATACCGTATAGGAAAAATTGAAAAGATTGGTGGTGCTAATCTTTGGGGATCGTAAATGAGCAAGTTGGATAAGGCCAGATCTAGGTTCAATGTCAGGAGATGGCTCTTTTTCCAAATGATAGCAGAGATCTGGAAATGGCTGCCACTCATATGGTGGATGGCATTTCCTTTCATCAAATGCTGGATGCTTCTAGCTGGAGCAGAGGTCATCTAAAAGGTTGGTCCTACAGAGAATTCAGGGCCACAGAGATTTCCTGGATCAGTTTTGATTACCTACATGGGTTGGAGAAGAATTTCCCAGATTTGTTCTCCCAAAATTGACCTGGATTATCTGACTTTTCACTTCTCCAGAAAATTGCATTGTGGAGTGGAGTGGACCGTATATCTTTTCTGAAACACAACATATCACAATGGTGCGAAAACAGGCTTGATGGACCAAAGGGCCTTTACTTGTCCATCGTTTTTTACGTCATCTAATGTATTGATACCTTTAAGACAGGTATTCTCAAACTCTGGGTCGATGACCTCAGGCTGAGCAATTGGGTTCACGAGCACCCTCTCTCCTCCACAGCAGGAATGATAACAGTGGAGCAGAGGTTCAGATGGGACCGTCCTGACATTGGTTCTGAGGCCACTTGACAATTCTTTTCTTGCCTTGTTTTGACGGACATGGCGCCTGCTTTGAGGTCTGATCGGTGCCAGCAGCACAACCTCAATATGATAGAAGAAGAAATATATTGCCGCCTGTTCTCCAACTCTCCCAGTGGTCTCACAGCTCTCCCCAATCCCTCTCTAAGTTTTTCCCCATGCCCCACTCTCACAGATTAATCCTTCCACTCCCAGAGTCCAGCAGGCAAGAGGTCAAGTGGCCGTTGATTTTCACACTGGTCGATGCGGTGGCCAGGTTGTCTGGTCGATCTTCACTGAGGCGAGTCGTGGTCTGTCATCGCTGACGTCGGATGATGGGGGGCCCAGGTCCTGGAATGCTGTCGGTGTCCATGTCCCGTGGGGGAGACAAGATGGCGGCGCCTGAAGTTCCTGCGGGGGACTAAATGGCGGCGCCCATAGGCCGTACGTTGCGGGGGTTGGACAAGATGGCGGCGCCCATGAGCCGCACGTGGACTGGGGGGAAGAGGATGGCGGCGCCCACTGGCTGCACGTGGCCCCGTAGGGTGAAGATGGCGGCTGGCCACACGTGGCCCCAGGAGGTGAAGATGGCGGCGCCCACTGGCCGCGCGTGGCCCCAGGGGGTGAAGATGGCGGCGCCCACTGGCCGTGCGTGGTCCGGGGAGGTGAAGATGGCGGCGCCCACTGGCCGTGCGTGGTCCGGGGAGGTGAAGATGGCGGCGCCCATTGTGTGTCGACTAGAGGGGTGGGGGCGATAGCGGCGACTGCGCGGGCCTGGCACACCATGGCGAAGTGCCCCTTTTTGCCACAGGCCTTGCAAAGGGCAGCGAGGGCTGGGCAGCGTTGGCGAGGGTGCTTCTGCTGGCCGCAGAAGTAACATCGGGGACCCCCGGGGTGCGCGGGCTGGCATGTGGCGCAGGCGTACTGGCTGGGTAATGCCCCCGCTGGGGCAGCCATCTGTGGGATCCACGAGGAGTAGGAGGGGTGGGCCGCGCGGCTGGTGGGGTAGGCCTGGATGTTATGTGAGGCGACCATCATGGAGAGCGCTAGCTTCTTTGTTCCAGCTAGATCGAGCATGGCCCCTTCTAACAGTCTTTGGCGTATGAGGTCCGACTTAATCCCCGTTACGAATGCGTCCCACTTAAGAAGGTTGTAATGTTCGGTGGCCGTAACGGCCTGACAGTCACAGTCCCGGACGAGTGGGATTAGGGCCCGCCAGAAGTCTTCTGTGGACTCACCCCGCCACTACGTCGCTCCCAGCGGAACATCAGGGCCCCGGAGCGGTTAAACCTCTAACTGGTCCACTGGACTTCAAAAGACATTTTTTTTTGTGCTTAAATATTGTAAATATAAATTCATTGCTGTATATAGTTCTCCACCATCCCCGCCGGACTCAATTTTAACAGGGAGTGAATGTGGTAAACCACTGTTACACCTTTATTAGGTGATGTATGGTAGGACCTGTACTACAGGTTCACTGGTAGTCCTTGCCTGCAGGCTCTGCCCAGTTGGCGGAGTATAAATATGTGTGTTCCCCATGCTGCAGCCATTTCGCCAGCTGCTGTGGGAGGCCAAACATCTTAGAGCAATAAAGCCTCAGTTGTATCCAACTCTAGTCTTTGTCCAATTGATCGTGCATCACCGGTTTCCTCCCACAGTCCAAAGATGTGCAGGGTAGGTTGGGTTACAGAGATAGTGTGGGGGAAAGGGCCCAGATAGGGTGCTCTTTCATAGGGTTGGTGCAGGTGTGCTGAATGGTCTCCTCCAACACTGTAAGGATTCTATGGATATATTATTAACAAAATTCAGTTCCAGTGTAGCAAATAGGAAATATACAGACATTCTAATGTCTGATGAGTGCCTCTGATACCCTCTTCCTTTGCTTCAGATGGTGAGGAATTGCAGTGTTTTTCTTTTTCTTTCACTTCCCCAATGTGTTCCTTCTTGTTTAACTAATCGTTTACACATGTAACAGTTGATTAATTTGAGTTTACTATTTAATTATACTCTGTAATATATTTGCCAATTTCTCAAAGAGTATTAAATATTAGGAATAATCATCAAGCAGGATATAAACTCAGGGTAATTTTAACAAAAACACAAAATACTGGACAATCTCAGCAGGTCTGACTGCATCTGTGGAGAGAAAAAGGAGCTAACATTTTGATTCTAGATGACTCTTTAGCAGTCATCCAGACTCGAAATATTAGCTCCCTTTTCTCTCCACAGATGCTGTCAGACCTGTTGAGATTGTCCAGTACTTTTTGTTTCAGATTCCATCATCTGCAGTAATTTGCTTTTATCTTCATGGGTAATTTTTATGCAGCCGGATATGAGTTTGAGAAGCAGAATATGGGGTGGATTCAAAAAGGTTGAGTTTTGATGTGCTGTTTAATCTTTCCCATTACTTTTTTTTATTTTTATTTGATATTCCTCTCTGTTATACTCCAATACCTGGATAAGGAATTTTCTTCCATACCTTCTTAGTGTTGCTGTTTAGTCAGCTGCCTCAAGTTACATGAAAATAACTTGGTTTGACTACCTCACTCACTTAACTTTCTGTCGGGAACCAATACCACTTTACTTAGCAATTGTGCCATATGATGGTTGACAGGAGAAGTTGGTAAAACAGAGAGCCCTAACACATTGCAAAACCACACCAGTATTCTAAATACATGAGGCAACATGCAATTGTTTCTGAACTTTTCACCCATTCATTTTCAATAACCAAATTAGTAGGCCAGTGCTGTGTGCATATGCTGGTTTGTACATTTGCTTTTCCCATATAGAGAGTTCCTATTATGTTATGTTATTAAACAGAGGTGATGACTTTTAGTCAGAATATTCAGCGATATACCTGAATTATATAATGGCTCATTTTATTCAGTGAATACACATAACACCAGCAAATATTGTTCTAACATGATGATGTGAGAGTTTTAAGCTGTCATGTAATCACAGGCATATACATAACATCATTGTCTATCAGACACTTGTAATTTTGTGCATTTAACTAATATTTACAAATTGAGTTTTGACGTTACATATAACATGGGTTACCCATGAAGAGTGTCACAATACAGTTCTGAAATACAGTTATAAACTTATCAGAAAGCATTAGAAACTATTGACAATTAAAACTCCCTTATGGTGTCATGCCCAGCTATTCATTTAGTTTGTCTCACAGCATATTGTTATCATTTTAATATTTTCCTATTAAAGAATTGTAAATTTGCTCCAGGTAGAAGTCCCTAAAGCTCTTCACTCATAATATATTCTATTAATGCCCATTGTTTTTCAATTCAAATTCACAAACAATGTATGGCATAATAGTTTCTTGAATATTCTTAATTTATAGCAGTTGAAGGTATATTGCATTTTCGTCTGTAAAACACTCGTATACAAATTTGCGAAAACAAATTGACATGAATTTTTGGTGATTCTGTCATTTCATATATTTATTCTAATATTTTGTCGTATTTTATGTAAATTCATGTCGATATTAAAAACAGATTATTTGGGAATTTAGGCGCATTTGGGGATGTGACTATCTAAAAAAAAATGCTTTTGAGCTGGTGCTCAGCCTAAGCTTTCCCAGCAAACACCTGGTCTTGTATCAAGAATGTGAATTACAAACTGTCCTAATTACTGGCAAGCCAGTCTTACTCTGATTGAGAAAAAATGCTTTACAGAGTAAAAATATAATGGCAAAGCAATTGGTGACAAACCAAATAAGCGCTGTTGGTCAATATAGTAAACAAAAGTTACATATAAAAGCAAAAGCCTCAGTTACTGTAATAACTAGACTCGTTATATTCAATAACTACATTTACCTTCCATGTAGTCTGACATAGTAGCTGCTCACTGATGAAAATGAAAGTGAAATCTTACATCAATAATTTTTTGTGGTTTTGCACTACAAAAAATAAGCTTGGTTTGCAAGTTGAACTGACCAGTCCAAAAACACTTAGCAAATTCTGTGATAATCCTTTACTGTACATCCCAAATTTCACAGAGCAAGGGTGTGAGTTTCTGATCCTTCATCTTCCATGACATCAACACCTCTGAATGGTTGTGGTTAAGGGTTCTAAGTTGAGTAAGGCGACCCAACAGCCGAGCAAAGCGTTGTGGACTCTCTGGATGATGGATCTTGGAGTATTTGTATAAAATCTCCAAAAGAGGCTCCTGTAGTTTTTCTACATGGACTTTATTCTTTATATAGGGTCGATCTACAGAACAACAAAAATAACTATGAGATGTGAGCAAACAAACCTGGCACACTGTAATTTAACTACAAATGTGAAAGTACACGGGGTTGTTTTTCATCTTTCATCCAAGGTGTTATAGATTGCCTGGGTGCAGCATGGAAAATAAAACCTGGTGGAATCACAGAGTCACACAGTATCAAAGAGGTCCTTCGGCCCTTAAAGAGTCTGCACTGACACATGAAAAACACCTGACCTACCAACCTAATCCTATTTACCAGCACTTGGTCCATAACCTTGAATGTTATGATGTACCAAGTGCTCATCCAGGTACTTTTTAAAGGATGTGAGGTAACCCGCCTCTACCACCCTCCCATGCAGCGCATTCCAGACCGTCACCACCCTCTGGGTAAAAAGGTATTTTCTCAAATCTCCCCTAAACCTCCTGTCCTCGGCTTGAACTTGTGCCCCTCGTGACTGACCCTGTCCATGCCCCTTATAATCTTGTACACCTCGATCAGGTCACCGCTTAGTCTTCTCTGCTCAATGAAAACAACCCAAGACTATTCAACCTCTCTTCATAACTTACATGTTCCATCCCAGGCAACATCCTAGTGAATCTCCTCTGCACCTCCTCCAGCACGATCACATCCTTCCTCTAATCTGGTGATCAGAATTGCACACAGTACTCCAGCTGTGGCCTCACCAAAGTTCTAGACAACTCCAACCGGGGCCGGGATTCTACCCTACCTGACGGGGCGGGGGGTTCCCGGCGTGATGGAGTGGCGTGAACCACTCCGGCGTCGGGCCGCCCAAAGGTGAGAAAGTCTCCGCACCTTTAGGGGCCAAGCCCTCACCTTGAGGGGCTAGGCCCGCGCCGGAGTGGTTGGCGCACTGCCAGTTGGCGTGGACGACCTTTGGCGCCAGGCCAGCCAGGGCCGAAAAGACTTCGCCGGCCAGCGTAAGTCCGCGCATGTGCCGGAGCGTCAGCAGCTGCTGACGTCATCCCCGCGCATGCGCAGGGGAGGGGGTCACTTCCGCCTCTGCCATGGTGAAGACCATGGCGAAGGCGGAAGGAAAAGAGTGCCCCCACGGAACAGGCCCGCACGCCGAGCGGTGGTCCCCAATCGCGGGCCAGGCCACCATGGGGCCACCGGAGCCAGATCGCCCCGCGCCCTCCCCAGGACCCTGGAGCCCGCCAGCGCCGCCTGCTCCCGCTGGTAAGGTAGGTGGTTTGATCCACGCCGGCGGGAGAGGGTTGACAGCGGCAGATCTTCGGCCCATCACGGGCCGGAGAATCGCTGGGGAGGGCCTGCCGACCAGCGCGGCGCGATTCCCGCCCCCACCGAATCTCTGGTGGCGGAGAATTCGGGACACGGCGGGGGATGGATTGACGCTGGCCCCCGGTGATTCTCCGACCCGGCGATGGGAGAGCTATGAGGGGGGGGGGCAGCCTCGGTCGGTGTTGGCCGCCATCAGTAGTGGGGGGGGGGGTGTTACGGGGCGGGAGGGAGGGGGTGGCTGCCCATTGCTTGGGCTGGGCTGGAGGTGGGGTGGTTGATGGGTGTTTCAGCACCCACGGGTCTGCCATGCCAATTCCTGGACTTTGTGGCCCCATTCGTAGGCAACCCCAGCCCCAGCCCGCCAGCCCCACTGACCACCCATAAGCCTCACTGACCATGGAGGCCTCTGGCCACAACGGCTGAAGTCTATTGTTAATATGGAATTGGCATTCATAGTTAAGCAAGCAGTTCACACATCCCAAGTGAATCCCCGTGGGTAGACGGCCATGTAACATGTGGGGGTTATTAGCCAGCATCCCCATCAGGCGGTGATGCCTGGACATTGTGCCTGAACACTGCGGGGTGCAATACCTGGGACACAGCGCCCAACATCCGAGCAACCAAGGCTGGGCCCCAGCACTGGGGACATTTTCACGACCAGGGGACGTGTGTGTGCACCAAGGAGGGGACCAGCGGCCCGTCCAGGTAACGTTACTTGCAGATGTCTGGGGTCCGGTGAGCAGGGGCCCCCCCGATGTGGCCAGGGGTGCAAGGGCAGGGTGTGCGAGGTGGGAGGAGCAATGCGGAACTGGAGGGTCACGGGGTGGAAAACACTGCTGGTTGTCAGCCTCACACCCTCTTCCAATTCCTTACAGATATTAAACAGTATGGACAATACCTTGGACCTCACAAAAGCTGCCCTGGTAGTGCTGCTAGCGGGCTAGGCGGCCAGATGGTGGAGAAGTTGGCAGAGGCTCAAGGCAGCGGCCCATGTGCAGGGCCCTGCCTCACATCCTGCAGATCTGGCTCCCAACAGGCAAGGGAGGAACCCAGATGGGGAGGTTGTGATGGCTCAAGGTATAGAGGCTTCGCTGGTCTTTTGAACAAATGATGGATAATGTGTGCCACAGGATTCTCCGCCGCAACAAGGGGATGGTGCAGGATCTGAGCCATGTCCTTGTGGGCTTGGCACCACGTGGAGGAGGAGGATACCTACTCCCAGTAGCCGTCAAGGATCCTCAGGATCATTCCAGGGCTCGAGCAGGGTCTTGTGTGGCATCTCACAAGCTACAGCCCACAAGTACACCCGTGTAGTCATGGATGCCTTGTTTGCCCGGGCAGCAGACTATATGAATTTTGACTTGGACCAATCCGGGCAGCAGGATTCTCCACAATCAACGGGATGCCTCAGGTCCAGTGGCTAATAGATGGCATGCATGTCGCCTCGCAATCACCGGGCCGTATGGGAGTGCCATACATTAATAGGAAGGGATTCCACTCCCTGAACATACTGCTCGCGTGCGACCACCACATGAAGATCATGTACCTAAGTGCATGTTTCCCAGGGAGTGTGCACAATAGCTACATTCTGTGACAGTCGGACATCCCCATCCTCTTCGAAAACCACCCCAGGATGGCTGGTTGGCTCTTGGGGGATAAGGGGTACCCACTGAGAACCTGACTAAAGACGCCAGAATGGAGGCCCGTGTCCAAAGCGGAGACCCAATACAACAAGGCCCATGCGGCCATGCGGGCTGTTATTGAGTGGTGCATCGGACTCCTCAAGATATGGTTCCAATGCCTTGACTGCCCTGGTGGTGCACTGCAGTAAACCCCCCAGAGGATTGCCCGCTTTGTGGTGGTCTGCTGTGTCCTCCACACCTGGCCCAACAGTGGGGCAACATGCTGGAGGTGGAGGGGGAGGAACATGTGGCCATATCCGAGGAGAACGATGAGGATGAGGAAGCGTTGGACCAGGAGGGGCTGGAGGATGTGCCCTGGGGGGACCCGAAGGACCAGCTGAATGCTGGAGGACAGGCGACAAGCTTGTAGGGCCAGGAAGGCCCTCATCCTGGCCTGCTTCACACAGGGCATGGCCTTGTCCATCATTTCCCCTCTCCCCAACTCCCCCCTACCACCATCCCTTAGCCTTTGCCCTCCCCCCCATTCCACAGCCCCCATTCACCTTTCCCACCTTTTCCCATCCTCCCAGGGTATGTGTAACATCACTCCAGGGTGATTGGACTGTGTCAGCACTGTCAGCGGGTCACTGTCAAGGGAAGGGGAGTGAAGATAACCTGCTGAGAGCTGAGCGCTGGTGCTCCTCATTCAACGCCATAGTCTGACCCCTGCCTGTCTGCTGAGTCCTTGTTCACACCCATCACCTACACATGGTGTGCTGGGGTGGGGGAGGGGGTGGTGGTGAAGAGGCATCCAAGACCTTCATGTCCAAGGACATGGGCATGGGATTGGTACTCGGCCCGCATTGCAAAAGAAGGTAATGGAGGCATCATATTGGTCAAGGTCAACGATTTTTAATAATTTACACGTGTCCCCAATCCCTCGATGGTGCTGCCCCACTCTCCCAACCCCTCCCAAATCCTGCCCCCACCATTCCCCCCACACTGCAGCCAACCCCCCCCCCCTTACCCCCCCCCACCCCTAATGCCCTCTCAGTGATCCTTGACCTGCTTAGCCTCCCATGCTCTACTGCTGTGTTGAGGTGTGTCCCCAGGATGCACATCAGAGGTGGAGGCAGCCTGCTGTACCTTTGATGCATCTGGCAGGTGTCTTCTGGGGGCGCTGGGGCTGGAGGGTTCCGAGGCACTTGCCGACGGCACATGCCTCGCTGTGCCACCCTGTTCCGGGTGCTGATGCCGAGATGCCCCTTGTCATTGGGGTGGATCTCAGGGAGCTGGTACCCCCTGTTGCCATTCCGTAGGGTGGCTCTGAGTTGGCACCCACCACCCCTTCCTCCTGGTCAGTGCCCATGGGCTCTGGGGTTCATTTTGGGATGAAGGTGCAGCTGGATCGAGCTCCAGCTGCCCCTGCATCATCTGGCTGTACCAGCTCTGATGGCTCCCCAATGTCTGCAGCACAGTGTCGATACCTTGACTGGGGAATGCTCTGGAGTGCCCCGGCAATGCCCACCTGCCACAGGGACACGTCCCCCAGCCACTGGGACATGCTCTGCAGTGCCTTGGCTATGCCCACCTGAGACTGGGACTTGACCCACAGCGCCTCATCAAGGTCCACCTGCTACTGGGTCACGTCCTCCAGATACTGAGACACAGTTGAGGTGCTCAGCCATGGCCATCACCGGCTGAGCCACAACTTGGGTCATCTCCATTCATGCTGCCTACATTGTGCGTCAGGCTTTCCACTGCGGTCGCCACCCTAGCAGTGTAGGCCTCGCTGCCACGCATTGCTAGCGCCATCTCCCTTGCTTGTAGCCTCTGGAACTCTTCCAATTGGCTATGGATCTGCTGGAGTGTCGCTGACATCCCCCTCTGAGCATCACGACTGCACCCTAGCTTCTGCATCAGCTCTAGGTAAACCTGCTCCAGAGGCTCAGCGTCTGGCAGGGTCCCAGCTGGGTCCTGGGATCCAGAAGACCTCCGACTGCTGTCTCGCGTTGACTGTTCAGCAACTGTGTGGTGCCACCAGAATGTGCCTCAGAAGCCTGTCCAGTACTGTTGTCCACCGAGGAATGTGTCTCTGTGCTTGTGGAAGGTGGGGATGACAGCCGTGATGCATCAACAGTTGCATCCTCAGAGCTCTCGTCTGAGGTGTTGTCATGGGAGGCAGGGAGGGGACCACTCTGGATGGGCTGTCACCATCGGATGAGGATCCTGCAGGAGAGTAGACATGTGGTCAGTGGGAGGGATGGGTCATTGTGTATGGCATTAACAACTCATGTGTGACAGTTCATTTTGGTGGGGGCCATTCGATCCTCACTTCCGTGCCGTACGCCGACCTCTACATTGGTGACAGATCTATCCTCAGCCACCCCCGCGACCTCCAGGACCCATTCGTCATAGGGGGTGAGGATTCTGATATCCGGGACCCCGTCTGGGCCCTCTCTCGTCTGTTGTGGGCCAACTTCTCCTGCGGGGCACAGAGGGGGCATTCATCGCGGGAGTAGGGGGGTGGGGGGGGTACTTGTGGGGGGGTTGGCAGGGGTGTTGGGGAAATGGGTCGTATGGGGGGAATGGAAAGTTTGTGGAGGGATGGCGATTACGGGGGGATGCGGAGTAGGGGTATGGGGGGGATGGGGTGCTCTGCTGGATATGGGTGGGTTGGGACATGAAATGTTGCTGGGTGGTGGTGGAGCTAGGTGCATTCTCGTAGGGTGGGATGTTGGGGGTCTGGTGCCAAGCCATCTGTTACGGCCCAGTGGAGATCGTTGATCTTCTTATGGCACTGGGTGCCAGCTCCCCGAGCTGACAGCCGATGCCACTCCCTCCCAGGTGACATGGCTACCCTGTGGCTGACCCTCCAAGATCCTCTGGGGAACAGGGCATTCCGCCTGGCCTCGACCGCATCCAATTATCTGCCCAGGTCGGCACCTCCGAATCATGGGTCTGGTCTTCTCAGAGGCATGTGTGAGATGTGTGGGGTTGACTGTACAGGAATGGTTTGAGTCCTGCTCCCCCTTGTTAGCGGGGGTTAGTGAACGCATTCCCAGAAAATCAGCCAGCTGGGACCATCATTCGCGGCGAGAAGCCTGTGCGGCCTCATTAAGTGGATCAATTAATATAGTGGTGACGGCCTCACCGGGCCGAGCGTCGGGAAGCTCCCGGCCGTCACTGCTCACTACTACACTTTCAAACTTTTTGGTTAAATCGCGCCCGTTACTTCTGTACCATTTCAGCTTTATTTAATTGGAGCCAATCTCAAATAAAATGGGTGCTTGGTTGCATCAGATTCAGAATCATCGCTAATGTAACTTAATTAGTGATTTTTGTTTTTACCTGAAAAAAGAATTGTGGTTGCAGAAAGTAAGGCATATTCCGTGTCTGTCACATTCAGTTCCCCCATACTTCTGTAGAAATCGAACATTGGTGCTGTAAATTCTTCAGCTGTACCTGGTTATACAGAGAAACAATATTAAGCTCTCCAAATTCACTTTGCAATAAAACATATGTTGCATGGTATCTGAATTGTGATGGATACATGTAGAAGTTTAGGAGATAGAATAAAAATAAATTACATGAGCACTAAAAGGTGAAGCTATAGTGAAACTTGATGAGTTCATTTACTTGCATAAATTGAAATGTCACTCCCTTCTCATGAACCAGTAGCCCAGTGTTGGAAAAATAAGGACGTGTGTAGTCTCAACTGGAATTTGCCACATTTAACATAGCGACATTTGGCTGGGATTTTCTGCTCTCTTAAGCCAAAGGAATCTTGGCCGGGGCGGGAGCAAGATTTGGCACAAGGCCACATCATTTTCCTGACATTGGGAAATTAGTTTGGAATCTTGTTCTCCTGACCATGTCATGGCACCCTTAAAGGAGAGTCCAGTGTCCCATGGAGATATGTCGGAAACCCCATTTCTATCTCAGGAATTTTGTTCTCCCTCCAAGGGGCTGTTTAGCTCACAGGGCTAATTGCTGGCTTTGAAAGCAGACCAAGGCAAGCCAGCAGCACGGTTCGATTCCCGTAACGGCCTCCCCGAACAGGCGCCGGAATGTGGTGACTAGGGGCTTTTCACAGTAACTTCATTTGAAGCCTACTCGTGACAATAAGCAATTTTCATTTCATTTAAGTACCACATCAGTGGGAATTTAGAACGTTCTGGTTCATGACTATACATAAGTGGCAAGGAAGCCTTTCCTGGGCTTTTAAATTAGTTGACGTTGGTTTTGCCTTTTTTGGACCGTTCTCAGGCTGGCTGCCGAACGAAGCCCAGCCCGCAGCACCTGACGGGATCTGGTTCACACGTTTCTGATGCCACCATTGATGTGCCAGTACCCAAACCTGCACTAAAGTTGCAAACGACATGCAGGCGAAGGAGAGTAGTGAGAGAGTCCCTCGACAGGGGTTGTGCCCTTCTCCGGAGACTCTACCCATCTTTCAGCCTTCGCCAGCCTATTCTGCACACCACCACTCCACCCTTCCACCCCACCTTCTGGCTTCGAATGGGTTGAGCACATTTGAATGAGTTTAAAGATGCATTTAAATATGTGAGTCTGGTTCACGCCCAGCGGGGATACTGCTACAATGTGGGCTTCATCAAAAACTGAGGATCACAACTGAGCATTATTGTCATAGAGTTTCTTCACGATTATTAGGGAATCCCTTTATTCATCAATTGTGTTGACCTTGGACTCCACCCACCAGAAAAGACTCTCCTCCCACTTTGATATGACTGCTGCTGGTGCACATATCCTTCGAAACATGCTCCACCACCTTCTACCCTCCCTCTATCACCCACTATCTTCTCCTCAATGCACTGACCTACCCAAAGTAACCTTTACTCTGTCCTCTGTCACCGTTGAACATCCACCTGTTACCCTGGACTCTATCATCACCCACCTCCACAAACATTTCCACTTGCAGCCAACAAGACACATTACCACCCATGCCCACCCTAACCCCTCCCATTTTCCATGCCATCCATTTTGTTCCTCTCCATGAATTACCTGATGCCACCTACACCTGCCAAACACAGACACTAAACCTCCCAGCCCACCACATCCCACTTCACCTTCTGACTGTCATTGTTCCTAGTACCCTGGGTTATCCCCCTGGACTCCACTATCGACAGCACAGACCCTTCCCTCCAACACATTCATCCTCCTTCAACACTCTGTCCCCTTCCCTGGAGACTCTACCCCCTTTTCCAGCCTTCACCAGCCTGCCCTGCACAGTTCCACTCCACCCTTCTACTCCACCTTTGCTTGCATATCATTTCCAGCCTAGGTGAAGGTTTGGGTACTGTGCCGCTTGGCTTCCTACACTGTTTCAAAGGAGCTTCATGTAAGTTTGAGGAGCAGCACCTCATATTACAATTAGGTACTTTACAGCCTCCCACACGTCAGAACATAACCTCTGCCCATATTTTTTTCTGGTAGCAGTTGTAGGTAATGATTTTGCTTTTCCTCATTTTCACCTCCTCCATACCTATCTTTTTTTATCTTCACTTGTCCGATTACCATCTCCCGTGGTCTTACACCTCATTCCATGTGTCATTACAGCCCATTAAAGACCAGCATTTCACTGCTTCAGTACTTGCCTTAAACCTGTTGAACTTTGTCTGGTTCTGATGAAATATCAATGGCCTGAAATTTGGGCGGGTTTCTCCATCCAGCGACACCAGAATCGTGAAACGCGAAACAAGTGAAGCGAAAATCATGGTCGCCGGCTGGCGCCCATCGGAATGCCATGCTCCGGTGCCTCGGCTGCGGCATCAATGCATTCTACTCCGCACGTACAGTAAACACCTTTGCAATATCATTAGCAGGCCTGACCCGGTATTCTCTGGAGTTTCCACAATTCTCCGCTTCCGCCAGGAGGAATTACATTACGGCGAGTTTCACTTGCGGTTTTAAAAATCAGGAAACAGGCGCCGTGACTGCTGAGGGACATGTTCCCAGAGGTGTGACCTTGGGCTTCCCACCCTGTCGCAGGAAGTGGGAGTTGAAGGGGGTTACCAGGGGATGGGCCGTGTGGTCAGGCTGAACACCCACAGGACTGGGGTATCCAGGCATGGGCTGCTCACCAGGGACCGTGATTGCGCAGAGTAACATCGGCCTAATGGGTGCTCCCACCCCATCACCCCCACACTCCACTTGCCTCCCCTTACAAACACTACCCCCCCCCCCCCCCAAACCATATGCCGCCCACTGACAGGGGATCATGCGGCCCACCCTAGGGCAACGTTCACAGGAACCCTACAGGAGGGCACCAGATGAGGCATCTGACTGTATCGCTGGCATGGGTAGGGCCAGCCACCGGTACCCCTGATGGCAGGGACGGGTGCCTGTCAGCAAAGACGGTTGCTAGGGCCAGATGCCCCTCGGATGCAGGGCAGAGGGCAGAGTGCTAGGGATAATGGCTGATAGTGGGCGTGGGAATGGGGGAGGGGCTACAGTGCAGGCCAGGGCCACCGGGTAGCCTGTTGGACCTGATTGGGCATGGGAGTACATACTATGCTAACATATCTGTCTTTCACCCCCTGCAAACAATGGCGACTGGAATCCAACCAGGAATGGAGGCCTTCATCCTAGCCGCCGCAGCCCTGGGAGATGCACTGAGGCTGTACAAGTAGGAGCTGCTCGGGGAGGACCCTATAGCGGCGGAGCCTTTCCGAGAGGAAGAGAAGCCAGGATGGAGAGCCGGCTGCCCAACAGCTCGAGGAGAAAGAGGTGGGAAGGAGGCTCCACATGAGGCCTCGTGTGGAGCAGCAGCGCCTGTCATTCGAGGACCTGCTGGATTAGGCATGTCATCGAAGACTCCGGCTGAACAGGGCACCTAATGGCATATATGTCAGGTAATGGCACACCTGGAGCTGCGGGGGTATGGGGGAGGACACCAACTCCCTGTGGCCGTCAATGTGACGGTTGCCCTGAACTCTGCGCCTCGGGGTCCTTCCAGGCGCCGAGTGTGGACTTGTCTGAGATCTCGGTGCACAAGTACATCCGGGCCATCACTGAGGCCCTGTGTGCCCACTAATATATCAAATTAAATGTGGACCGAATGCATCAGGATGCCCGGGCAGCCCAATTCGCCATCATCGTTGATTTGCCCTGGACCCAGGGGATGCTCAACGGGACGCATGTTGCCCTACGAGCACCGGCCCATGACAGGCCGCTCCTTACGAACCAAAAGGGGTTCCACTCAATGAACATCTAGCTGGTTGTGACCATGAATTGCACCTCATCCCAAGGCTGTACATCAGAAGTGGAGATGGCATGCTGTGATTTCCACCCTTTGACATGGGTCCCCTTTGGCGGCTGTCCTTTGGAGCAACCGGGCCTGAATGGGCCCAGCAGTCATTCAGTTGTCCTCGGTGGCATCGTGCCTCCCTGTTCTGCCCTCTGTCCATCAGATGCACCAGTGACAAGAGGGGGGTGTCAGAGGTGCTGTGGTGTTCTGGCATCACGAGTCACCAACATGGGCCCCATCACCTCATCCTCCCTCAGGGTACCCGCTGGTCCGTGGGCTACTCCTTGGGAGGGGGGCTAACTCCTGGGGTTCCCCTATCACCTGGCGCTGCCAGTCTTATGGTCCACTCCTGTCTCGACCAGGGTCTCAATGCTCATGACCATGGAGCACAGGCAGTGGGCCACCTCCCTCTGGGACTGTGCCACATCACCCAGTGACTGTGCTATATCCCTCTGGGATTGGGTCACCTCTCTCTTGGACTGTGCCACATCATTCAGTGACTGTGCCACCTCCCTCTGTGAACTTCTCATGTCACCCAGTGCCCAGGCAATGTCGTCGATGCCCTCAGCCATGATCCGTTGTGACTGGGCCAAGTTCTGGAACGCCGCTGCAATGTCCAGGTAGCTCTGGTACATAGCTGTCTGTGACAGGGCAACCCTGTCCTGTGATTGGCTCCCGCCAACACAGAGTGCCCCACACCATGGACATCCTGACCCATGGCCGAAGCATTTGCCCCCCCAAGGCCTCCACCGCTGACGTCACCCTTATGGTGTTGCTTTGCTGGCAACGCCTTCTGCCCCTGAAAGTGGTTGGACTCCTCCAAATGCACCTCAGACGTTGGATGGTTGCTGACAGCCCGTCATGTAGTCCCTGCCTCTGATTCTGCATCTCCACTATCAATGGGACCGCCCTTTCCAGAAGAACGAGACCCCTCCGGATGGCAGCTAGCCCCTGGGGTCAGCCCGTCGTCCGACCTGTTGTACCGCTGCACATGTGTGGTGTGCACCAGATAATGCCCCAGGAGCCTCTTCGCTAACAACCCAACCTCAGTGAGTGTCTTTGGCTGCGGGTCGAGGGCTCCTGTTGCTGTCTGATGCAACCATCAATTCATGAGAGACGAAGAGTAGAAGTGAACAGTGGTTTTAATATGCTAGATCTATGCCTGCCTGCGACTGCTCTGTACTGAGTGGCACCTACAGGCTTACAGGTTTATATACCACCACCAAGGGGGCGGAGCCACAGGCGGAGTCCAAAAGGGCATCAACATAATACAACACAGTACAATGGTGAATTGTAATAGCATACGTTCACCACATTCACCCCCTGTTAAAAAAATGAAGCCCAGCTGGGTTGAAGGAGATCCTGCAGGTGCCAGGTCCCGGAGGGAGACTATATCTTGTCGGCCATTGTGGTGCGCCACGTAGGCATACTCGGGGTTGGCGTGAAGGAGCTGTACCCCCTCAACCAGGGGGTTGGACTTAAGGCTCCTCACGTGTTATCGGAGGGCAGGCCTCGGTGTTGTCAACCAGGATGGAAGCGAGACCCCTGAGGTGGATGTCCTGGGGAAGACAAATAGGCGGTCGTGAAGGGACTCGTTCGTGGCTGTGCAGAGGAGCGACCAAATAGAGTGGAGCGCGTCGGGGAGGACCTCCTGCCAGCGGGAAATTGGGAGACTTCTAGACCGTAGGGCCAGAAGGACGGCCTTCCATACATTCGCGTTCTCCCTCTCCATCTGCCCGTTTCCCCGGGGGTTGTAGCTAGTAGTCCTGCTCAATGCTTGACACAGCTCATCACTCATAAACGAGGAGCCCCAGTCACTGTGGACGTAAGTGAGGAAACCAAACAGGGTGGAGATGCTATGCAGGGCTTTAATGACAGTAGCCGCGGTCATGTCGGGGCATGGGATGGCAAAGGGGAAATGGGAGTACTCGTCAAGAACGTTAAGAAAATGCGCGTTGCGTCAGTGGAGGGGAGAGGCCCTTTGAAATCGATGCTGAGGCGCTCAAAGGGCCGGAATGCCTTCACCAGGTGGGCCTTGTCTGGCCGATAGAAGTACGGCTTGCACTCCGCGCAGACTTGGCAGTCCCTTGTCATGGCCTGACCTCCTTGGTGGAGTAGGGCAGGTTGCGGGCCTTGATGAAGTGGAGAAGCCGGGTGACCCCCGGGTGACAGAGGTCATTGTGGATGGCCCAGAGTCGGTCATCTTGTGCGTTGGCGCGTGTGCCGTGGGACAGGGCACCCTGTCTGTGGGACAGGGGCTCGTTGAGCTTCCCCGGACGATACATAACATTGTAATTATAGGTGGAGAGTTCGATTCTCCACCTCAAGATTTTATCATTCTCGATCTTGCCCCGCTGTGTGTTGTTGAACATAAAGGCTACCGACTGTTGGTCGGTGACAAGGGTGAACCTCCTGCTAAGCCAGGTCATGTCTCCAATGCCGCACAGCTTCCACAATGGCTTGAGCTTCCTTTTTGACCGAGGCATGTTGAATCTCGGAGGCGTTGAGGGTCCGGCAGAAAAAGGCCACGGGCCTGCCTGCCTGGTTAAGGGTAGCGGCCAGGGCGACATCTGACACGTCACTCTCCACCTAGAAGGGGATGGACTCGTCCACCGCGTGATTCGCGGCCTTGGTAATGTCTGCCTTCATGCGGCTGAAGGCCGGGTGGGCCTCAGTCGTCAGGGGGAAGATGGTGGCTTTGATAAGTGGGCGGGCTTTGTCCGCATAAGTTGGGGACCCACTGGGCATAATGTGCAAAGAACCCGAGGCATCTTTTCAGGGCCTTGGGGCAGTGGGGAAGGGGGAGTTGCAGGAGGGGCGCATACGGTTGGGGTCGGGCCCTAGGACTCCGTTTTCCACGACACAGCCGAGAATGGCGATTCGGGTTGTGCGGAAAACGCATTTCTCCTTGTTGTAGGTTTGATTGAGGGCTTGGGCGGTTTGGAGGAACTTTTGAAGGTTGGCGTCGTGGTCCTGCTGGTCGTGGACGCAGATGGTGACGTTATCCAAGTACGGGAACGTGGCCCTCAGCCCGTACTGGTCTACCTTTCGGTCCATCATTCTTTGGAAGACCAAGACCCCGTTGGTGATGCCAAAGAGGACCCTGAGGAAGTGGAAGAGGCGGCCGTCTGCCTCAAAGGCCGTGTAGTGGCGGTCCTCCAGGCGGATTGGGAGCTGGTGGTATGCGGACTTCAGATCTACTGAAGAGAAAACCCGGTAGTGTACAATCTGATTCACCATGTCCGCGATACGGGGAAGGGAGTACGCATCGAGTTGCGTGTACCGATTTATGATTTAGCTGTAGTCTACAACCATCCGATTCTTTTCCCCGGTCCTGACGACCACCACTTGGGCCCTCCAGGGGCTATTACTGGTCTCGATGATCCCTCCCTCAAGAGCCGCTGGACCTCGGACCTGATGAAATTCCTGTCCTGGATACTGTACCGCCTGCTCCTGGTGGCGACGGGTTTACAGTCGGCGGTGAGGTTCGCGAAGAGCAGGGGAGGGTCGCGAGGCTACATAAAGTGAGAGGAGGTAGGGGCCCGCCGAACGTCAGGGTCAGGCTCCTGAGGTTGGACTGGAAATCCAGTCCTAACAGGAGAGGAGCGCAGAGATGGGGAAGGACATAGAGTTTAAAATTGGCGTACTCGGCGCCCTGTATCGGGAGGTTCGCGACACAGTACCCCCGGATCTGCACCGAATATGATCCGGAAGCAAGGGAGATCATTTGGGATGCGGGGGAAATCTGGAGAGAGCAGCGCCTTACCGTGTCTGGATGTATGAAGCCCTCCGTGCTCCCAGAGTCAAACAGACAGGGCGTTTTGTGCCCATTGACCCGGACGGTCATCATCGAGTACCTGAGGTGCTTGGGCCGTGACTGGTCGAGGGTGACAGAGCCGAGCTGCGGGTAGCCGGTGTGGTCGGAGGTAGCGGGGTGGTACCAAGATGGCGGCCCCCGTCGGTCGCACGTGTCGGCGGCGTTGCTGATGGCGGCCAAGATAGCGGCCCCCATGAGTCGCACGTTTCGGTTAGGGTTAAAGATGGCGGCCTCCATGGGTAGCACGAGACGGATGATGCGTCAGAAGGGGGCATTACCGGCAGGCACGCAGCCACGCTGCGGGGTCTGCGGGCCTGTGAGTCTGTGAGTCGGTCCTGCGATTTAGGAGCTTTGGGTCAGGCCAAGCAGACTTTGGCAAAATGTCCTTTCTTGCCGCAGCCGCTGCAGGTCATGTTCCGAGCCGGGCAAAGCTGCCTGAGGTGCTGGTTCTGACCGCCCCCCGTGTTGGGCGGGCAGCCACGCAACACAGGCCTGGAACACCCTCTGGTCGGGTGACCACGAGGCTCTGGAAAGCTACTTCTAAGGAGGTGGATAGTTTTACCGTCTCTTTTAGGTTGAGGGCGTCCTTTTCGAGCAGGCGCTGTCTGACGTAGTTGGACCGGACTCCAGCTACATAGGTGTCCCGAATGACGAGTTCCATATGCTGCAAGACCGTGATGTCCTTGTAATTGCAGTTTCGAGCATGTACCCGCAGGTCGTGTAGGTATTCCTCCAGCGATTCCCAGGGATGTTGACGACGAGTAGTGAGGAGATGCTGCACGAACACTTCGTTCACCGGCCTCACATAATGTATTTTCAGGATCGCGACTGTGTCTGCGTATGTGGTCGCTTCCTCGATTAGTATGGAGATTCTGTTGCTCACCCGGGCATGGAGGAGGCTCAGCTTCTGTGCCTCGGTGACGGCTGGCAAGGAGGAGGCGGCTAGGTAGGCCTCAAAGCAGCGGAGCCAGTGCGAAAAGATCCCCTTGGCTTCGGCTGCCTCCGGGTCGAGTTCCAGTCGATCAGGTTTGAGGGCGCTTCCATTGCGATATCTTAGCTTATTAAATTGATGCGACCATTAATTCACACGAGACGAAGAGTAGAAGTGAACAGTGGTTTTGATACGCTAGATCTATGCCTGCCTGCGACTGCTCTGTACTGATTGCCGCCTACAGGCTTACAGGTTTATATACCACCCCCAAGGGGGCGTAGCCACAGGCGGAGCCTACAAGGGCATCAACATTATACAATACACAACAGTGGTGAATTGTAGTAGCAAACGTTCACCACACTGTCTGCGACCTTTTCCTCGCCGCTCTCCACTTGGGGTTGTGATTGTGGGCGAGGGCACCAGGAGAGCCCGCCTCATCGCCAGGAGATCCTGTAAGACATAAGACATGATGCACAATTGGATCACAGCTTGGGGTGGTGGGAGGTGGTGCGGAGGGTGTGGTAGGGGTGGCAGTGGTGGAGGTGGGCTGTCAGGGTGGTGGTGGTCAGGTGGTGGTGATGGAGTGGTGGTGTGGGATAGCGGGTGGGGTGGTGATGGAGAAGGGTTCGGGGTGGTGTGGGGGTGGTGTGCGGGTGGTGGTGGAGGGAGTGTTGTAGGGGGGTGTGGGGGTGGTGGGGTGGTGGTGCAGGGAGTGGTGTGGGGGTGGTGGTGGAGGGGGTGTGTGCGGGTGGTGAGGGTGATGTGGGAGTTGTGGTGCAGGGAGTGGTGTGAGGGTGGTGGTGGAGGGGGGTGTGGGGGTGATTTGAGGTGGTGGTGATCCCCAGGGACTAGCTGCCGTCCAGACAGGTTTCAGGCTTCTGGTAAGGGCAGCCCCATTAATTGTGGAGATACAGTCGCAGAGCGAGGGACTACATGAGGGAGTGTCAGCAACCATCCAGCACCTGCAGATGCAGTTGGTGGAGTCTAACTTGCTGCAGGAGCTGGAGGTGGTACCGACTATGCGTGCCACCCAGGCCTTGGCCGCATCTACGGTGCAGGCATTTTGTGGCGAAGTTTTCGGCCATGGGTCAGACTTTGCAATGTCTGGGGCACTCTGTGCGGGCGGTGGCCGAGGTCCAGGACAGGGCTGCGTTGTCATCGGCAGCCATGTACAAGGGCCACTTGGACATTCCAGCAGCGCTCCAGAGTGTGATCCAGTCACGGCGTCATTGTCCTGGTGCTGACTGATGTGGCACAGGCCCAGAGGGAGTTGGTCCACTGCCTGTGCTCCATACCGCGTGTATCGGGACCCTGGTCTGGGCGGGAGCAGGCCTCCAGGTCTGGCAGCGCCAGGTGGCAGGGAGCCTCAGGGGTTTGTTCCATTCACACCCCCATCCCATGGAGTAGGCGGGAGCCATCGGGTATCCTGAGGGAAGGGGAGGTGATGGGACCCATGTCGGTGATTCTCAAAGGGGAGGTACCGGAATGCCACAGCAGCTCAGACTTCCTCCTTCCTGTCCCTGGTGCATATGATGGGCAGCAGGCAGAAAAGGGTGGCACCAAGCCACTTCTCAACCCGAGCAGCAGCCAGGCCCATCCAGCCCTGGTCGCCCCAGAAGACGGCTGCCAAAGTAGATCCAGGTTGTTGGGCGGGAATTGCAGCAGGCTGCCTCCACTCCAGGTGTACCGCCTGGGAATTCACCTAGACGTGAATAGGGCCTGTAAGGCCAGAAAGTTAGAACCCATTAAGTTGGCACGGGTGCAGCACTTGGGATAGCGAATGGGGGGAGGGGCACAAACCTGTATATACTGTATATATATAAACCTATATATATATGTGTGTTCACTGTTGCAGAATAAACATCTGCTCATAACATTTCAACCTGCCTCGGTGCTCTATCAGAAAGGTGTGAGTAAAGGGCTGGGCTGGGCTGGCTGCAGTGGGGGGACTGAGGGTGGGGAGAGAGATGGGCGGAAGTTGCGAGTTGGCATGAGCCAGGGACCCCAGTTCATCTATCATCATCGCTCCGGCGACCCACCCCCAAACCTCCCTCCCCCACCACCACACTCTCCCCCCCTCCTTCCCACCGCCACATCCCAAGGGTTCAGTGGGTTTGTGTGATGGAATGGCCAGATCACATGCAGGGATCACCCAGGTGGATGGTGGAAAGTGCGACCTTGGGCAGGAATCAGACATTGTCAAATGGAGCGGAGCACCAGAGCTCATCCCAGAGCAGGTCGTCATCATTCTCCAAACCATGGACCAGACCTGTTGTTACTGCCAACCCAGGGCCCACGAGGCAGTGAGGAATCACGGAGGGGGCTGCAAGGGTGTGGGGGCGGGGGTGGTGCAAGGGGCTGTTCATGGGAGGGAGGGTGGGCCGAGAAGGTAGTGTGTGGGGGTTGGATGGCATGTCCATCGCCCAGGAGTCAACTCCTCAGCTGGGGGTGTGCCTCGAAGATGTCAGGAACTGTTGAGTGTGCCAGGATGTAGGCATCCTGCACACTACCTAGGTATTGGGTGCAGGCAAGCATGCTCTCATGGTCACACACCAGCTGCACGTTCATCGAGTGGAAGTACTTTTGAACTGTCATGCACCGGTGAAGACCGGCCTGTTTTGCCCCGGTGCTTATAGGGTTACATGCATCCTGTTGATCACTCCCTGGACCTGGGGCATCTTATAATAATCTTTATTGTCATAAATGAAATGAAATGAAAATCGCTTATTGTCAGTAGGCTTACATTAACACTGCAATGAAGTTACTGTGAAAAGCCCCCAGTCGCTCCTTTCCGGTGCCTGCTTGGTTACACAGAGGGAGAATTCGGAACGTCTAAATTACCGAACAGCACGTCTTTTGGGACTTGTGGGAGGAAACCGGAGGGCCCGAGGAAACCCACGCAGACACGGGGAGAACGTGCAGAACTTGGCATTGACGGCAAACCCCGCTGCCCGGGCATCCTGGTGGATCGGTCCACATTGAATTTGATGTATTGTGCCAAGTGAGCATATAGGGCCTTCGAGATGACTGGTATGCACCCCCAGCCATTCCCCCAGGCACTCCGACCTCCGCACCGTTGGCCCTCTCGGTGCCTGGCACCGTGTGGTTCTCTGGCCCTGGCGCCTGTCCCTGCTGCCTGTCCGTGCCTGGACACCCTGACCCCACGGCCCATCCCCTGGTCACTCCCTGACACCCCACTACCCCTTCCAGCCCCCTCTCTCGCCCAGCCAGCCGCAGGACCGGTTGTGTCTCCTCTTCCCCATCGGCCATGGCGCCTGTTTCCCGATTTTTTAAACCACAAGTGAAACTCGCCATCAGTAACTCCCCCAACGGAGGTGGAGCATCGCGGAGGCCCCGGACAATACTGGGTCAGGCCTGCTAATGATATGCGAACAGTATTTACTGTATGTGCGGAGTAGAATGCATTGATGCTGCTGTGTGCACCACATCATGGCATTTGGTCGCCCACCATGATTTTGGCTTCACGACCGATTCTCCGCCCAAAGCCTTTCCCGGTTTTGGTGTCAGCAGACGACAATCCTGCCCTTAGTCTCTGAAACGGAGAAACACGCGCGTTAACTCTGTTCCTCTCTGCACTGATGCTGTCAGATATGCTGATTAATCCCAATCTTTTCTGTTTTTATTCCAGCATCTCCAGCATTTTGCTTTTTTTTAAATAGTCGGGTGTTTCATAATCGGGACTCCATTGCTGTTAATTCGCATGATTCCTGTCCTTTCATACTTGGAAACGTGTTATGTCTAATGCATTGAGAAAATTAAACTTATTGGTATTTTTCGCTCCCCAGATAATAACCTAGGCCGACACAATTTGCCCTTGCATTTAAAAATAAAAATAAAATCAGGTGTGTTGTAATTGCCTTCATCACAATTATTGCAATACAGTAATTGTTTGGAAGATGTTACCTAATGTACAGTTTGGAACTATAATCGAGACTTCATCCAGATGGGACTGCTCCATCATAACAGCTGGAATATGCTCTTCAAAACACTGGTTATGACAGCACCCAGAGAGTGTGGAGTAATGATCAGCGTCTGTAAAACAAAGGAAAGAGTGAGTTCCAATCAGGTATAGCCTGATACCACATGGCCACAGTCTGCAATCCATGACGTAACTAAAGAACTTTCTGATTTACGTTTTGTATGTCAATGAATATTTAAACATCTACAAAAGCAAAGCAATTCAGAAGAGCGGAAATTGAGTTGTTTAATGTAAAATATTGATTGAACAAGACAAAATAAAATATGGGTTACTAATTAATGTTGGGTGTGATTCTCCGGAAAGATTTCTAAGTGTGTTAGTGATGGGGAACTGCCACGAGCTTCCCAATGCTAGAGTCAATGAGGCCAGGAATGCTATTCAACGTTAATTGGTCCACTTAACGAGGCCTCATGGGCATCTCACCGTAAATGAAAGCTCGCTAGCCAATTCGCCAGCACCATGCTCGCCAGCCCCCACTAACAAGGTCGAGCAGCACTTGCTCAACCAACCCCAACCAGCTTGCAACAATGGCGCCCAGGAGACCAGCCCCACGATTTGGGGATGCAGATCCGGGGAGCTCCTAGACTCAATGGAGCCCAGTTCCCCCAAGTGTCCCGGAAGGGCAGTGACAGGGCAGCCAGTGCTGCCTGGGATGAGGTAGCGACGGCTGTGAGTGCTGGGAGTGTTGCCTCCAGTGCCGGTAAAGGGTCAATGACCTACACCAGGCAGCACAAGTGAATCAACACCAATCCCCCCCCCCCCCCACACCCTCTCTGAGATCTTTCCGCCCCCACGCGCGCATCCAACCCCCCCAACTCTCCATGCGACCCCCAACCCTTCCTCCCCTCCCCTCTCCCTTCAACCCCCAACCCTCCCTCTACCCCCCTCTCCCTTCAACTCTCCCAACCCTTCCTTCACACGCTCCCCCTCCTACCACTGTGAACCACGTGTATGGCTAACGATGCCCTCTCTATGTCTCCTCAGGAACTGTCACACCATCGCCGGGAGAGGGCCCAGACTGGTGGTGAGGTGCCAGAGTTAAGAATCCTCACCTCCTTCGAGCCCTGGAGGTGAGTGGGGTGGCCGAGGACAGAGCAGTCACCAAAACAGAGGCTGACGAACGATGCAGAGGTGAGGAACCACCAGGCTCCATCCGGAGGACCTGCCACATGTGAGTTGTTACTGCCTTACTGATTGGCCCATCCCTCCCACTGACCACATGTCCATTCTCCAGCTGGGCCTCCAGCAGACAGTGTCGGTCCATCCCGGGTGGTACCCGCTCCAGCCTCCCAGGAGACCACCTCGGAGGGGAGCTCCGAGGATGCCACTGTTATACTTGCATCACAGCTATCACCCCCACTTTCCACCAGCACAGATACACACACCTCGGTGGGAAATGTTAGTGGTCAGGCTTCTGAGGCACAATCTGGTGAGCACCACACTGCTGCTGATGTACATCAGGTGGAGGCAGGAACCTCCAAGTGAGACAGCAGTCGGAGGTCTGCTGGATCCCAAGGATGTGGAGATGCCGGCGTTGGACTGAGGTGAGAACAGTTAGAAGTCTTACAACACCAGATTAGTGTTTGAAACAAACCTGTTGGACTTTAATCGGGTGTTGTAAGACTTCTTACGGATCCCAGGACGCAGCTGGGTCCCAGCCTGATACTGAGCCAATGGAAGAGGTAATCCCAGAACTGATGGAGATGATAGGGAATGGTCAGGACATTCAGAGGGAGATGTTAGCGACAATCCAGCAGATCCATGGCCGATTAGAGGTGTCCCATAGGCAACGAGCGCAGGAGATGTCGCTGGCAATGTATGGCACCCAGGGATCAGTGCTAGGGTGGCGACTGCAGTGGAGAGCCTGGTGCACAACGCCGGCACCACGAGTGAAGGTGCCCAAGGCATCGCGCAGTTGGCAATGGCCACGGCTGAGGGTCTCAACAGAATGTCCACCTCGCTGGAGGATGTCACCCAGTACCAGGTTGTCCTTGATGAGGTTTTGCGGGACATATCCCACTCTCAGACGGAATTGGCCGAGGCACTACGTAGCTTGTCCCAGTCGCATGGCATGCATCGCTGAGGCACTGCTAGGCGTGTCCCAGTCACTGAGAAGTATTGCCGAGGGCGTTGGCACAATGGTCCTGCCAGGTCTGGCAGAGCCAGATGATGCAGGGGCAGCTGGGGCTCGAATCAGCTGCCCCTCCATCCCAAGGTGAACCCCAGGGCCCTATGCGTACCGACCGGGAGGAGGGGGCGCTGATCACCAACCCAGACCAAAGCCATGGAGTGGTGACGGTGGCCACCAGCTACCCCAGGTTCCACCACTCTGATGAGGCCGCGTCTCACACTCAGCACCCGGAGCAGCTGTGCACGCCCCAGAGCCCCCAGAGAACGTCCCCCAGGGGTATCGAAGGCCACGGGATGTGTTAAGCAGCTGGCTGGCTCCACCTCAGATGTGCATTTTGGGGATACACCTCGATGTAGCAGTAGAGCTAAGAAGGCTAGGCACATCAAGGATCACTGAGGGCACATGGAGAGGGGTGGGTGTTGGGGCCGTCACCATCGGGAGAGTGGGGAATTCTTAAACACAACAAACAACCTTGTGCACAACCAGAATGACGCCTTTGTCACGTTCTTCCGCAATTCGTGCCTGTGGTGAATGTATTGCATTAACCATTCACAATCTATGTAACTGTATCACGCTGTTGTCCATGAGGGCTCCACCTATGGACCATTGTAAGATATTACCTGTGATGTATCATGTTGGTGCCTTTGTGGGCTTTGCCCCTGGCTCCTCCCTTTGAGGGGAGGTATAAAGAGCAGTAGGTGGCTCTCAGTAGCAGAGCAGTCGCAGGTAGGCACTGTTCTAGTCGATTAAAGCCACAGTTTACTTCTACTCCTTGTTTCGTGTGAATTGATGGTCGCATCAGTGCCGACCTCCGAACCTTAGCCCATCTCTCCAGACATTCTCCCCATACCCGGGCACACTACGTGCAGGTGAGCGAGCACTCAGCAGACAGGCGGGAGTCAGACTATCGTATAGATTGAGAAGCACTTTCTGCTGGTTATCATCACCCCGTTGCTCTCGACGCTGACCTGCTTACACTGCCGACACAGTCCCAGCACCCTGGAGTGATGCAACACAGATATTGGGAGGGTAGGAGATGGGGGTGATGGGTGGGTAAGGTAGTGATGAATGACCAAGCCATGGCCTAAGTAAATTGGGGGAGTATGAGGGCCTCGCTGGCCCTTGGGACTTGTCAGAACCTCGCTGTTGCTGCCTGTCCTGCAGCCTCCTGCTGGTCCGACGCTATCTCATCCTCCTCCTCCTCCTCCTCCTGCTCGGTGGCCATATGTTCCTCATCATCAGCCTACAGCTCATCGCCCTGCTGCTGTGCAACCCCTCGGTGGTGTACTGGAGTTCACCACTGGAGCAGTCAAGGCATCGTAACCTTGAGGAGTCCGATGCACTGCTCAATGACAGTACAGGTAGCCACATGGGCCTCATTGTATCGGGTCTCAACTTCAGACGCCGGCCCATTATTAGCCAGGGCCTCAGCGGGTACCCCTTATCCCCCAAGTGCCAGTCGCCCATCCTGGGGTGGTCCTCGAAGTATGTAGCTGTCATGGACACTCCCCGAGACGTGCATGATCTTCATATGGTGGTCGCACATGAGCTGTATGTTCAGGGAGTGGAACCCCTTTCTGTAAATGTAGGGCATGTCCAGATGTCTCAGTGAGTACAGGGTACCATGCATGCCATCCATTATCCCTGGGCCTGGACATCCTGGCAATGGCGGGAAACCTTTTACCCTGGCACCTTGCTGGGCTTGGTCCATGTCAAAGTTAAAGTAGTGACCTGTCAGATGCACCTGTAGGCTGTGGCCTACGATATGCTACACAGGTCTCCGCTGGAGCCCTGGAATGTTCCCGAGGCATAAACGTTCAGAGCTGCAGTGACCTTGACGGCCACCAGAAGCAGGTGTCTTCCTCCTCCATGTAGAGCCAAGTCCGTGAGGACATGGTACAGGTGCAGCACCGTCTCCTTGTTGAGGTCGAGCCTCCTGTGGCACACTCTGTTTGTTGTCTGTTAAAACAACCAGAAAAGCCTGTACATCCTCGACCGTCGTGGGACTCCATCTCTGGTTCCCTCCCTGGCCTGATGGGCGGCCACATCCTCATTGTGTGTGGCGGGGTCCGGCACATGGGCCACCGCCTTGAGCATCTGCAGACACCGCTGTTGCTGTCTCCGGTGTCTGGCCGCCCCGCCTAGCAGCAGCACCACTGGGGCAAGCTGGGTCCAAAATCCTTGCATAGTGTTCAATATCTGTAAGGCATTAGACTGACAAACAGTGTTGGCTCCCATCCCAGGACCCTTCATTCCCCCATTGAAGTCCCACCCACCACCTGGCATGCTCCGCCCACGCACACCTGGCCGCAGCGAACTCCCCTTACTGAACCCTAGACCCGGTACCCCGGACACCCGCTTATAACGTCACCTGGACAAGGCGCTGGTCCCCTCCCCGTGGCACTCACCAACCCTCCAGCCGTGGACATGCCTGGAACTGTATCCCATCCCCTGTGTGTTCAGATGTTGGCTGCTGCGTGTGTGGTGTTGCCTCCCGCCGTGTACAGGCATCAAGGTGTGATTGGGAAGCTAAGCAATGACGCCCACATGCTACATGGCCCGCCTATCCACTGGAATCCACTTGGGTTGTGTGAAGTGCTCACTTAACCACGATTGCCAATTTCCTATTAGCAATAGCCTTCAGCTAAACGGCCAAAGGCTTCGGCAGTCAGTGGGGCTGATGGGTGCTCGGTGGGGCAGACGGGCAGGGACATGATTTGCCCCAGGACTGGGTACACCGGATCCAGGGGTTGGCATGGTGGTGCCATGCATGGTTCCCCCCAGCGCCTCCTCCCACCCTCACATGGAGGCCCACCCCTGCACCCCTAGCTGAGATCCCCCATCTCCCCACTGAGCATGAGGGCAGCAAGCCCATCTTTGCCTGTGAGGAAAGATGGCTACTCACCTCCTCGGCTCCCCACAGAAGCCCGTCCATCAGGTTCACGTTTTTTAAAGAGTACGAATCGGCGCTAGCGTGAGCACTTGCTGGCAAGGCCGATGAATGACGGGAGGCGGATGGATATGGGGTCACTCCCGTTACTTGAATTAAAATAGCGCGTAAGTGGTGATAATTGGTTTCTTGCCACACTATGGGGAGATCCCGATTTCATCTACGGGAGCAAACTGGTGCTTCACGCGGTTCTCGTTTTTGGCTCTCCCGCTATTCCCCGGCCTCACTTAGCTCGCCTCGAGTGAGAGTGCAACAAAGCCGGAGAATCGTGCCGTCTATATATCAGTGAGTAGTCTGGTCAGGTGGCTTGGACTGAAAAGTAAGCAACATGTCATGAAGCACAGGTCACTCCTGAGAAGGATGTAAAACAGTACGGGGCACACACCGTAGTTACCTGATATGTTCACTTGAGCAGTTGTGTTTTTTCGAGCTTTGGATCTGCTCATCTCGGAATCCATCTTTTTAACCTTCTCCACAATTCTTATTTGTCTTTTCTTGAATTACATGTTTACTCTTTCCCAAGAATTTAGTCAGTGTTCCTGCACGATAGAGTCAAGTTGGAATGTTTAAATCCTCGCTTATTTGTGGCGGTTGGAAGAAGTTTGGGTGAGGCCCTACCTTTAGTGTCGCAGTTGCTTTTGGGCAGCTCCCACCCTGATGGTGTGGTGTGCATCAATGAATGATGGCTGCCAATGAAGATGTTGTTCTGGTTGAAGGTCTCGCCTCTGAGGTACAGATTGTCAAGGCCCAATTCCCAAAGTTATGGGGTGATAGGGTTTGTTTGTCATTGCTGTGATCGAGGAAGGTCCCCCAGTTAGAGCTAGATAGCCTCTTTCTTATATTTTTCTTTTAATTTGGATCAGAGCATCCGTGCTTTTCTCTCTTGTGTAGCCCTACCCTTTTCTCCTGAGTGGTCCTGGTTGGCGGGTTGGGTTACCTGGTATTGCGGCCCTTCGTGGTGGGGGGGGGGGGGGGGGGGGTACCCTCTTCTCTAGGTTACCCTCTTCCAGTTGGGATCTAATGATATCTTTCTTAACCTCGAACCTTTTGTCTTATGGGTCTCAGTTTAATTCTCCCTCGGCTCTGGGTTCTCAGGTTTTTTATTCCTGTTATTTTTCTTTGAGGTATGGACGTGATTATCCGCTTGCCGACGCTGAAATGCGATTGGGCAGAGAATAGCTTCCGACGCCAAAATCAGGGTAGGCACCGGTTTGATGCCAAATCAGGATGCTCTGGCACCCCAAAAATGGCGTAAATGCATCGCTCGTCACGCGGGGTGTAAGTACATTAGGCATATTATTAGCTGGCCTGACACCCTATGCTCCGGGGCCTCCGCGATTCACCGCCTCCAATGGGCTGAGTTCCTGACGGCGTCATTCACTTGTGGGTTTAAATATTGTGAATCTGGCATTCTGGCTGCTGAGTGAGAGAGTGGAGATAGGAAATGCTGTGTAGTGACTGCGGGCTGCCGACTCGGACACCGGCCATTCTGGTTGCGGTGGGGTGGGGGGCTGCCACAGCCGGGGAGGGAGAGCGAGGAGGGCAGGCCGAGCAGCTGGGGTGACCCCCATGGGACTGGGATGGTAGGGTGACCAGGCACCGACCGCCATTACGGCAGCCATCTTGCTGCGCACCCATTGACCACCCAACCCGGCCCCTGGTGTAACACAGTGGCACCGGCCGTATTGCTGCACCCACCCCCGTACCCACCCCCGTACCCACCCCCCGGCCCCGAACACCTTGACCAACTGGCAGCCACCCACCAGGGACCACACAGGGACACACCCAAGGCAGCCCCCAGTAAAAGCATTGCCGGCCAACAGTACACCTGGCAGCAGGGGCGGGCGCCAGGACCGGGGGCTCCAACTGGGCCAGATACTGATGGAGCAGGGGGTAGGGGACATCCGTGGGCACAGCCCGCAGTGCCAACCTGAGCCACCGTGTAGCCCATGGAACCAGGCTGGGCATAGGAGTATATGCCATGTTAACATGTTGCCTTTCCATCCCCTGCAGACAATGCTGGCCACTATGTTCCTGGCCGCAGCCCTGTGAGACATCCTGCGGCCGCGTGAGTGAGGGTGGCCCAGACAGCAGAAGGACGCTGCAGTAGCGGAGCGGGCAGCATAGGGGCAGATGGTGGCCATACAGGTTGGAGGGCCAGCCGCCCAACAGGCCTAGAGGGCGGAGGTGCCATGGGGGCGCCGCATGAGGTCCTGCGTGTACTGGCACCGCATATCATTCGAGGACCTGCCGGACTGGGCATGCTGTCGGAAACTGTGGTTGAGCAGAGGACCAGTGCGACACAACTGCCAGATGATGGCATACCTGGCACCTGCTCCTGGTGACCGTCAAGGTGACGGTCGCCCTGAACATTTATGCGACGGGGTCCTTCCAGGTGCAGAGTGGGGACCTGTCTGGGATCTCACAGACCTATACTCCCAGGCGGATTAGAACACCCTATACGCCCAGGCAGATTAGTACATCCAATTCCATATGAACCGAATCCACCAGGATGCCCAGGCAGCGGGGTTCGCTGCCATCGCTGGGATGCACCGGGTCCAGGGGGTGATCGACGGAATGTATGTCAGCGGATAACAGGCTGCTCTACACCAACTAAAAGGGGAGTCACTCGATGAACATCCAGTTGTGATCTGTGATCACCAGCTGCGTATCATGCACGTCTGCGCCCGATAGCCGGGAAGTGTACATGACTCCTTCATCCTGGCGCACTCGGCGATCCCCGACATGTTTGAGGGGAACCCTCCCGCCGGCTGCGGGGTTGGCTACTGGGCGACAGGGGTTGCCCGCTGCGTTTGTGGCTGATGACACCTATTCGGAGGACACAGGCAATGCGGAAACCCGCTATAATGACGACCATACAGCAACCAGGGGTGTGGTCGAGCGGTACTTCGGCAACCTCAAGATGCATTTCAGATGCCTGGACAACTTCGAAAGGGCCCTCCTATATGAGTCTGAGAGGGTCGCCCGCATTGTGGTGGTCTGCTGCACCCTGCACAACATAGTGCAGCAGAGGGGCTGGAGGAGTAGGATGAGGAGGAAGCGCAGGCCTCGACCGACGAGGAGGATGCAGGGGAGGGCGACGATGAACAGGACATCGGGCCCTTGCAGGCACGGGAGGCCACACAACGCCATCACCAGGACCAGAGCATATGGGACGCTCTGATAGCGACACGGTTCACCGACTAGGAGGGGGGAGGTTGCTGGCTAGGAGCATGGACACCACATCCCACACCCACACCCACTCACCTCCCAAACCACCGAACAGCTCGCATGCACACTCTTCCTTTATACATATCTGCAGAGCTGGGAGCCCTGTGTTTGCATAACAGTGGGTCTGGTCCATAGGATTGAGGATGAGCTCTGGTGCTCCACATCATATGACAACGTCGAACCTATGCCCCCAGTAGCACCTTCCACCTGGGTGATCCCGGAATGCGAGCTGGCCAGTCCATCGCACAGTCCCGTTGCATCTTGCGTTGGGGGTGCTGGGGACGGTTGGGTTAGGTGGGCGTGAGGGAGAGTGGGGAGGATGGACCACCCATGGGGCCTGCACTGCCCCCTCCCCCTGGCCAGCCCGGACCAACCCACCCCCACACCCAGCAGACTGAGCACTGGGGCAGGTTATAACGGTGGTTACAGGTGTTTATTATGCAGAAATATATACACAGTCTATCACCTAGCCCCATAACTCAGCTGTGTCCTGCACCCGTGCCAACTTAACTGGCGTCTAGCTTTCTGGCCTTACGGGCAGGAGTGGAGGTCGACTGCTGTGACTCCTGCCCTCCGACAAGGGTCCCTGTTGTCACACATCTCCTGGGGCGACCCGGTCTGGATGGGCCCAGCCTCTGCTCAGGTGTCAATGGGTGGCGTGGTGCTGCGCTGTTCTTCCCGCTGCCCACCAGATGCACCAGGGACAGGAGGGGGATGGTGGGGATTGACCGAGGTGCTGTGGTGTTAAGGCACCTCCTCTGTGGGAGTCATCGCCACAGGCCCCAAAACCTCCTCCTGTCTCGGAGTGCCCGCTGGCCCCCGGGCTACTCCATTGGGCGGGGGTGCGAGCGAAGCCATCCCCTGAAGCCCCCCCACCACCACCTGGTACTGCCAGTCCTGGAGGCCCACTTTCGACCAGGGTCTGTGATGCACCATCAATTGGACTCGAGTCATAGTGAAGTTCCAAACAACAGGCTTTAATACGCTAGATGTGAGCCCGGCTGTGGTCGTACAGAGAAAGGCTGTGGTCGTACACATTCACCCCTTGTTGAGAAAGAAGCGGGGGGGGGGGGGGGGGGTGGGAAGGAGTGGCGGGAAAGACGGGGTGGGGGGGCCTGTAAAACTGGTAGTATGACTAGAGACCTTCTCAGGTAGTACCGAGGTAACTCATGCCCACTGGCCTGTGACGAACGTGTAAGAAAACCATGCTGTATACAGTGTACAAGGGAAAAACAACAATAACCATCGTAATAATAATGAGAACAAAACAAAAAAAACACAGGCAAGGAACATATGCAGAACGTGAAAAAAAGTCCATAAGGTCCATCAAATTGACTCGATCAGCCGGATGGGTGCCTTCGGTGTCCTGCCGGACCTGCGCAGTGGCGCTGGTGACATTGGAGCGGTGGTCGTCCGTGACTCCGAGGGCTGTGGTCGCGGTCCTGTGTCCATACCCCTGGTCGGAGTTGGTGGTAGCCGGGGAGGGGGGAGGGGTTCCTGTGCGCTGGGTTGCGGAGGGCGCTGGGGGCGGTCGGGACTGGGGGAAGGGTGTTGGTGCTGGGAGTTGTGGCCGTACGCCGGCGGGTGCCAGGTCCCGAAGGGAGACCGTGTCCTGTCGTCCGTCGGGATACTCCACATACGCGTACTGCGGGTTCGCGTGGAGTAACTGGACTCTTTCAACCAACGGGTCGGACTTGTGCACCCGCACATGCTTCCGGAGCAGGATGGGCCCGGGGGTAGCCAGCCAGGTCGGGAGTGGGGTCCCAGAGGAAGACTTCCTGGGGAAAACAAGAAGACGTTCATGAGGTGTTTGATTCGTGGCAGTACAGAGGAGAGACCGAATCGAGTGGAGGGCGTCTGGGAGAACCTCTTGCCAGTGGGAGACAACTGGACCGTAGGGCAAGTAGGACGGTCTTCCAGACCGTACCGTTCTCCCTCTCGACCTGACCGTTACCCCGAGGGTTATAACTGGTCGTCCTGCGAGAGGCGATGCCCCTGCTGAGCAGGAATTGACGCAGTTCGTCATTCATAAAGGAGGACCCCCGGTCGCTGTGGATGTACGTGGGGTAACTGAACAGGGAGAAAATGGAGTGGAGGGCCTTGATGATAGTCGAAGTGGTCATGTCGGGGCAGGGAATGGCGAACGGGAAGTGGGAGTACTCGTCAATCACATTTAAGAAGTATGTGTTGTGGTTGTTGGAGGGGAGGGGACCCTTGAAGTCCATACTAAGACGTTCGAAAGGGCGAGAAGCCTTTATCAGATGCACCTGCTCGGGGCGGTAGAAGTGCGGCTTGCACTCCGCGCAAATGTGGCATTCTCTGGTTACAGTCCTGACCTCCTCGATGGAGTAGGGCAGGTTGCGGGTCTTAATGAAGTGAAAGAAGCAGGTTACCCCTGGATGGCAGAGGTCCATGCGGAGAGAGCGGAGGAGGTCTACCTGTGCATTGGCGCAGGTACCACGTGACAGGGCATCAGGAGGTTCGTTGAGCTTCCAAGGACGATACAAGATATCGTAGTTGTATGCGGACAACTCGATCCGCCACCGCAAGATCTTGTCGTTCTTTGCATTATCGAACATGAAGGCTACTGACCGTTGGTCTGTGAGGAGGGTAAACCTCCTGCTGGCCAGATAGTGCCTCCAATATCGCACAGCTTCGACTATGGCCTGTGCCTCCTTTTCCACCGAGGAATGGCGGATTTCGGAAGCGTGGAGGGTCTGGGAGAAAAAGGCCACGGGTCCACCCGCTTGGTTGACAGCGTTTGAGGGCTTTGAGGGAGTTGGGAAGGGGGAGTTCCATCAGGGGGCGCATGCGTTCGGGGTCGGGGCCTGTCACTCCGTTACGCACTACGTAGCCGAGGATGGCTAGACGGTCGGTGCTAAATACGCACTTATCCTTATTATATGTGAGGTTAAGGAGTTTTGCGGTTCTGAGGAATTTACGGAGGTTGGTATCGTGGTCCTGCTGGTCATGGCCGCAGATGGTGACATTGTCGAGATAGGGGAAGGTGGCTCGTAAATTGTATTGGTCAACCATTCGGTCCATCTCCCTTTGGAAGACCGAGACCCCGTTCGTGAAACCAAAGGGAACTCTTAAAAAGTGGTAGAGTCACCCACCCGCTTCGAACGCAGTGTACTTTCGGTCACTCGTGCGGATGGGGAGCTGGTGGTAGGCGGACTTAAGGTCCATCGTGGAAAAGACTTTGTACTGCGCGATCCTGTTAACCTGTTCGGAGATACGGGGGAGAGGATACGCGTCCAGCTGCGTAAACCTGTTGATGGTCTGACTGTAATCGATGACCATACAGTTTTTCACCCCAGTCTTAACCACCAGCACTTGTGCTCGCCAGGGACTGTTGCTAGCCGCTATGACCCCTTCCTTCAGGAGCCTTTGGACCTCGGACCTGATGAAGGTCCGGTCCTGGGCACTGTACCGTCTGCTCCTGGTGGCGACGGGTTTGCAATCCGGTGTGAGGTCGATCTCGAGGGACGCGAGGCTGCAAACAGTAAGGGGGGGAATAGGGCCGCCGAATTTAAAAGTTAGGCTCTGCAGGTTGCACTGAAAATCCAGTCCAAGAAGTGCCGGTGCGCAGAGGCGGGGGAGGACGAGGAATTTATAATTTTTAAAAACCCTGCCCTGGACCGTGAGGTCCGCTACGCAGCACCCGGTGATTTGGACGGAGTGCGAAGCAGATGCCAGAGCTATTTTGTGCTTTACGGGGTGAACGGGGAGCACGCAGCGTCTTACTGTGTTGGGGTGGATGAAACTCTCTGTGCTCCCGGAGTCCAGTAGGCAGCTTGTTTCGCGACTGTTGAGGTGGATCTGTGTGGTAACCGTGGAAAGCGTGCGGGGCCGTGTCTGGTCCAGTGTCACCGAGGCGAGTCGTGGCAGGAACGCGGAGTCGTCATCCAGGACGGAGTAATCGCTTGCGGGGTCCTCCGTGCCAATCGAATATGGCGGCACCCGTCGGCAGCACGTGGTGGGGGATGAACAAGATGGCGGCGCCCTGGGGTCACACGTGGAGTCGGGGGCCACAAATGGCGGCGCCCGGGGCTCGCACGTGGCGTCGGGGCCCCAAAGTGGCGGTGGCCGTGGATCACTTGTGGCGGTGGGGGGTGGAGGCAGCGAGGTCCGCGGGCCGCACGGGACCCTAGAGGGGTGCAGGGGGTGGCCCCGCGGTCGTTGTCTGGAATGGCAGCGACCGACATGGAGAGGCAGACGGCCGCGAAATAGCTGTTTTTGCCGCAGCTCTTGCAGACTGCGGTGCGGGCCGGGCAGCATGGGCGGGGATGCTTGGCCTGCCCACAGAAATAGCAGCGGGGGCCCGTGGGCTTGTCTGGGGGTCCTGCACGCAGGTCTGAGGGTCCGAGTCGGCAGGGGTGAGGGGGCTGTGCCACACTGCCCAAGGGGCTGCCGCACGGCTGGGGGCATACGCTTGCGTGTTGCGGTCAGCGACCTCCAAAGAGGATGCAAGGGTCCGTGCCTCAGTGAGGCTGAGAGTGTCCTTCTCTAACAGTCTCTGCTGTATTTGGGGTGACTGCATTCCCGCCACAAAGGCATCTCTAATCAAGAGTTCGGTGTGCTCCGCAGCAGTGACCTGCGGGCAGGCGCAGTTTCTCCCTAGGATAATGAGGGCCCGATAGAATTCATCGAAGAACTCACCGGGGAATTGTTGCCTTGTTGCCAGGAGGTGCCGCGCGTAGACTTGGTTTACTGGCCTGATGAAGTGTCCTTTTAGGAGATCCATGGCGACATCATAGTTCAGTTTGTCCTCTATCATCGAGTAAACGGCGGTGCCCACGCACGAGTGGAGGATGTGGAGTTTCTGCTCCTTTGTTGGTTGATTTTCTGTAGTAGTGAGGTAGCTGTTGAAGCACGCCAGCCAATGCTTAAAAGTTGCTGACGCGTTTGCAGCATGTGGGCTGATCCGGAGGCATTCTGGTTTAATCCGTAGTTCCATTTTCAAAGTCTAGCGTATTAAATTGATGCACCATCAATTGGACTCGAGTCGTAGTGAAGTTCCAAACAACAGGCTTTAATACGCTAGATGTGAGCCCGGCTGTGGTCGTACAGAGAAAGGCCGACTGCCAGCCAGCACGAGTTCTTATACCCCACCTTGTAGGCAGAGCTGCCAACCTCTCAGCCAATCGGCAGGGAGTCACATGACCAGCCACAACCAGTTGGCAGAGAGGCACGTGACTTGCCTGGGCCAATGGGCAGCGAGGCTGCTGTACCAATGGCAGCTTGGTTCTTTGGTAATATGATCTCTCTAGCCATACTACCACAGTCTGCACGTTCGCGGCCATGGAGCACAGAGAGTGGACCATCTGTGTCTGGGACTGCACCAGATCATGCTGCGACTGTGCCACCATCCTGAAGGTTTGTGCCACAACAGCCAGTGACTGGGCTACCTCCCTCTGTGTTGGCGCAAAGCTGTCCAGAGCCTGGGCAAAGCCTGCTGACATTCTCATCCATGACCTGCTGTGACTGGGGCATGATGAGGAGCGCCGCTGCAATTTCCAGGTGGCTCTGGCACAAGGCTGCCTGCAAAAGGGCAGACTTGTCCTGGACCTCGGCCCCCGCCTACACAGAATGCCCAGGCCCTGGACACCATAGCCGACACCGTCGCCCCCATTGCCTCCACTGTGATGCACTCATGATTGGCACCAAACCCTGCTCCTGCACTCGCAGGGACTCCTCCACATCCGCCTGCAGGTACTTGATGCCCACCGTCATTCCCTCCTGTAGTCTCTGGGTCTCTGACTGCACCTGACTGGATGTTCCAGAAGCCCAGGACCCATTTGGATGGCAGCTGGTTCCTGGGGCTGGCCTGCCCTCCGACCATCTGGCCCCTCGGCTGCTCCTATCCCCACCTGCTGTACCGGATGCGATGTGTGGAGTGCACCAGATAGTCTCCCAGGAGTCTCTTCATTAATGTGCCCAACCAAGGTGATAGTCTCTGGGATGCTGAAGGATGTTCGAGACAGCAGTGATGGAAAGTCGGAGTGACCTGAGTCTCGGGCAGAGGGCTGGTGTTCAGGCTGCTCTCCCCGTCAGTGCTCGGCTGTCTGGAGGGCACCGGTTCTGGCTGGGGTCTCCGGATGGACCGGCCCCGTCTCTGACAGGCCTGTAAGACACATGTGGCGAATGTATTTCACCTAATGCATGAGCTGTCTGTACTGCCTGTATAATGATATGACCAATAACCTGGAAGTGATGATACGGCTACTTCTAGGTACTGTACTGGAACCCCGGTTGGCTCCTCCTCTGGCTCCGCCCTCACCGGGGCGATATATAGACCGGCCACCTGTGGGTGGCACTCATTTGTACAGCCGACTCTGGCAGGCAAGTTCATGGATATTAAAGCCGAATGTTCACTCGTTTCACGGTCTCACAGTGAATTGACGGTATAACAATACAAGACGACATGTATCATTAGACAGCAGGCTGGGAGGACATGGGGGGGAGGGTAAGGATGAGGGGTGTGATGGTGAGAGGGGTGTGGACTGAGGGGGGTAGGGGTGAGGGGGTGGGTGAGGTTCCACACATTTGTCATGGGGATCCGCAACTGAGCAGGGTTTCACTTGCTCGCCAGCCGCCGACCTCTACTTCGGTGATCCCACTTTCCTCTGGGCCGCCGACCCTGTACAGTGCTCTCTACTTGGGCATGAAAAGGGGCCGCAGGTCTGGGGGACCCCCTCCGGTTTTCTCCCGCTCCCGGCGGTTGTGTGCGGCCTTCTCCGGTGGGGGGGGGGGGGTGCAGGGGGGAGGTGCAGGGGGGCAATCACGAACAATGACATTGTTAGACGTTCCGCCGCATGCAGTACAGGGGTTGGGTAGATGAAGGCATCAGTGGCCAGGGCACCCGGCCATTTGGCTGGCATGGGTGTTGGCATGTGTGGCTGGGCGGGTGTTCGGCAGTCCCCCCCCCGGGGGGGGGGGGGGGGGGGGGGGTGGAGTGACTGGGTTTTCGGTGTGGGGGGTGGGGGTTAGTACCAGGGGCAAATGGCCAGAGAGTCCATTTTTACGCCAAAATCGGGGCAGCGCCCCCTCAAAAATGGCAACTCGAGGAATACGCCGCACGCAGTTGAGATGGCCTCAGGACAATGGGCCAACTTCCCGACAACATGGGATACGTGTCCTTTCACTTTTCGTAAACCTGGCGTGGCGGCTGTGGACTGTGTCCAGCGCCGCCACAGTCGGGGGGGGGGGGGGGAGAGGAACCATTCCGCTGGCAGGAGGGGCTTCGGTGGGGCCTGGGGGGCCTGGGGGGACTGGTGGGGAGTGGTACGGGGAGAGGGGTTGACAGGGAGGCAGGTTTTGGTAGGCCGGGTCTGCGTGGCCAGTGCCATGTTGTACATGCCCAGCCACGGGCCCGGTCATTCTCCATCCGTATCTGCAGGTAAAGCTGGTGGCTTTAAGTGGTGCGGCTGCTCGCCCACTGGGCTTTTTGGTCGTAAGACCAGACGCTTCCTTCGGACATTGCCACAAATTCGGAGAATCCAACCCTAAGTGTGAAGTTCATTAATTATGCACAGGTGAGTCTCGCTCAAATCACCTTGCAGTTTGGCAGCTGATTTGTCAGGCCACCATCAGCTAGTGGGTTCACAAGTCCAGGTGTCAACAGTAAACACCAGTCCAACACATTCATATATTTCTCTACATCCCACCTGTCCTCACAAGAGTTTCTAGTCCCACAGCACAGTGCTGTCCATGACGATCAGCTCGGCACAGAGCTGAGGACATGAGCCAGCCTGCCCCAGAGTGGAGTTCAGCGCAGCAGGAGCGGTGCAACGCTATGGCCGGTTGACTATGTTGCACTTCGCTGTGTGCATGTCACTCTTTTCCAAACAGGTTTGACGCTGATGTGCTTTCCTGCTGGTGTGACACAAGATTGAAAGCCTGATGAGATTTCAGTAATAAGCTGTCTTAATGAGAATTCATGCGATGGAACTGAATGCAAATAATAATAATATGATATAATAATCTTTATTATTGTCACAAATAGGCGTACATTAACGCTGCAATGAAGTTACTGTGAAAAGCTTTGAGTCGCCGCATGCCAGCGCCTCTTCGGGTACATAGAGGCAGGATTCAGAATGCCAAATTCACCTAACAGGCACATCTTTCAGGACATTCATGGCACCAGGTAGTGGGACAACGAAACTGCCATAAACCTGTCATTGGGAGAATTGTAAACTTTTTACACAGGCAGGCTACCGCTGGATTCTCCACCCCACCTCCTCCCCCTCACCCTCTCTCCCCACCCCCGCCACCAAACCCGCTGAGGGCGGGATGGGAGAATTCCAAACAATGTGTATAATATCACAAAGCTTTGGATAATCCTTTGGAGAAGAAACCTCCTGAAAAAAGTGATTTGTTAGTTAGGAAAGTACTTCCCTTCCCAAACTGTTTTCACAGATAGATTAACATACAGTACTAGCTCAGTGGGTAGCAATCTCATCTGGGTTAGAAGGTTGTGGTTTTATGCCCTGTTCCAGGTACCAGGGCACAAAATCTATGCTGACTCCAACTAAACGTGAGTATCATTCTGCCAGGTGTACGTGAAATATCCCACAGCATTATTCAAAGAACAGCAGGGAGTTCTGTGTCCCGATCCAACATCAGTAAAATAGATCATCTAATCGTTGAATCTCCTGTTACTCACCCTGGGTAAATTGGTGGCTAATCTGTGTGAAACGTTGGTTGTACAGCTGTGCAGACCGGAGGAACATCACTTCAACAGTGGAACCTTTTAGCAACGCAATCTGGTCTTCGTGGTCTAATGTCTGGAATCCTTAAACAACATGCAGACTACTGAATTTCCAGAGTATCATATTCAACCTCTTATTATAAATATGCAGAAGAAATAAAAAGCAAATCATCACCTTCAATGCCATAAATAACTGATTTGAAAAGTATTTGTGTTATCCAATGTTTAATATTTATTCAAATATTTTTGCAATTATTTCTATATTGAAAGCGAAAGAATATATTTTCTTTTCTCCACATATACAGAATACAAACCAAATTGGGGAGACGGTGGCGTAATGTAACGTAACTGGGCTAGTAATCCAGAGACCCAGAGAAATGCTCTGTGGATAGGAGTTCAAATTCCATCATGGCAGCTGGCGGAATTTGAATTGGATTCATAAAATGTGGAATTGAAAGCTAGTCTCAGTAATGGTGACCAAGAAACTATCGTCAATTGTTGTAAAGACCCACCTGGTTCACGAAAGCTCTTTAGAAGGTATTCTGTCATCCTTACCTGGTCTGGTTCACTCACGACTCCAGATCCCCAGGTCCACAGCAATGTAGTGGACTCTTAACTGCCCTGTGAAATGCCCCAGCAAGCCATCCAATTAGAGGACAATTAGGATGGGCAACAATGATGGCTGGACTTGACAATGATGCCCACCAAAAAATAATAACTAAAAAGAAAGGTTGTCTTAACCTATAAAACTGAGGAACATTCAGTTCTCCTCTTTTCATCCTCCCTTCTTTCTTGTGACATGAAATCCCCGAATCCTTTACATTGTCAAGGAAATTGTTGGCAAGTTCCCTGAAGGCACAAACAGGGAGCTTATATGTAGATGAAGCAGCAGGCCTCAATAAGACGTTCTAATTAATGTCCTTTACTTTCACAAGGTAGGTGACAAAATGCAGAGGAACGTAGGAGAATTATATGATCGCCTTTGACCTGGCCCGTCTACACTCAGATGAACTGAGAAGGAGAAATAGCAAGACCATGGAGGCCTAGAAAGATCCTCAATGATGTTCCACTGAGTAAAAAAAATATTTCTGATTTACAATGATTGTTTTGGAATTGAAATCTTATAACTAACCATCTTCTTTCTCATTTTTGGATTTTGTCTCTCCACGAGGCCCTCTCTGATGTAAGAATTAAACACAGTTAGTGGCATTGTTGTTTCTGGTGGGAAATACTATGGGGAGCTCATCAGCTGCCTTGCTGGGTTTTCTTGCCGTATTTTCAAACACTTTGATAAAAGAAAGTTAAGAGACAGGTTCCATTATGTCATGTTGGTGGGGCAAGCATCCTGGTCTCCTGTTTTAAAGGGTGCCAAGATCTAAAAAGTATCAATTTTAAAAGGAATGCCCCACGGACACAGATGCCCCCCCCCCCCCCCACGCCACCTGCACAGACACAGGAGCCCTCCCAGGGAACCCCCCCCCCCACAATGGAGGCCCCCACCTCCCCAGCATTGGCCCTTGGCACTTGTCCCTGGCAGTGCCCAGGCTGTGCTAGGGGGCAGTGCTCAAGCATTGTCAGGGTGCTGCCAGGGGTATGACCCTATACGCCCCCGAGGCAGTAATTATCTGTCCATCCCAGAACATTCTGTTTAGCTACTCCCCCGTTTTACAAAACCCGTTGTCAACCCTGCTGGCCCAACATCACAACGGCAGGGGGAAATTCCTGACGTCAGGGGGATGATACACCGGAGACTTAACTAAGATGTATTTTAATCGGGGGCTGGATTCTCTGAGACTCTGCACTGAAATCGCAAATGGCGTGGGGCGGAGAATGGGCGTTTATGCCAAGATCCGGTCCGACGCCTCACCCGCGATTCTCCGAGGAAAACTGGCCGAGTTCCTGACGGCTGATATGTGGTTAGAACCACGCTGTCGGGAACTCAGTCCGCGGCCGCCCTGGTGGGGGGCAGGGAGATCGATCACCTGGGGGGGGGGGCCTCATGGACGGTCGGGGGGGGGGGTGATCGGGCTTCACGGACCCACGGGAGCACACGATCCCGGGGGCAGGGGGGGTGGCCTACAATTTTGGTGCTGCTCCGTGGTCCGAGTCTGCCATGTCCCACGGGGCGGCCGCTGCAGGCCGCTGCCATGTCCATGCGCAGACTCCCGACCGGAAGTGTGGGGGCCCCGTATCCACAGCCAGAGCTGCGGGAAGCATTCCGGGACCCTGCCAGCCCCCTGCAGGTAGGAAAATCACTCAGAACTTTCTTAAGGAAAGTCCAGAGTGATTCACCAGCTTTTTTACACTGGTGTGGGGACATAGCCCCATTATTGGAGAATCCCACCTGTCATGGCAGGAGCCCCATTACATCATTGTCGGGGCAGGGATAAGTCAACAGGAACTCCCGCCAACATCAAAGCCGTTTTGGGACTCACGCTGGATTCTCTGCCCCCTGTGCCATTCTGGCCTGCCGAAAATGGGGATGGAAAATCCTCCCCCCAATGGGCGCAATTTTCCATTCTCTACACAGATTGTTGGCTGAAGGAAGGAAACTGGGCCGGGATTTCCGAGCCTCCGCATCGCAATTGCGCTCGGCGCGGGGGCAGAGAATGGTCGTCAGACCCGCAATCGGGTCCGACACTTGCCCACGATTCTCTGGGGACTCAGTCTGCAGCCACCCTGGTGAAGGGTGGGGGGATACGTCACCAGGGGGGCTTCCAAGATGGCCAGGCTCGCGATCGTGGGCCACCGATTGGGGGGGTGCACGCGATCTGGGAGGGGGCCTATATTGTCGGGGCCGGCCCGCGGTATGGGTCCGCCATGTTGCATGGGGCTGCTGCCACAGGCAGCCGCCGCGAGCATGCGTGGATCCGTGGCCGGAAGTGCAGGGCCCCGTATTGGCAGCCAGAGCTCCACGGGGCCCTGCTAGCCCTCTGCAAAACGGAGAATCACTCTGACGTTTCTCCAGGAAAGTCCAGAGTGATTCGTACCCATTTCCCGTGGGCGTGGGGACATATCCCCATTATCAGAGAAATCCGCCCTAGGTGTGCAGCTCGCAGACTGCACAGTCCACTTTTCCTGCCAGATAACCTAGCACTCTGTGCAGAGAAAACCTGTAGGCGTGGCCCACACCATCACGCTAGCAGGGTGGGGCTCGGAATAAGATGGGAATCGAGAGATTGGTACAGCCAGGGGGTAGTGCCAGGTAGCTATGCCAGGGCACTGCCTGGGCATGACCCTCTCTCCCCGGGGGGCTATACTTACCAGTGTGCCCCTGGCAGGTTCCCTTTGCCCGGCTCCTGTTTTTGAAAAGCAGTTATAAATCTTGGGAGGCGGCAGGGAAGCTCGCCAATTGTATTTAAAAGTATTGAAATGAGGTTCTAGCCCTTCTACGGTGGGAACCTGTTTTGGTCATCGATAGGGGAGCGAGGAGAATTGGAAAGAAGATCTCGCTGGTGAGATTCTCATTTTCTAAGTTTGTGATATTTTGCACCTATGTTGCTGTTTGCGCTCATGGCAGATAATTAAAATGTGATTTTTTTTTCTGTATAAAAAACATCAAGTAATATGTTTTTGACTGATCACTGCACTGCAATTTTTTTGTTGAATTGATGAATTGTTGAAAGGTTATTTGCAGGTTGTGTTTCTGTAATGTAACAGAAAATTTGAACCCTTCTCACCTGGCAATCTTTTGGTAAACTCGACTAATACTTCAACGTGCAGTGTAGCATTTTCTGTGAGCCGGAGAAAATCCTCCATAGGGCTTGCAAGTTCCAGCAGCTGAGTGATAAAGATATAATGGTATCAGAAAATGCAAACATTTTCTTTTAAAATGTGTTGATACTTCATTCCAGTGTCAGAAGAGAAATGGAATATTTTTCCCACAAATGTCACAATAACCAGTGTGAACTATTTTAAATGCAGTACTAGCCTCGGACACCTCGGGCGAGCGCCGTTCAGTACTGGTCCCCACAAACGGCACTCGTATGGATCACCCAGGGGATTGGAGGCCCCCAATTACATGCCCTTTGGGCAGGGTGGTGTCCTGGCACTGCTGATGCCAACTGGGCACCCTGGCAGATACACTGAATTCTACTAAATTCCATGCTTTTATAGAATTTACAGTGCAGAAGGAGGCCATTCAGCCCATCGAGTCTGCACCGGCTCTTGGAAAGAGCACCCTACCCAAGCCCATACCCCCACCCTATCCCCATAACCCAGTAACCCCACCCAACACTGAGGGCAATTTTGGACACTAAGGGCAATTTATCATGGCCAATCCACCTAACCTGCACATCTTTGGACTGTGGGAGGAAACCGGAGCACCCGGAGGAAACCCACCCAGACACAGGGAGAACGTGCAGACTCCGCACAGACAGTGACCCAAGCCAGGAATCGAACCTGGGATCCTGGAGCTGTGAAACAATTGTGCTAACCACTATGCTACCATGCTGCCCACAAATATGAGCAAATCCCACACAGCATGCAGCCATGCCACCATGGAGACGAGCTCCATGATTCAGAGATGCAGACCTGGGCAGACGTTTGAACGCAGTGGAGTCAAGGGGCTCAGCAGGTTAGCCATCGAGCAGCCAGTGCCGCCTGGGAGGAAGTGGCAGCGGCCATCAGCATGTGGAATGTCACAAGGAGGCCCGCCGCACAGTGCTGCAAAAAGCTAAACAACATCCACCAGGCTGCATGGGTGAGTTGGCATCAGCTCCCGGCACTGGTCGTGCCTGTCACCCCTGTGCCCTTTCATCCCTGATGACCATGTGCCTGGCACTGCCCCCGCCCAGCACCACATCACGTCGCACCCCACCCATGCCTCATGCCCAGCAATGGTGTCCATGCCGACCCCCTGTGACTATCTAAAATGGCCGCCCTCAAAGGATAATGGGAATTGTGATCAGGCTGGGACACAGACAAGACACAGCTCATGTGTATTTTGCAAAAGCAAACCAGATCTGTACAGAAACTTGCACCTGCTAGAGGTCAATCACAGATCTCCCCAGGACAATGGGACTCAGAATGAAACATAACAGAATTAACAGAATCGGGGGTGCCTATTCACCTTATTTGGGAGTGCATACGTGCCTTGGACAATAACAACCAGGACTTGCCCAGTTATCAAGGTACCTGCCCCTAATTGGCCAGAATCAATTAGGGTGATCGAAATCCTATCGATCTATTGGATCCCGAGTTGGACCACCCAAAAGAGTGCAAAAGATCGGAGGATAAGAGGAACTGTGCAACCAACGCTCTGTCTCTTCACCCCACCAACTGCAGCATATCGACCAGCCAATTCAAGGACCCTCGATCACTACCAGAAGGACGAACCTGACATACCTGACAACTTCCAGCCACCACACGTGGGGAACTAGATAAAGGCCTTAGCTAACCTGCACAGAGCCGGTCACTTGAAAGTTAAGTAAAGGTCATTTAAGCTTTTAGATTATAGTCTGATGTGTAGTAGCGTATAAGTTATTAAGTATAGAACCAATCCAGGGGGCAACGCAATGACACAGTGAGTACTACTGCTGCCTCACGCCGCCGAGGTCCAGGTTCGATCCCGGCTCTGGGTCACTGTCCGTGTGGAGTTTGCACATTCTCCCCGTGTCTGCGTGGGTTTCGCCCCCACAACCCAAAAATGTGCAGGCTAGGTGGATTGATCATGCTAAATTGCCCCTTAATTGGACATGATGAATTGGGTACTCTAAATTTTTTTTTAAAGTATAGAACCAATCCTATGTTTGATCATAAACTATAATTGAACTAATACACTGGTTGTGTGGTCATTTGTCCAATACACGGAATGTACTCGCATCTTGTGGTTAATATTAATAAAGATAGAAGTCAGAGAGCAACACCCCGTGCGCCTTCCGGCCCCATGCTGCCTCAACGCCACCATAGATGTGCAGGGTAGGTGGATTGGCCACACTAAAAAAAAATTGCCCCTTCATTGGAAATTTGAATTGGGTACTCTAAATTTTTAAATATATATAACAGATGGGAGAGGGCCCAGACGGGCGGCAGAGTGCTGGTCATCAAAGTGCACACCACCTATGAGGAATGAGCACTCAAGGTCGTGGGGGAACCCAAGGTCAGATTGGTCACCGAGATGGAGATTGGCCTGCGCAACAGAGGTGAATAACCACCAGCCCCCATCCAGCTGAACGGTCACATGTGAGTAGTTCATGTCAGTATGTTGATCCTTCCCCCACTGACCACCTGCATAATCTCCAACAGGATCTCCATTTGATGGCGCTGGCTCATCTGGGGTGCCACCCCCACCCTCCCATGCCTCCCAAGGGAACATCTCAGAAGACAGCTCCGAGGATACCACCATAATAGTCATGTAATGGCAGTCATCCCCACCTTCCATCAGCACAGAGACACACACATCAGTGGGCAAAAACAGTGTTCAGGCTTCTGAGGCACCTTCAGGTGAGCACCACACAGCTGCAGATGCACATCAGGTGTAGGTAGAAGGGCGAATGAGGCAGCACCCTCAATGCGTGGCACTGAGGCCAACTGTAAGGGTGGCAACCGTAGTGGAGAGCCTGGTGCACTACGTCAGCACCATGAGTGGTGGTGTCCAAGGCATGGCTCAGTCAATGACAGCCATGACTGAACACCTCAGCAACATGTCCCTGACGCAGGTGAATCTTTCTGAGGAGCTGCAGAGTATGTCCCAGTCTCAGCTGGTCATTGCTGAGGCTTTGCGGAGCATTCCCAGATGCTGGGGGATGAATCCCAGTCTCAGGTGGACTTTGCCGGGTGCTGCAGAGCATGTCCCAGTCTCACGTGGACATTGCTGTGGTGCTCCAGACCTTGTCCCGGTTGATGAAGACCATGTTCCACAGGCAGGTGGACATTAGCGAGGCACTGCAGAGCATGGCCCACTCAGGGGGGTATTGCTGAGGGCCTCAACACTATGTGCCTCCCAGGGATGGCAGAGCCAGATGCGTAGGGGCATCCAGAGCTCAGTCCAGCTGCCCCTCCATCCCGAGATGACCCCTAGAGTCCTACGAGCACCAACCGGGATGAGGGGGCTTTGGCAGCCACCAGCACTTCCGAGTCTCCCCCCCCTCCACCTCCGACAACCGCGTGTCTCGGTGTCAGCATCTGGAACATGGTAGCAGGGCAGGGCATGTTCCGCCTATCGATGGGCAGGGGCCCTCTATTCCAGGGCCCCACCGAATGCCTGCCAGAAGCATTAAAGGCTAAAGGTCATGGTAAGCAGCAGGCTGCCTCCACCTCTGATGTGTGTTCTGGGGATGCATGTAGTGGCAGAGCATGGAAGGCTAAACACATAGAGGATCACTGAGAGGGCACTGGGTGGAGAAGGGGACTGGGGAAGGTGGGTGACTTCACGGATGCACTTATGGGCTGTTGGTTGGTAAATGCCACACATATCCCCGCTCCACATCTGGAATGATCCCAAAGCGTAAATGTTCGGGGCTGCTGTGAGCTTGATGGCCACCGGGAACGGGTATCCTCCTCCTCCTCCTCAATGTGGTGCCAAGTCCACAAGGACATGACACAGGTGCCGCACAGTCCCCTTGTTAAAGTAGAGCCTCCTGCAGCACATGTTGTCCGTCATCTGCTCGAGAGGCCAGCGATGCCTGTCCACCTTGGGCCGCAGCCGGCCTTCCTCTCTGGGTCCCTTGCTGGCCTGATGGGTGGCCAGGTCCTCAGGATGTGGGGTGGGGTGCTGTTCATGGGCCTCAAGCTTCTGTTAACACTTGTTGTTGCTTTCTCCAACATCTGGCCACCTGGCCTACCACCAGCACCGTGAGGGCAACTTCCGCAGGGTCCAAGATATCATCCATCTCATACAGTATCTATAAGGTGGAAGGAATTGGAGAGGGTGAGAGACTGACAACCAGCGATGGTTATCACCCCGGGATTCGCCAGTCTTCCATTGCTCCCCCCTCACTCCTTCCATTCTTCAGGGTAACATCCAACCCACCCAGCCCACGTACCCCCGGCTGCAGCGGGGGCCCCTGGGCACTGGTGCCCAGACACTGTACCCTGGACATCTGCAGGTAACATTACCTGGACTGGGCGCTGGTTTCCTGCCTGGTGCACACACCCACCTCTGGTCGTTCGCCAGTGCTGAGGCCCAGCCCCTTTGGACCATCCTTTGGGTGCTTGGATTTTGGCTGCTACATGTGTGGTGTTGAGGACTTCCGAGTCATGGCCAGTGTCCAGGCTTCACTGTCTGATTGGGATGCTAGGCAATAACTCCCACCTGTGACATGGCACGCCTACCCACAGGGATCCACTTGGGACCTGTAAAGTGCTCACTTTACCACGATTGCCAATTTCCTATTTGCAATAGCCTTCAGCCGCGTGGCCAGAGGCTGCCACAGTCAGTGAAAGTTATGTGTGGTCGGTGGGACAGACAGGCAGGAGCTGGAGTTGCCCCCGTTATGGTTACACATGATCCAAGATATGGCATGGCAGACCAGCGGGCGCTGCAACATCCACTACCCCTCCCCCAGCCCAGGGGCGAACCCCACACTCCACCGATGGTGACCCACTCACCTCCTGACTGAGACCGCTGCAGCGGGATCCTGATCTTGCCAATGAGAGAGGGTCGGTTTGATTGCAAACCAATTGATGCCCAGCGCGGTTCCCGATTTTGGCCTCCCCTGCTCATGAACAACATGGCCGGTAAATTGCACCCATTGATTTGTTCTTTAGAATGATGGGGTGAAAACTCTTGTTATTGGCCATTGTGCTAAGGATAGGTGGCGACTATTATTTAATCTTTGTGATGAAGCCATCACAAAGGGCAGCACAGTAGCACAGTGGCTAGCACTGTTGTTTCACAGCACCAGGGACCCGGGTTCGATTCATGGTTGAATCACTGTCTGTGCGGAGTCTGTACGTTCTCCCCATGTCTGATGGATTTCCTCCGGGCGCCCCAGTTACGTCTCGAAATACGTGCTTGTTAGGTTAATTGGGCATTCAGAATTCTCCCTCAGTGTATCCGAACAAGCGTCATGGTGTGGCGACTAGGGGATTTTCACAGTAACTTGATTGGAGTGTTAATGTAAGTCTACTTGAGACACTAATAAAGATTATTATTATTATTACAAACTAGGTGGATGGAATCTTCTTTCCTTTAGCTATTTATCTGGTGTGTTATCATTCCGGTATTTCTCTGGAACCAAATCATCAACTTCTTCAGTTTCTTCTTCATCATTGTCTTTGTGCTCTTGTATCTCTTTTTGTTCTACCATTGACTGTCTAGGTTGCAGTTCTTGGGTGTCTGAAAATGGAAAGGTGCAAGGGAGAGTTGTAGCAAGGGGAGATGGGGGAAAGCAAGAAATGCATGCTTCCACTCATACAAGAGCAATGTATAATGGATGCTGGAAATCTGACCTGAAATGTTAACTCTGATTCCTTCTTCACAAATGCTGCCTGATCTGCCGAGGATCTCCAGCATTTCGTTTTTAGTGCACGTTTATGCCCTCCACAGCTTGTAAATCAAAACAGATTATGGGATGGGAGATAAGTTGGATGTGAGAGGGATGATTAGGTATGAGGATAAAGTTATTTTGATGGTTTCAACCACGCTGCTGGTAACAGTTTCCAGAACGACCACCTCAATGGCGATGAGCGCCATCTCCTTCATGGGGTAAGGGCATGCATCTATGCCTGTCCCATACCATTGAGCTGCTGCTCTCTCTGGTTATGTGCCAGCTTGGCTTGCAAGAGAGAGGGGTGTGTGCAGTGACTGTGATACAATGCAGTTAGGTGATGTTGTTGTCTTGGTTGAATAGATGGCAGTATGTAAGCTGTGAAATGTGGATGTGAGACTTGCAACAATTCGAAGAGTATGAGGGTGAGGTGAAGCTATAAATGTTAGATATGAGTCATAGTACAGATTTTTGGGAGATGATGATGCGGGTGTGGTGAATTGAGCAGTTTGTGAGACTAGTGATGAAATTGCTGGGATATGACGTTGAACATATATTCATATGATCTCGTGTGAGATCATTGAACCTTTTACAATACTGAATCAAGTCCTCATGGCTTGATATCAAGCATTGACTGCCACAGCTATCTGGTTCAGCAGGAGCCCTTGGTGCAGGATCAGGAAAGAGAGTAATGTGATTTGTCCACAAGAGCCAGGAGGCCCTCCTGTCAAACTTTGTGATGGTCTCATTGTCTTTGCAAACTTTGAAGGGCCCCCTAGTCCCCTGTGGATAGCTGACACCAATCCCCCATTCCATTTCTTGCAGGATGGCCTCATGCAACATTGGAATATCTGGGAGTTTATGTCTGCCATATTGTCCCATTCTTGTGAATTCTCCAGATCAAATCTGACGACCGAGGTGCCAGATGGGAATGTGAATGATGTGGCTAAAAAAAGAGTTATGTGGCAGGAGCTCAGGAGTTACTCCCGCATGCACAGACAGAGCCACAAACGTTGGAGCAGTTGCTAAACTAGTGAATAAACTATTTGTTGAAAATCCTTGCTGTCAGTGATAGAGGAACCCAACACATTTACATGGTGTCAGGCGTTTGCAGTCAACTTTGCTGCATAGACTCACTTGTCTTTGATGAAAACATTACAGATAGTTGGGAAAAATTTGATTTGGAGTGGCATATTTACTGCAGTGCTACATTTTCTGACAAGTCAATAAAGGTATTTGCTTCTACTCTATTAAACCTGGCAGGCCCCAAGGTCATAAAAAATTTGAGTTGTTTGTTTTCCAGATGGAGGAAAAAGAGGGCCATGAAATAATCCTAACAAAATTCAAGAATATCTGCCCCCTGACAAAAAATCATAATTCTCGATAGACATGAGTTCAATTCAACAAACCAAAGAGCAGCTGAATCAATACAATCGTACACATCCACCAAAGAAATGTGTGTTTGAAATGCTCACTAATGAACTAATCAGGGATCGAATAGTTTGTGGGGATGATGGGTGCGATCTTCCGGCCATGCTGCACTGGAAAAGCATCATGCTGCGGTGCAGCATGTCCGGTGAAAGCCGGGAGACCCTGCTCCCGGGATCCATCTCACCTGCAACGCCTCGTGAGATTCAACGCAATCTTGCGAGACATTGCAAGGAGAATCCCATCCATAATGGGCGGGATCGCTTTTTGGTAAATCTGCATATTAGAGCGAGGCAGTAAGCCTCAATCTAATGTGCAGATTTCCAAGGTACCTGAAGCTTTGGGATTCAATACCTTCGCCTTGGGGACCGGTTTAACACTGGTCCCCATTGTCATGTGAGAGGACCTTTAAGAAATGGGTGTTTACAAATGGGTGCGTACATAAATATCTGTAGTGAGTGTACCTTTAAGAAATGGGTGTTTATTACTGCAGTGATGTCAGAGAGTGGGTGGAGCTGGGCTGTCTGTCAGCTTTTTACTTTTGCTTTAGGCTTTTTGCTGCAGGGTGGGTTTGGTTTCATTTTAGTTTTGGAGAAGCTGCAATCACAGCAGGATGTGTGTGAATCTCTGCAAGCTTATGAATGCCCATTTGCTGATTTCAATGTGGTAACTGTTCTCAGTAGTGAAGTTAAACCTGAGATGCTTTTGTTAAAGGTTTTGTTTTAAGTCTTATGGATGTTGAAAGAAAAGCTCAAGGATTACTTAGTGTTGTATTCTTTGGGGGTTGTATTTAAATTGATGGTTGCTAAGATGTTAACTGTATGTTTTAAAAAAGGTTAACTTGAGTTCATAGAATAAACATTGTTTTGCTTTAAAAAATACTTTTTCATTTCTGCTGTACCACACCTGTAGAGTGGGCCGTGTGCTCCCCATACCACAATCTATTAAAAGTTGTGGGTCAGGTGAACTCCATCATACACATTGGGATTCTCTAAACCCTAGCCCATAACAAATTGGGGGCTCGAGGGGGGATAAAAGTCTTTCTATTGGATTGGCTTAGTGAACTTAAAGACAGTGAAGGGTGAGCATATTGTGGTTGCTTTTCAGGGGCTGTATTTCAGTTTAAGTAGGGAGTGTGTTGTGGACAATGGCTCTTTCAGAGGCTCTGAAGTTTTTGGGGGTGGAAACGGTCACATAAAGTACCTTACGGACAGAGACTAAAAGCAGACTGTTAGATTTGGCAAAAACATTGCAATTAACATTACCTGACACAATGTGAAAAAATGAGGTAATTATGGCGGTGGCTAAGCATTTAAAGTTGCCTGAGATAGAGTCTGACTCATTAGAAATGGCAAAGATCCAGTTGCAGATTAAACAACTTGAACATGAAAAAGAATGGCCGTGAATGGTCGAGAGGGACAGTGCCAGGCTGCGGGTAGCCGGCGTGGTCGGTGGTAGCCTGGTCGGTGGTCCCAAGATGGCGGCCAAGATGGCGGCCCCCGTTGGTCGCATGTGTCGGGCGGCGTTGAAGATGGCGGCCAAGATGGTGGCCCCCATGAGTCGCACGTGTCAGGTAGAGTTAAAGATGGCGGCCCCCACGGAGAGCATGAGGCGGATGATGAGTCAGAAGGGGCGGTACCGGCAGGCACGCAGCCACGCTGCGGGGTCTGCGGGCCTGTGAGTCTGTGAGTCGGTCCTGCGATTTAGGAGCTTTGGGCCGGCCCAAGTAGACTTTGGCAAAATGTCCTTTCTTGCCGCCGTCGCTGCAGGTCAGGTTCCGAGCTGGGCAGCGCTGCCTGGGGTACTGGTTCTGAACGCAGAAATAGCAAGGCGGCCCCCCCGGTTTGGGCGGGCAGCCGCGCGGCACAGGCCTGGGACACCCTCGGGTCGGGTGATGGTCGCGCCTCTGGCGACCACGAGGAAATTGCGTGGTCGGAGGGGAAAGCATTCAGGCTCTGTAAGGCTACCTTTAATGAGGTGGATAGTTTTACTATCTCTTCTAGGTCGAGGGTACCCTTTTCGAGCAGGCACTGTCTGACACTGTTGGACCAGACTCCAGCCACATAGGTGTCCCGGATGGTGAGTTCCGTGTGCTGCGAGGCTGTGACGTCCTTGTAGTTATAGTTTCGAGCGAGTACCCTCAAATCACGTAGATATTCCTCCAACGATTCCCCGGGACGTTGACGATGTGTGGTGAGGAGATGCCACGCGAACACTTGGTTCACTGGCCTCACGTAATGTCTTTTCTGGATCACGACCGTGTCTGCGTTCGTGGTTGCGTCTTCGATTAGTGCAGAGATTCTGTGGCTCACCCGGGTGTGGAGGAGACTGAGCTTCTGTGCCTCGGTGATGGTGGGCGAGAAGGAGACGGCTAGGTAGGCCTCAAAGCAGCGGAGCCAGTGTGAAAAGATTCCTTTGGCTTCAGCTGCCTGCAGGTCGAGTTCCAGTCGATCAGATTTGAGGGTGGCTTCCATTACGATATCTTAGCATATTAAATTGATGCGACCATCAATTCACACGAGACGATTAGTAGAAGTGAACAGTGGTTTTAATAAGCTCTGACGCACTCCTGGGGTTGGCTCCAACCACGTGACCTCCTTTGTCATCACATTTTCACATGACCACTCAGTCTATATCTTCCCTATTTAGTTTGAACACCCAGTGCCATGGAGGCTCACCAAATGCCTGTGAGACCCTCTGAGGTACCATTATGCTTCGCCCACATTTGTGTGGTGTTCAGTACTAAACAGCGATCTGGCACGGCCTCCCAGGCGCAGCCATTGAGTCCCAGGCCCTGGGTGAATCCAGCGTTCGGGTATTTAAATGAGTCATTAGGCTCACTTAAAAATGCAGACCTGGATCTTGCCCAGCGACGGTGAGATCCAGATTGTGGCGGGTGGAGTGAGTCGAATGACTCACGATCGGCCTGGTGCCTGTACAGAGCCCAATTTGGGGCTCTCGTGTGATTCATTTGTTGCACCCGGCTCCATGGTCTTTACACAGTTGAAGGCATGGTATAAAGTACTGCTGCTGGTCTAAGAGAAAAATCAGAGATAAATCTGAACCAAATTACTTTTTGTTCTTTTGAGATAAAATTATGTAGCTGTAACATTTAAATTGCAAAAAATATTTGTTTTTCATGCATTTTCAATACATACAAATGTTCTTGCTGCTTCTTGGGGTATTCGGTACTTATGATGAGCTTCCACAATGTAGTCAAGGAGTTGTTGTTGTTCGGGAGTGAACTCTACTCTCTCCTGAATCTATACAAAATAATAGAAACATTTTCAGATTGCCCCAGTTCAGTTTTATCAGCCCTTATCTGAACTGAATATGTTGCGGAGAAACATGAAGCTATGTTTGCTGTGCACATTTATGTGGTTTACCAGTACACTCTGCCAGGGTGGCACGGTAGCACAGTGGTTCGCAAAGTTGCTTCACAGTGCCAGGGACCAGGGTTCGATTCCTGATTTGGGTCACTGTCTGTGGTTTGTCCCCATGTCTGTGTGAGATTCCTCCGGGCGCTCCGGTTTTCTCCCACAATGCCTGAAAGATGTGCTTGTTAGGTGAATTGGACATTCTGAATTTTCCCTCGATGTACCCGAACAGGCGCCGGAATGTGGCGACTAGGGGATTTTCACAGTAACTTCATTGCAGTGTTAATGTATACCTACTTGTGACACAAATAAATATTATCATTATTATGCCTTGAAGCACTGGCTTACTTATTCTGAGGGTTAGAATTCTTGTGCAGGCGACAGGAGATAAACACAAATCACAGAGATGCACAAGCAAAGAGATTCTCCTTCGAGAAGTCAAAGGAACCTCACCTGCTTTCTGGTGTCATTATTTCTCAGTCACATGAATATATACATTTTTGAAGATTTGCCCTTTTAACATATACCAACAGATTTTCACTATATTGTTGATTATGGTGAGGCAATGATTACTTGGAAATTATTTTAAGCTACTTGTTTTTATGTGCTGTGGTCAATGCAAGCCACATGGACCTCACTCTGTTTCAGAATGTTAATTTAGAAAAAGAGTACATGATCATAGTGACATGCTCTAGCTGCACAACCAGACAATTGATATGGAAAAACATCAGTGAAAAACACAAGTAAGAGGTGGACCAGGCAAAGGAAGAGCCAGTGATACAATGTATGAGCAAGACAAGACTTCAAACAGATCAGAGGGCAGTTAGGCTGCTCCTGGCTGTTGGAGAAACCTCATCCTGGAAACAACAATAGCAACACATAAGCAGCAACAACCTACATTTATAAAGCATGTCATAGTAGAAAAATAGTGCTAAGCACTTCACTAAGTTATAAATTAAAAATCCATTGTAAAGATGGAGGCCAAACTTATGATTCAATTAAGAATATATGCAAAAGGGTAATGGCTCTGTACAGTGTTTGAATTATGTCTTTCAAAGAGTCTCAGAGTACACTTTTGAGTTTTACACAACAGTATCGGACCCATAAGAAATGTGTGCAAATGTGAAGAATGTACTCATTGATGCACAAAATAATGTGTAACACCTCTAGTTCCTCTTGCTCAACAGAAAAAAAAATCTTACCAAGAAGCAATGTCCTTTCAAAATAGGGAATATCATTACAAGCAAGATAAACCCAGTGAGATATTTTTCATACTAAACCCAAATCATTACCTTCCCAGCCTTGGTTGTAGATGAAACCTGTTTGCTGTCAACCCCATCTTCCTCCACTTTTATGCTGCAGAAAAGGTCCATGACCTGCTTGGTGTTTTTCCGCAAACGTTTAGATTTACACTGGATTTCTGTCAGCAAACCTGGAAGAATATATTAGGTATTATAACATGCATTAAAATAAAAATAAAAGATTTTGTCATGAAGACTAACCACTTTCTGTTTTCATTCTCTATGGACAGCCAGCCTTCATTCGCTCAAGTCAGCATGATGTCACATTAGTGGGTTCCTGGTATATCTTTTGCCTGCTAGAGACTGGTAAGAACAAGGTAATTATGAACTATGTGCTGCTTCAGAATTCTTATATGGTCCAATAAGAAGCAGCAGGTCCCATCTCCAAGCATTGGCAGGGAATAAACATAAGGCACTCTGTAACTGGCTTCTTTTCTCCCTTACTCATCAATATTACCTAGTTTGCTGAAGGGATGCAAGTATCATGTGGTCTGTCTGAAGTTTTGTCTTGCTCATCCATGGTCACATAGAAAAAAGATGCAGGAGGAGGCCATTCAGCCCTTTGAGCCTACTCCACCATTCATAATGAACATGGCTGATCAACAAGTTCAATTCCCTGATCCCGCCTTCACCCCATACCGCTTGATCCCTTTAACCCCAAGAGCTGTATCTAATTCCTTTCTGAAATTACATAAAGTTTTGGCCTCAACTATTTTCTGAGGTAGCGAATTCCACAGATTCACCACTCTCTGGGTGAAGAAATTTTTCCTCACCTCAGTCCTAAATGTTTACCCCTTATGCTCAAACTATGGCCCCTAGTTCTGGACTCCCCCATCATCGGGAACATTCTTTCTGAATCTACGGTGTCTAATCCTACTGAAATTTTGTTATTTTGTATGAGATCCCCTGTCACTCTTCTAAACTCCAATGAATGTAATCGTAACCGACTTAGTCTCTCCTCATATCACAGTCCCGCTATCCAAGGAATCAGCCTGGTAAACCTTCGCCTCCATAGCAAGAACGTCCTTCCCCAGATAAGAAGGCCAAAACTGCATACAATACTCCAGATGTGGCCTCACCCAATGCCCTATACAATTTCAGTAAAACATCTCTATTTCTATACTCAAATCCACTCCTGATGAAGGCCAAAATTCCATTGGCCTGCTTTACTGCCTGTTGTACCTGCATGCTTACTTTCAGTGACTTGATGCACAAGCAAACCAAGGTCTCGCTGAGTATCCACCTCTGTCAATTTATACCCAATCAAATAATAATCTGCCTTCCTATTTTTGCTACCAAATGCGGATAATCTCACATTTTGTCCACATTATACTGCATCTGCCACGCATGTGCCCATTCACTCAGCCTGTCCAAATCCCGCTGAAGCATCTCTGCATCCTCCTCACAGCTCCCCTCCCACCCAAATTTGTATCATCTGCAAATGAAATGAAATTAAATGAAAATCGCTTGTCACGAGTAGGCTTCAATGAAGTTACTGTGAAAAGCCCCTAGTCGCCACATTCCGGTGTCTGTTCGAGGAGGCTTTTACGGGAATCGAACCGTGCTGCTGGCCTGCCTTGGTTTGCTTTCAAAGCCAGCGATTTAGCCCAGTGTGCTAAACAGCCTCTGCTGTTGGAGATATTTGGAGATATGTCCAAATCATTGATATATAATGTGAACAGTTGGGGTCCTAACACAGATCCCTGCAGTACGCCACTAGACATTGCCTGCCAATCAGAAAAAGACCCATTCATTCCAACTTTGTGCGTCCTATCTGCTAACCAGCTTTCTATCCATCTCAAGGCACTACCCAGAATCCAGTGCACTTTAACTTTACATGTTAATCTGCTATGTGAGACATTGTCAAAAGCCTTCTGAAACCCTATCCACCAGTTCTCCCTGATCAAATCTACCAGCTACATCTTCAAAGAATTCCATTAGATTAGTTATAAATCCATGCTGACTTTGTCTGATTACATCACTGCTTTCCAAATGCTATGCTATGAAATCCTTGATAATGGACTCTAGCAACTTCCCTACTACTGACGTTAGGCTCACTGGTCTATAGTTCCCTGTTTTCTCTTCTTCTCCTTTTTGAATAGTGGGGTTGCATTCGCTATCCTCCAATCTGTAGAAACCATTCCAGAGGCCAAAGAATTTGGAAAATGACCACCAATGGATCTACTATTTGAAGGGCCACTTCCTTAAGTACTCTGGGATGAAGATTATCAGGCCCTGGAGATTTGTCCGCCTTCAATCCCATTATTTTCCCAAAACCATTTCTTTACTAATACTAATTTATTTCAGCTCCTCACTAAAACCTGTGTTTCTTAGAATTTGCGGTACATTATTCATGTCTTCCTTTGTGAAGGCAGAAGCAAAGTACACATTTAGTTCCTCAGCCATTTCTTTGCTCCTTGTGATGAATTCCCCTGTTTCTGACTACAAGGGGCCTACATTAGTTTTTAATCAATCTTTATGCAGTTTAAAGTCACCCATAATCACAGATGTTCCTTTATCACATACATCTCTGATTTCCTGTCTAATGCTATTCCCAACATTACCACTGTAGTTTGGTGGTCTGTATACCACCCCTATGAAGTTTCTTAACTCGACCCAGACAGATTCCACTTCATCTATACTAATATATTTCCTCAATGTTGGATCAATATCTTCTTTAATCAACAATGCAACTCCACTAGTTTTTCCTTTCTGTCTGTCCTTGCTAAAAACTGAATGGCCCTCAATGTTTAGTTCCCATCCTTGGTCACTTTGGAACCATGTCTCTGTAATTCTAACTATATCATAGCCCTATACAACTATCTGCACAGCTAATTCATCCATTTCATTTCAAATGGTCCATGCATCCAGGTACAAAACCTTAAGGCTAGTCCTTATAACATTCCTTGTCTTGTCCCTTCCAATTTTTACAGTCACCATGCAGACCACTGAATAGAGGGTAAACAGAAGTGTCTCACATGGAAATTGTGTTTTAATGTTCACTTGCTGGCACTCACTTATCCCATCCATGCCGTAAAGCATCATGAAACACTCACAGGGCGGGATCCTCTGTTTCTGAGACGAGTGTTGATGCCGGTGCAGAATTTGTGGAGTTCCACGACAGCAAAACGGGCACCGCACCTGGACCAATCCCGATACTGTTAAGGGGCTAACACCGACACCGCGTGGAACACAATCGATTCCAATGAGAAACGGTGAGGTATGTCGGTTTCATGATTGACACTCAGGAGGCAGACAAGATGGCAGCAAAACGCGCGGCCCCAAGATTCACCGACGCTGTGCTGGAGACCCTCCTGGCCATGGTGGAGGAGAAGCAGATGACCCTGTACCTGGGCCCGGGAAGGAAACTGCCAACTGCCGCCATCCGCTGTGTATGGGCGCAGGTGGCAGAGGCGGTCATCGCCGTGGGCAACACTGTCTGAACTGGCCAGCAGTGCCGAAAAAAACTGCACGACCTCCTCAGGGTAGCCGAGGTAAGTAGGCAACCCTGTGCCCCTGGCACCAACCCCCGTAACTACACCTGTAACCCGACACCCCACCCTACCCGGAGGGCGGCAGAAGCCCCACCCTGCATCACATGCCAGCACCCATACTGGCCACTATGCTAAGTGTCCTGGCCAGTGAGGCCACTAGCTAGCAGCCCTTGGGCTGCAAGCGTCGGACAGTCTAACAATGTCATTTTTTGTTTCCCCCCAGGAGTGGGAGAAGACAGGAGGGGTACCGCCTGACCTGTGGCCCCTAACCATGGCTGAGCAGAGGGCCCTGGATGTGGCCGGCGGCCCGGCGGTTGCCGTGGTGGAGTTCGGCCGCGGGCAAGGAAGTGAGACCCTGGTGTTTGCAGTTCCCCGTGACACGTGTGTCAACTACCTCCAATACCGATACCACTTTCGCTCCCCACCACCCTCACCCCCATGCCATCCTCACCCCGACCTTCAACCTACACCACCCCACCCCTCACCCTACATCACCCCCACCCTCACCATTCCCCACCCCCACCCTCACCACGCCACCACCCACACGCTTGCCCCCATCAACCCCGGCCCAATTTTTAATCATGCGTCTTGCCTTGTGCTTGCAGGAACTGCTGGAGATGGGGCGGGTCCATCCGGTGTCCCCCGCCCCAGCCAGTGCCACAGCCGGATGTGAGCACCTCGGATGGCAGCCCTCCATCTTAGACTCAGGAGAATCTTGGGCTCGAGTCGGAGAATGACACTGACTTTGTGTCACAGCTGTCTCCAACACGCTCCACCATCCCACAGACACTCACCTCAGTTGGACACTATCTGGTGCACATCATACAGCTGATCTGGAACAGCAGGTGGAGGTAAGAACACTCAAGGAGGTGGGGGGGGGGGGGGGGGGGGGGGGGCGGATGGCCAGAGGACAGGCTAACCCCAGCGACTAGCTGCCATTCAGATAGGTTTCGGGCTTCTGGAACAAACATTCCCATCAATCGTGGCGATGCAGTCGCAGAGCCAGGGACTACATGAGGGAGTGTTGGTGAGCATCCATTAGCTGCAGGTGCAGTTGGAGGGATCCAACTGCATGCAGCAGCAGGAGGTGGTGCCGACCATGCGTGCCACCAAGGCCGACACCACACGGGTGACATCCATGGTGGAGGCATTGGGGGCAACGGTTTTGGCTATGGATCAGCATGACCATGGCCTGGAACATTCTGTGCAATATACAACCAGGACAGGGCTGCCGCCTCACCGGCAACCATGTGTCAGAGACACCTGAAAATCACAGTGGCGCTCCTGAGCATGACCCAGTCACAACAGGCCATGGCTGGGAACATCGGCAACATTGCCCAGGCTCTGACCAATTGTGTGCAGACACAGAGGGAGGTGACTCAGTCACAGTGCGAAGTCCCAGACAGAGATGTCCACTCCCTGTGCGCCATGGCCGCGAGCATGCAGACCCTGGTCGAGACCAGAGCAGGCCTCCAGGACTGGCAGCACCAAGTGGTGGGGGAGCTTCAGGAGATATCTCCGCTCGCACCCCCATGGAGTAGCCCAAGGGCCATCGGGCAGCCTGAGGGAGGAGGAGGTGATGGGGCCTGTACCGGTGACCACCACAGGGGAGGTGCAGAAACGCTGCAGCACCTCAGACTTCCCCCCCCCCCCCACCCCCAACCTGTCCGGGGAGGGAGGGTGGGGGGTGGGATCTTGTCTCCTTTCCCCTGGCCAGAACCGCCCCCGCCCTCCGCACCCCCCAATTGATGAACCTGGAGGCGATCGGGGATTCACGTGCGTGTTGGCCCTGGCGCACATATCGTGCGGCCTGCCTTGTCAGCCACGGGCCCCATGTCCTGCTGATCCTTTCCCTCCACACATCCTCATCGAACTTGGTGCTCCTCCTACTCATCCAGCACGTTGCCCTTCTGTTGCCCCTTTGCTACCGACGTTATGGAGTACACAGTGGGTTGCCACGATGTGGGAGACCCTCTCAGCTTTAAGCTGGATGCCCCCTCGAGAAGGGCTTCAGGAGGCCAAAGCACCGCATGAGCAGGGACCTGGTTTCTGTATGGGCATCATTGTAGCGGGAGTCCGCATCGGTTTGTGGCCTCCGGAATGGTTTCATCAGCCAGTACTGCAGCTGATAACCCCTATCAGCCAGGACCAACCTCCCAGCCTCATGGGCATCTTGAACATGTCAGGAATCGTCGAGTGTACCAGGATGAAGGTGTTGTGCACACTGCCCGGGCATTGGGCGGAGATGTGTATGATGCGCAGCTGATGGTCACATATCAGTTGCACAGTCATCGATTGGAACCCCTTTTGGTTTGTGTAGAGTGGCCTGCCATCTGCAGGTGCTTGTAGGGGGACATGCTTGACGTTGATCTCACCTCCTGGTGTCATGTCAGAGTACCTTTAAGAAATGGGTGTTTTTTACAGAATAACTGTCGTGAGTGTACCTTTAAGAAATGAGTGTTTATTACTGCAGTGATGTCAGAGTGTGGGTGGAGCTGGGCTGTCTGTTAGCTTTTCGTGTCACTTTGAGAAAAGCTTGGGTATGTCTGTGTTTTTTTGGTTTCGTTTCAGTGTTGGAGCTGCAGTCAGCCACAGAATGTGTAATGTTGTTCTCTCTGCCATGTAAAGACTATCTCTTGATCATTTATAACTGTTCTCAGTAGTGAATTTAAACCTGATGTGCTTGTGTTAAAAGTGTTTTTTAAGTCTTATGGATGTTAAAAGGAAAGTAAGGATTACTTAGTGTTGTATTCTTTGGGGGTTGTATTTGAATTAACGGTTACTAAGATGTTCACTGTATGTTTTAAAAAGGTTAACTTGAGTTCATAGAATAAACATTGTTTTGCTTTTAAAAACTACTTTTCCAGTTCTGTTGTACCACACCTGTAGAGTGGGCCGTGGAATTCTCCACACCTTTAGGGGCCAAGCCCTCACATTGAGGGGCTAGGCCCGCGCCGGAGTGGTTCCCACTCCGCCGGCTGATGTGAAAGGCCTTTGGCGCCACGCCAGCCGGGGCCTAGAGGACTTCGGTGGCCGGCGTAAGTCCGCGCATGCGTCGGAGTGTCAGCGGCTGCTGGCGTCATACCGGCGCATGCGCAGAGGGGTGGGTCTCTTCCGCCTCCGCCATGGTGAAGGCCATGGCAGAGGCGGAAGAAAAAGAGTGTCCCCACGGCACAGACCCGCCCGCCGATCAGTGGGACCCGATCGCGGGCCAGGCCACCGTGGGGGCACCCCCCGGGGTCAGATCACCCCGTGCCCCCCCCCCAGAACCCTGGAGCCCGCCCACGCCGCCAATCCCGCTGGTCAGGTAGGTGGTTTAATCCATGCTGGCGGGAGAGGCCTGTCAGCGGCAGGACTCTGGCCCATCGCGGGTGGAGAATCGCCGCGGGGGGCCCGCCGACCGGCGCGGCGTGATTCCCTTCCCCGCCGAATCTCTGGGGGTGGAGATTTCGGGACACGGCTGGGGCGGGATTGACGCCGGCCCCGGGCGATTCTCCGACCCCCCAGCGGGTCGGAGAATCCCGCCCATGGCTCTCGTCCTAGACTCCCAACAACAGAAATAGATTCTTTTAATTTTCCCTTGATGTCTTGAAAACTTTGATCAAATAATGCTTAATAATATCTGATGGGTGCCAGTGGAGTGTCAGGAAAATCAGCCATAATAGTTTAGTGAGGATTATGTACCTTGTTTTTCTGTGGTGATTAGTAATTACTTACATTCTGCCAGCATTCCCACTGCCTTGCATTTCTTCAGTCGACATTCCTGACATTTCCTCCTCATGTACATATCCATTTCACAATTACCACCAGTCTTACATTTGTACACAGCATTCTTGGTAATACTGCGGCGGAAGAATCCTGTTTGGAAAATGAGACAATTTCATATAAATTGTTAATTTCTCGTATAAGTAGACAAATCATTCTTTTTTTGAAAATGATGTATCGTATTTATTGTTTATTTCTGTTCTTACATTCCCGATATCCTGAGGAAAATCAGAGAACAGAGTTGCAAGTTTCTATAAAGTTATCGCAAACAACAATGCAGGAGATTTTGATCTTAACTATGCCTTGTGAAAAGGCACAAAATTTAGCCGCAATCTGTAAATAATAATAGCTTCTTGTCACAAGTGGCTTCAATTAAGTTACTGTGAAATGACCCTAGTCGCCACATTCCGGCGCCTGTTTGGGGAGGCCGGTACGGGAATTGAACCCACACTGCTGCCTTATTCTGCATTACAAGCCACCTGTTTAAGCCCACTGTACGAAACCAGCCCTTACATAAGATCAGGAAGCCTTATTGTAAATATTAAAAGTAGATGGGCGAAATAATGTTTTCCCGTTGGCTACTTTATGCTGTTTTGCCTCATGGGAGAGACTAGAACTGGGGTCAATATAGGGGGTGGGATTCTCTCAGCCCACGCCGGGCCTGAGAATCGCCGGACCGAGCACGAATTGTGCGATGCCGCCTCGACGCCGGTCCGCCTGGGGAGCGGAGAATCGATGGCATAGGTGCCTGAGCGGCCGCAAAAAAAAATCCGAGTCCCACCGGCGGCGTCCACCTGTGGTCTTACCCGGCGGGACATCGGCGTGCAAGCATCCGGGGGCGGCCTGGTGGGGGGGAAGAGGGGTCTTATCCCGGGGGGGGGGAGGGGCATCCGCTGTGGCCTGGCCCGTGATCGGGTCCTACCGATTGGCGGGCCGACCTCTCGGGCTGGGTGCCTCTTTTTCTCTGCGCCGGCGCCTGTAGCCCGACGCCATGTTGCGCCTGTAGCCCGACGCCATGTTGCGCCTGTAGCCCGACGCCATGTTGCGCCTGTAGCCCGACGCCATGTTGCGCCTGTAGCCCGATGCAGAGAAGGGAGCCACTGTGCAAGCGCGCATTGGCGCCGGTCGCAGTGTGCATGCGCAGACCCATGGCGCCCATTTGACGCAACGCCGTTTACGACGGCGTCAACACTTAGCCTCAGGATCAGAGAATCTCGCCCAGGGTTTTCCATATAAGGTGGAGAGAGATAAGAAATATTTTTTCTGAGAGTCATGAGTCTTTGGAAATCTCTTCTCCAGAGAATGATAGAGACAGAGTCATTGACTATTTTTAAGGCAGAGATAGATAGATTATTGACTAACAAGGGTCTTAAAGTTTTTCAGAGGTGTGTGGAGTTGATGCCACAATCAGATAAACCTTGGCCGGGATTCTCCCTTCTGGGGACTAGTCCCCACGCCGGCGGGAAAACCGGCGCCAATGGCACCGGCGTCAACGGCCCCCAAGGTGAGGAATTATCACCTTTCTGGGGGGCTAGGTGGACACTGGAGTGGTTGGCGCCGCTCCAGCCGGCGGCAAAGGGCCGGAGCAAGATCGCGCATTCGCGGAATAGCCTGCGTGATCTTGCGCATACGCGGACTGGCCAGAGTATTTCCGCGCAAGCTCGGGGGTTCTCTGCTCCGCACCCGCCCCTGGGCAATATGGCGGAGAGGTGCCCGGCACGGAGTAAAGAAGTTCCCCCACAGGTCCGCCGCAGATCGGGAGGCCCCGACCGCGGACCCTCCCTTATTGCGTTTGGGCTGGGGGGGATTGGGACGGCAATTAAAAATGGGGGGTTTATACACTGCTGAGGTTTCACCTTGATAAGGGAAACCCCCCCCCCCCCCCCCACCCCACCCCACTATAGTTAATAGTGCAGATGTGTCGTGTAATCTTTACTTAACTAATTCCTTGTAATATGTTTAAATCTAATTCAGTGTAATGGAATAAATTAGCTTTGTGTATTAAACACAGCTTGCTGTTCTTTGTTAGCACTACAACCTTCACCATCCTGAAAGAATTAAAACAAGGACACAACAGTGGAGACTCCAGTTCTCCTGGGAACCTGTGTTGCCTGTACCCAATGAACAAAGCAGATGGCACTGGCTGCAGTTGGCAATCGTGTTAAACAGCAAACAGCACAATAATGTGTAACGAATGGGCGAACTTTAATCTCTAGGCCCATTTTATAAGGTTATTAAATGTAACTGTGTTTGGGTGCTGTTTCCTTTAATAGTTGTTAGTTATAAAGCATCAATGAACATTTTATACAGTGCAATTAAACTGTGAAGCATAATTTTTATTATGTATGACTGTATATTTTTTATATCTGAAAATCTTCAAACCTTATTGCTTTCAGTCTTTTCTGTCTAATTGGACACACTTACAGTGATGAATACAAACATACTTTATGGATCTGTAGTTATTGGAGTTTAGAAGAATGAGAGGTGAACTTATTGAGACATATAGAATTCTCAGGGGGCTTGACAAAGTAGTTGCTGAGGGGCTGTTTCCTCTTGTGGGAGGGTCTCGGAGCAGAGGATGAGAAAAATATCAGCCATGACTCGATAGGAAGAGTGGCCTAATTCTGCTCCTATGTCTTATGGTCTTATGGCATAATCAAAGAGTAAGGAGTTGTCCATTTAAGACATAGATGAAAAGGAATTTCTTCTCTCAGAGGGTAGTGAATCTGTGGAATTCTGTACTGCAGAGAGCTGTAGAGGCTGGGTTGTTAACTATGTTCAAGACTGAGGTCGACAGAACTTTTAATCATTAGGAAATCAAGGGTTGTGGGGATAAGGCAGGAATGTGGAATTAAGGATATCATATCGGATCAGTCATGATCTCATTGAATAATGCAGCAGACTCGATGGACCAAATAGCCTACTTCTGCTCCTATGTCTTATGGTCTTATGATCTCATAAATGATGAGTGAAGCAGTATGAAGACAAAGCATTGCGATATAATAAAAATACACTCTTACCTTTGCATCCTTCACAGGTTAGTGCATTATAGTGATACCCTGAGGCTTTGTCCCCACACACCACACACAGCTCCTCCTCACCCTTTATTCGCAAAGATGAATGGTTGAGTCTAGATCTTTTCATCACAGGTATTCCTGCATCAACATCACTGGGGCCCAGGTACTGTGGTTTGTTTAGCTCATATGAGTTAGGTGAATAATGTCCTTCTGGTGAATACTGTGGGTAATAACTGTGGGTAGAGTAGTGTGCTTGTGTCTGGGGTGTCGCCACTGTAGAGAATTGCATGCTGGGATACTGGCTGTATGGAGTCATCTGCAGATCCGGATCTTGAAGAGGATAGCTGATCTGATCTGTCAGAACCTCTGGATTTAAAAAAAACTATAAATTATCGTTAAGCAATAAATCTTACCATAAACCTTTTAATATTTCCAATGAAATTATTCAACTATCCTTGATTTTAAGGAATAAATCATTGATTAACTTGAAATGTTGCAGCAATGTAACTTTTTGACACTGTTTACTTTTAGAGACAACGGATGACTGAGGGAATAGTTCTCCCGTTTTGAGAATAAGTGCAGTGACAGGAGGCTCCAGCAGCGCCTTTCCCAGTGACCAAAATGGTGGGATCCAGAGCCAGCTTTTGCACTTGGAACTTCATTAATTATATACAGGCAAGTTACCCTCTGGGTTACCTGGCATCTAAAAGCTGATTCATCTGCCTGCAGTCAGCTGGCGGGTTCAAAGTTCCCAGCACTGTATTTAAATACCAGTCCTGTGTACACACATCATGCTGTCTAGCCCACCTGTCTTCACCTGACCGTACAGGATGTCAACAAGCTAGAGGGAAAATTCTAGCAGCCTCAAGAAGAGGTTTGTTCCTTGATTCGACCACCTTCACCCAGAGCCCATCACCTGTGAGGTACTCATGCCCCACTGTATCTTTAACTTTTTTTGCACCAGATAGATACGTGTGTGGAACCAGGTTACAGGAAACCACTGTATTCCCCAACCCCAGGCACAATACCGATCTAACTCAGTGACACAGGAGGGTACGATGCTGTCCATGAAGATCAGCTCGGCGTGGAGATGGAGGGCAGGAGCAAGCTTGTCCCAGCAGAGTGGTGAACAGTGCAGCAGGAGCAGCACAGCATTATGGCAGAATGGTTGCTGCACTCATCTCGAAGACTGTTGTGAAATGAGGACTGCCTTGTACATGCGACTCTTTAGTAATCGGGTTTTAGACTGGCGTATTTCCACACTGGCCTGATGCAAGATTGAAAGGCCTAACGGGCAGCTTTTAATGAGCATTCCTGAGATGCACATGACATCCATACCACCAGCCAGGGGGAAGATTGACACCCCATTAACACGCCATTGGGAGAATTGTAATGTGATTTAACGCCACCAGATTTGCGACCTTCTGGCTCCCGCTAGATTCTCCACTTCCACCCACCACTGAACATGCTGCCGATGGGATGGGAGAATTCCGCCCTTACCATCTACCATCCGCCAGTCTGAAAAAACAACCATCTACCATGTCTCGCCATTTTCAGCCCTTCAGCCATTTGTTATCCAATTGACTCTGACTCTCCTATTCCAGGAACCTCAATTTGCCTTTATTGTTATACCTTGTTGAACACATTTGAGCACAGCCACCAAGTTCCCTTCATCAACATTCTTTCTTGTTACATCAAATAATGGTTTACGTTGGCGTTAGGAGCAGTGCCCAGAAGCAATTTCCCCACTCATGTCATGCAAATTTATGCATGGCAGGGAGCACAAGGGATTCCATTCCAAATCCCGCTATTGGTCTGCCATTATGAGCAGGCAGCCCGATAGCAAGGTCTGGTGGCACCCCCACACAATGCAAATCCTTTCTCCCCCACTGCTGACAAGTAACGGCATCCACCCCCCTCCCCCCCACACCCCACCATGGGAATACTAGGTCACCCACCCCTCACTGCCTGCACGCATGAGGGTGAACCGCTGCCCCCCCCACGTCATAGGACTACATGCATGTCAAACAGTGACAGCAGTATGCTATAGTTGGAGATAAGTGATCCCACAATCAATGCAGTCCTGTCACATCCAGTTGCGAATAGTATGGATAATTAAACAACTGCTGAGAGGAAGAGGCTGACAAACATCCCTCTCTTCAATTATGGCAAAATCTAGAATGTTAGTGTAAAAGACAAGGCTGAAGCATTTGCAACCATGTCAGCTGGGATTGCAGCGTGGATGATTCATCTCAGTCTCCTCCTGAAATCCGCACCATCACATATGCCAGTCGCGAGCCACTTTGGTACATTCCACATAATATTGCGAATCAGCTGACGGCACTGGATACTGCAGAGGCTTTGGGCTATGACAACACCCCACATGTAGTGCTGAAGACTTGTGCTCCAGAATTAGCCTCACCCTTTTCCAAGTTGTTCTAGTACAGCTACAACGTTGACATGTACCCAGCAATTTGGAAAACTGCCGAGCTATGTCCTGTCCATTAAAAACAGGGGACAGTATTCTCCATTAGCAGGAATTCCTCTTCACCGGCAGTGCATCCAATCCCGCAGATTTCCCAACGGCATGGGTTGGCCACAATGGGAAACCCCATTGGCCGGCTGTTGGGATGGAGGATTCTGCTGCCGGTGGGGACGTGCCGTGCCAGAAAACAAGTTTGGCGGAATGGAGAAGCACGCCCAGGGACTCCTCGCAGTTCCGTCGCATCTGTTCCAATGATGCTACTTTCCAAAACGATGCTGCTGACATGTCTTCATTCTTCCTTAATCATGGTTTCCCACCCACTGTGGTCGACAGGGCTTTCAACTGTTTCCAACCCATCTCCTACACCTCTGCTCTCACCTCTTCCCCTCAGTCCCAGAACCAGGATAGGGTCCCTCTTGTCTTGACTTTCCACCCCATCGGCCTCCGGATTTAAAGGATCATCCTCTGCCAATTCCACCAACTCCAGCACCACTGTCAGCATTTCAAGGGGACCGTTCCCTCTGGGATACCCTGGTCCACTCCTCCATCACCCCCAACAGCTCACCCTCTTCCCATGCTACCGCAGAAGGTGTAACACATGCCCATTTACCTCCTCGGTGCTCACCATCCCTAAACACACTTTTCAAGTAAGGCAGCGCTTCACGTGCACCTCCTTCAATGCTTTACACTGGAGAGACTAAATGCAAACTGGGTGACCACTTTGCAGAACACCTTTGATCCACCCACAAGAAGGTCCCAGAAATTCCTGCAGTTTGCCATTTCAACCCACTGTCCTGCTCTAACATCCGTCCTTGGCCTGCTACAATGTTCGACTGAAGTCCAGCGCAACCTGGAATATCAGCATCTCATCTTCCGATTGGGCACCTTCCGGACTTAACATTGAGTTCAACAACTTCAGACCGTGAACTCTTTCCTCCACCTTCACCCAAATATTATTTCTATCAATTTATTTTCATTTCTTCCATTGATCTGTTTCTTCCTTATTATTCTCCCCCCTCCCCCATCCAACTTGGGTCATCTGTTCCCTATTCTTAGTTGCCATTTGACACTTTGCTCACCTTTGTTCTGCCATTAACGCATTCTAATCTTGGCAGCACGTGGTGCAGTGGTTAGCACTGGGACTACAGGGCTGAGGACCCGGGTTCGAATCCCAGCCCTGGGTCACTGTTCGTGTGGAGTTTGCACATTTTCCCCATGTCTGCATGGGTTTCACCCCCACAACCCAAAGATATGCAGGTTAGGTGGATTGGCCATGCTAAATTGCCCCTTAATTGGAAAAAGAAAATTGGGTACTCTAAATTTATAATAACAAAAACACATTCTAATCTGTTTATGTGCCACTATCTGCACCCTTCTTATCCTTAATCACCTCCTTTTGTCTCTCTGTCCATGACATCTTTGTCAATCTTACCTTTCGCTGAGTTCCCTATCCAACACCACCACTCCACGTACGCCCACAAATAAATCTGACCCTATTTCATAACAATAATAATCTTTATTGCCACAAGTAGGCTTACATTAACACTGCAATGAAGTTACTGTGAAAACCCCTAGTCACCACATTCTGCCGCCTGTTCAGTACACAGAGGGAGAATTCAGAATGTCCAAATTACTGAAAAGTGGGGCCGGGATTCTCCGACCCAGGGCCGGGTCAGAGAATCGCCGGGGGTTCTCGCGCCACGCTGCTCCCATGCCAGCCCACCGATTTCCCCCGGCGATTCTCCGGGCCTCGACGAGTCAAGTGCCTGCCATGTTCGGCCAAGTACCGCCGGCATAGGTTATGTATGGTCCTACCCAGCGGGACCTTGGAGTTCTGCCTACGGGGGCCGTCCTGCTGGGGAGGGGGGGGATCCGACCCCGGCGGTGGGGCCTACCGATCGGCAGGCGGGCTATTTCCATGGGGTCCTATGTTCCTCCACGCCGGGCCCCTGTAGGGCTCCGCCATATTGCCTGGGGGCCGGCGGAGAGTCAGGTACCCACGTGCACGCCGGCCGTGGCACGCATGCATAAACTCGCGCCGGCCGTGGCACCCCGGCTTTCTGGCGCCGGAGCTGCGGACACCACTCCAGTGCCCTACTAGCTCCCTAGGAAGGGGTGAATACCTGGACCTGGAGGCCCGTTGACACCGGAGTGGCTCGCGCCGCTTTTCACACTGGCGTCAGAACTTGGACGCGGGATTGGAGAATCCTGGCTCTTGTCTTTCAAAACTTGTGGGAGGAAACTGGAGCACCCGGAGGAAACCCACAGACACAGGGAGAATGTGCAAATTCCGCACAGGCAGTGACCCAAGCCAGGAGTCGAACCTGGGACCTTGGCGCCTTGAAGCAACAGTGTTAATCACTGTGCTCCTGTGCTGCCAAGTTCTCTCCAGCTTTAATAGAGTCATCCAGACTCGAAACGTTCACTCCCTTCTCTCTCCACAGACCTGCTGAGATTGTCCAGTATTTTCTGCTGTTAATTCTGCCAAAATACTACTGGATTTAGAAGAACATAGCTCGTGGTAAGGATGATACACTGAAATGATTTCAAGGAAATGTATCTGAACCTGTTCTCTCTTAGCACTAACGCTTTTTATGTAGAATGGATTACAAATTATGTTATTCAGCATAACCTAACTGTGAATTAGAACGGTCTTTTGCAACAATTTATGATTTTGTGGAATGGTTCCAATGTTGCAGTATTTCCAGGCATTTTAATGTTGCATTTAATTTTTACATTGAAATGTGTCGAAATTTATCAATGAAATGCCAAAAGAAACAATTCTTTGTTAAAATATGAAAAATATTCTTCTTGACCACACACACACACAAAATACACAATATTCTCCAGGGGAAAGTTGATAATTCACATAGAAACATACTGTCAAGTAAATGAAATCAACTTTCCTCACTTTTGCCCTGGGCAATGGCCTTACTTGAGTGCAGAGCTCAGGGAGAAAAAAATGGAAGTTCTTATCAGGTCACAGATCTGAAACATTTGGCTGGATTCTCCGTTCCTGAGACTAAGTGTTGATGCCGGGGCAGGAGTCGTGGACAGCAAAACTGGCGCCGCACCTGGACCGGTTCAGCGACCGTCAAGGGGCTAGCACCAGTGCTACGTGGAACAAAATCGATTCCAGTGAGAAAAAGTGCGGGTTTCGCCGGGTTCGCGATTGACACTCAGGAGGCTGACAAGCTGCAGCCGCAGACACACTGCACTTCCCACACACACCATCCCAGGAAACAAGATGGCAGCATGAGGTGCGGCCCCATGCTTCACGAACACCGAATTTAGACCCTCCTGGATGCCATGGAGGAAAGGCGGGCCACCCTGTACCCAGGCCTAGGAAGGAGGCTGCCAGCCGTCGTTGCTCGTCGTGCCTACGCGCAGGTGGCAGAGGGGTTAAGCTCTGTTATGTTATGTTGCTTTGGATAAAACAGGCTGCTACTTGATGCAGTCTTAACTAAAGGAAGCTCCAGACTCTGAAATGAGTTCAACGTCTTTATTGAACTATTAACACAGTTCTCAAATGAGTTTGACGCTCTGCTAATCTAACTGTAGTAACTCAGTCTAACTGTACCAGCTTGCTCTAAGACACGTGCTGGGGTGTTGTGGTAGTATGACTAGAGGTATTACGGTAACTAGCAATGCTGAGACACCATTGGTGGAGAAGGCTCGCTGCTCATTGGCCCAATGGTATGTAACACTATTCACCCATTGGTTAGAGCTGGAAGGTAGCTCCGCCCTATAAGTCGGGGTATAAGAGCCCGTGTGTTCCCCACAGCTTCCTTTCTGTACCTGAGCTGCTGGGGAAACATCTTGTCTATTAAAGCCTTCAGTTTTGGACTACAACTTCGCTTCTGTGGTCAATTGATAGTGCATCAATTTAATAGACAAGTTTTAAAGGATGGAGCTCCACATCAAGCCGGAGTGTCTACAACTCATCCCCCATGCGGCTAACGCAGCAGCAACCTTTACGCACTGGTTAGCATGTTTCAACGGCTACCTGGGCATGGCAGAAAGCACACCTACGAGGGAGCGGAAACTACAGATCTTGCACTCGAGAGTGGGCCCAGACATCTACACGCTCATCGAGGACGCTACAGACTACAATTCAGCAATGGAACTACTCAAAGGATATTATATCCGCCCAGTAAACCAAGTCTACGCCCGGCATCTACTGGCAACGAGACGGCAGAGCCCTGGTGAGTCACTAGACGAGTTCTATCGTGCGATCCTCGTGCTAGGGAGAAACTGCAGCTGCCCACAAGTTTCGGCGAACGAACATACTGAACTTTTGATTCGGGACGCTTTTGTTGTGGGTATGCAGTCCCCGCAAATCCGCCAGAGACTGCTCGACAAAGACAATCTGGGCCTCAAGGGGGCACGGGCACTCGCCGATTCACTGGACGTGGCCTCCGAAATGCCCGCGCCTATGTCCCAGACCGCACGGTGGCCCCCTGGGCAGCGTGGAATCCCACCCCAGTGGACTCTGAATAACCTCAGGCCTGCGCTGCGAGACGCCCCGGCAACCCTGCTGGGCCCCGTTACTATTTCTGCGGGCGGGCGAAACACCCCCGACAGCGCTGCCCAGCCCGTTCGGCAACGTGTAAGGGGTGCTGCAAAAAGGGCCATTTCATGGCAGTCTGCCAGGCTTGGGCGGTCACTGCGGTTCCGGGTGGCGAGTGTGGATCGCCACTCCAACCCTCTCCACGGGCCCCGAGCGGCCACGAACATCGCCAGCTTCCTCCCCCAGTGCCACGTGGGGCGTCCGGATGGCGCCATCATGCTCTGCCGACGCCACGTGTGGGGGATGGGCGCCACCATTTCGTCCACCCCCAGCCATGTGCAACCAGTGGGCGCCGCCATCTTGGACCGGCTCCAAGGACCCCAACACGGGTGACCACACACACCCGAAGATGATTCTGAACTTCTGCCACGATTGGCATCGGTGATCTTGGACCAGTCTCGACCGTGCACCCTTTCCACAGCAACGACGACGGTATTGATCAACAGGCACGAGACGTCCTGTCTGCTCGAATCTGGGAGCACGGAGAGTTTTATACACCCTGAAATGGTAAGGCGCTGTTCTCTTCCTGTCCACCCTGTCAATCAAAAAATCGCCCTGGCCTCTGGCTCCCATTCTGTTGCAATAAAAGGGTACTGTGTAGCGAACCTCACGGTCCAAGAGAAGGAGTTCAAGAATTACAGGCACTATGTCCTCCCCCACCTCTGCGTAGCCACTCTCCTAGGGTTAGACTTCCAGTGCAACCTCCAAAGTCTAACTTTCAAATTCGGCGGCCCTATACCCCCCCCCCCCCCCCCTCACTGTCTGCAGCCTTACGACCCTCAAGGTCGATCCCCCCTGGGCCCTGCCTGTTTGCAAACCTCACCCCGGATTGCAAATCTGTCGCCACTAGGAGCAGACGGTACAGTGCCAAGGATCGGACGTTCATCAGGTCTGAGGCCCAGCGGCCCCTGAGGGAAGGGGTCATCGAGGCTAGTAACAGTCCCTGGAGAGATCAGGTAGTGGTGGTAAAGACCGGGGAGAAGGATAGGATGGTCATAGACTACAGTCAGATCATCAACAGGTTTACGCAGCTGGATGCGTACCCTCTCCCCGCATATCTGACCTGGTAAACAGGGTCGCGCAATACAAGGTCTTCTCCACGGTGGACCTTAAGTCTGCCTACCACCAGCTCCCCATCCGCATGAGTGACTGCAAGTACACTGCCTTCGAGGCAGATGGGCGGCTCTACCACTTTTTAAGGGTTCCTTTCGGTGTCACAAATGGGGTCTTGTTCTTCCAGCGAGAGATGGACCGAATTGGTGACCGCTACGGTTTACGGGCAACATTCCCGTATCTCGATAATGTCACCATCTGCGGCCACGACCAGCAGGACCACGACACGAACCACCGAAAATTTCTCCAGACCGCGAAAATCCTTAACCTTACGTATAACAAGGATAAATGCGTGTTTAGCAACGACCGCCTAGCCATCCTCGGCTACGTAGTGCGAAATGGTGTGATAGGCCCCGACCCGGAACGCATACGCCCACTTATGGAGTTCCCCGTCCCTCACTGCTCCAAGGCCCTGAAGCGCTGCCTCGGGTTCTTCTCGTATTATGCTCAGTGGGTCCCCAACTACCGACAAAGCCAAACAACTACTTTCCCCCTGTCGACGGAGGCCCACCAGGCCTTCAGCCGCATCGAAGCAGACATTGCAAAGGCCATGATGCGAGCCCTCGACGAGTCCCTCCCCTTCCAAGTTGAGAGTGACGCGTCCGACATAGCTCTGGAGGCCACCCTCAACCAAGCGGGCAGACCCGTGGCCTTCTTCTCACGTACCCTCCATGCTCAGCGGGGCAAGATAAAGAACGATAAGATCTTGTGGTGGAGGATCGAATTATCCACCTATAACGACGAGATCCTGTATCGTTTGGTATGTTGGTATGTTGCCTCCCAGGTGCAAGGGTACGTGATGTCTCGGATCGTGTTTTCCGGGTCCTTAAGGGGGAGGGGGAGCAGCCCCAAGTCGTAGTCCACATTGGCACTAACGACATAGGTAGGAAAGGGGACAAGGATGTCAGGCAGGCCTTTAGGGAGCTAGGATGGAAGCTCAGAGCGAGAACAAACAGAGTTGTTATCTTTGGGTTGTTGCCCGTGCCACGTGATAGTGAGATGAGGAATAGGGAGAGAGAGCAATTAAACACGTGGCTACAGGGATGGTGCAGGCGGGAGGGATTCAGATTTCTGGATAACTGGGGCTCTTTCTGGGGAAGGTGGGACCTCTATAGACAGGATGGTCTACATCTGAACCTGAGGGGCACCAATATCCTGGGGGGGAGATTTGTTAGTACTCTTTGGGGGGGTTTAAACTAATTCAGCAGGGGCATGGGAACCTGGATTGTAGTTTTAGGGTACGGGAGATTGAGAGTATAGAGGTCAGGAGCACAGATTTGACTTCGCAGGAGGGTGCCAGTGTTCAGGTAGGTGGTTTGAAGTGTGTCTACTTCAATGCCAGGAGTATACGAAATAAGGTAGGGGAACTGGCAGCATGGGTTGGTACCTGGGACTTCGATGTTGTGGCCATTTCAGAGACATGGATAGAGCAGGGACAGGAATGGTTGTTGCAGGTTCCGGGGTTTAGGTGTTTTAGTAAGCTCAGAGAAGGGGGCAAAAGAGGGGGAGGTGTGGCGCTGCTAGTCAAGGACAGTATTACGGTGGCGGAAAGGATGCTAGATAGGGACTCTTCTTCCGAGGTAGTATGGGCTGAGGTTAGAAACAGGAAAGGAGAGGTCACCCTGTTGGGAGTTTTCTATAGGCCACCTAATAGTTCTAGGGATGTAGAGGAAAGGATGGCGAAGATGATTCTGGAAAAGAGCGAAAGTAACAGGGTAGTTGTTATGGGAGACTTTAACTTTCCAAATATTGACTGGAAAAGATATAGTTCGAGTACATTAGATGGGTCATTCTTTGTACAATGTGTGCAGGAGGGTTTCCTGACACAATATGTTGACAGGCCAACAAGAGGCGAGGCCACATTGGATTTGGTTTTGGGTAATGAACCAGGCCAGGTGTTAGATCTGGAGGTAGGTGAGCACTTTGGAAACAGTGACCACAATTCGGTGACCTTTACGTTAGTGATGGAAAGGGATAAGTATACCCCGCAGGGCAAGAGTTATAGCTGGGGGAAGGGCAATTATGATGCCATTAGACATGACTTAGGATGTGTTGGTTGGAGAAGTAGGCTGCAAGGGTTGGGCACACTGGATATGTGGAGCTTGTTCAAGGAACAGCTATTGCATGTTCTTGATAAGTACGTACCAGTCAGGCAGGGAGGAAGGGGTCGAGCGAGGGAACCGTGGTTTACCAAAGAAGTGGAATCTCTTGTTAAGAGGAAGAAGGAGGCCTATGTGAAGATGAGGCGTGAAGTTTCAGTTGGGGCGCTTGATATTTACAAGGAAGCGAGGAAGGATCTAAAGAGAGAGCTGAGACGAGCAAGGAGGGGACATGAGAAGTCTTTGGCAGGTAGGATCAAGGAAAACCCAAAAGCTTTCTATAGGTATGTCAGGAATAAAAGAATGACTAGGGTAAGAGTAGGGCCAGTCAAGGACAGTGGTGGGAAGTTGTGTGTGGAGGCTGAGGAGATAAGCGAGATACTAAATGAATACTTTTCGTCAGTATTCACTCAAGAAAAAGATAATATTGTGGAGGAGAATGCTGAGACCCAGGCTATTAGAATAGATGGCATTGAGGTGCGTAGGGAAGAAGTGTTGGCAATTCTGGACAAGGTGAAAATAGATAAGTCCCCGGGGCCGGATGGGATTTATCCTAGGATTCTCTGGGAAGCCAGGGAAGAGATTGCTGAGCCTTTGGCTTTGATTTTTAGGTCATCATTGGCTACAGGAATAGTGCCAGAGGACTGGAGGATAGCAAATGTGGTCCCTTTGTTCAAGAAGGGGAGTAGAGATAACCCCGGTAACTATAGGCCGGTGAGCCTAACGTCTGTGGTGGGTAAAGTCTTGGAGAGGATTATAAAAGATACGATTTATAATCATCTAGATAGGAATAATATGATTAGGGACAGTCAGCATGGTTTTGTGAAGGGTAGGTCATGCCTCACAAACCTTATCGAGTTCTTTGAGAAGGTGACTGAACAGGTAGACGAGGGTAGAGCAGTTGATGTGGTGTATATGGATTTCAGTAAAGCGTTTGATAAGGTTCCCCACGGTCGTCTATTGCAGAAAATACGGAGGCTGGGGATTGAGGGTGATTTAGAGATGTGGATCAGAAATTGGCTAGTTGAAAGAAGACAGAGAGTGGTAGTTGATGGGAAATGTTCAGAATGGAGTTCAGTTACGAGTGGCGTACCACAAGGATCTGTTCTGGGGCCGTTGCTGTTTGTCATTTTTATAAATGACCTAGAGGAGGGCGCAGAAGGATGGGTGAGTAAATTTGCAGACGACACTAAAGTCGGTGGAGTTGTAGACAGTGCGGAAGGATGTTGCAGGTTACAGAGGGACATAGATAAGCTGCAGAGCTGGGCTGAGAGGTGGCAAATGGAGTTTAATGTGGAGAAGTGTGAGGTGATTCACTTTGGAAAGAATAACAGAAATGCGGAATATTTGGCTAATGGTAAAATTCTTGGTAGTGTGGATGAGCAGAGGGATCTCGGTGTCCATGTACATAGATCCCTGAAAGTTGCCACCCAGGTTGATAGGGTTGTGAAAAAGGCCTATGGTGTGTTGGCCTTTATTGGTAGAGGGATTGAGTTCCGGAGCCATGAGGTCATGTTGCAGTTGTACAAAACTCTAGTACGGCCGTATTTGGAGTATTGCGTACAGTTCTGGTCGCCTCATTATAGGAAGGACGTGGAAGCTTTGGAACGGGTGCAGAGGAGATTTACCAGGATGTTGCCTGGTATGGAGGGAAAATCTTATGAGGAAAGGCTGATGGACTTGAGGTTGTTTTCGTTAGAGAGAAGAAGGTTAAGAGGTGACTTAATAGAGGCATACAAAATGATCAGAGGGTTAGATAGGGTGGACAGCGAGAGCCTTCTCCCGCGGATGGAGGTGGCTAGCACGAGGGGACATAGCCTTAAATTGAGGGGTAATAGATATAGGACAGAGGTCAGAGGTGGGTTTTTTACGCAAAGAGTGGTGAGGCCGTGGAATGCCCTACCTGCAACAGTAGTGAACATGCCAACATTGAGGGCATTTAAAAATTTATTGGATAAGCATATGGATGATAAGGGCATAGTGTAGGTTAGATGGCCTTTAGATTTTTTCCATGTCGGTGCAACATCGAGGGCCGAAGGGCCTGTACTGCGCTGTATCGTTCTATGTTCTATGTCCCGAGAAGCTAAACGAGCGTCCCGATGCCCTGTCCCGCGGCACATGTGCCAACGTACAAGTGGACCGCCTCCAAGCCCTTCACGAGGACCTCTGCCACCCGGGGACACTCGTTTCTTCCACTTCATAAAGACCCGCAACCTGCCCTACTCCATCGAGGAGGTCAGGACAGTCACTAGGAACTTTCACATCTGCGCGGAGTGCAAGCCGCACTTCTACCGTCCGGTAGATCAAGGCTTCCCGTCCCTTTGAACGCCTCAGCATGGACTTCAAAGGTCCCCTCCCCTCTACCAACCGCCACATGTACTTCCTCAACGTGATTGACGAGTACTCCCGCTTCCCAGTCACCATTCCCTGCCCCGACGTGATCACAACCACCATCATCAAAGCCCTCCACAGCATTTTTTCCCTGTTCGGATTCCCCGCCTACATACACAGTGATAGGCGGTCCTCTTTTATGAGTGACGAACTGCGTCAATTCCTGCTTAGCAAGGGCATTGCCTCGAGCAGGACGGCCAGTTACAAACCCCGGGGTAACGGACAGATCGAGAGGGAGAACGGAACGGTCTGGAAGACCGTCCTACTGACCCTACGGTCCAGGAATCTCCCAGTCCCCCGCTGGCAGGAGGTCCTCCCAGACGCCCTCCACTCCATCCGGTCTCTGCTCTGCACTGCAACTAATCAAACGCTTCATGACCGTCTCCTTGTCTTTCCTCGGAAGTCCTCCTCAGGGACCTTGCTTCCGACCTGGCTGGCAGCCGCCGGGCCCATCCTGCTCCGGAAACACGTGCTGGCGCACAAGTTGGACTCGTTAGTCGAGAGGGTCCATTTACTCCACGCTAACCCCCAGTATGCGTACATGGAGTACCCCGAAGGCCGACAAGACTTGGTCTCCCTACGGGACCTGGCGCCCGCCGGATACCCACCCTTGCCCTCGCAACCAGCCCTGCCCTCCCCCCCACCGGCACACCTCACTGTCGCCCCCTGCCCTGGCCAACCGTTTTTCCTACCGGCCCTGCCTGGACCTCCCCGCCCACCGCAGCACTCTACAGACACTCCCTTCACTGGCCAGCCAACCTCCCCACCAGCGCCATCTAGAGATCTGGATGCCCCTCCCTGGGTCAGCCACCCTCGCCAGCCCCATCTAGGGGTGTTGAAGCCGCTACGGGGAATGGATCCACGCTCCCGGAGTCACAGACACCTGCACCTCCACCGACGTCTCCGCCGAAGCTCCGTCGATCGCAAAGGACGACCAAGGCCCCTGACCGTCTGATTGTGTCGCTATGAACTGTATATAGACCTTTTAATGTGACATGTACATGGCCAATTGTGAAATTGCAAAACTGTATTATGTCTTTGTAAATAGTTATGGGCCAGTGGGCAGACACAGTACGAAAGTAGCACAGTACCGCAATAGTCATTTTACCAGTATGCTATTCAACCTGGGTGGACCACCATTTATGGTCGGATGACCAAGTCGCCACCGCCCCCCCGCCCGGATTCTTTTTCAACGAGGGGGTGAATGTGGTAGTATGACTAGAGGTATTACGGTAACTAGCAATGCCGAGACACCATTGGTGGAGAAGGCTCGCTGCTTACTGGCCCAATGGTATGTAACACTCGTCACCCATTTGGTTAGAGCTGTAAGGTAGCTCCGCCCTTAAGTCGGGGTATAAGAGCCCATGTGTTCCCCACAGCTTCCTTTCTGTACCTGAGCTGCTGGGGAAACATCTTGTCTATTAAAGCCTTCAGTTTCGGACTACAACTTCGCTTCTGTGGTCAATTGATAGTGCATCAGGTGTGATGCTGCTGATCAACCCTTTCTAACTCTCTAGATGCCTGTCTGTGGAAAGAGGCAGGGTGTGAGTGCCTCATCCCTTTTATAGTGTTCATGTGTTGCCCCCTTGTGGTGATGCCACCTCTGAGTGTCCTGACTGCCCATTGGTTGTGTCCTATTCTGAGTGTCCATTGGTTGCATATTTGCATATCATGACATCTCCCCCTTGTTTTTTTTTAGATGTATATACATGTGAATGTGTCTGTCCAATGTGACTGAGGAATACAGAATAGAACAAACAAAACAAATGCTCATAAGTCCAGTCTCTGAGGCTTGCGCCTGATCCTCGTCGACTGCCGGAGTGGTGGTGGAGGGGATGACGGTGTCCTGACAGGAGACTGGGAGGCACAACTGGTGGCCTCGTGGTTCGAGGTGTCTGGAGATGGCAATTCGACATGTAGAAATGGAGGGGAAAGTGGTTGTGGGCTAGTAACTTTTCGCAGTGCCCTTCGATTCCTTCGCACAATGGAGCCATCAGCCATACGTATGACATAGGATCTGGGGGTGGCTTGTCGAACAACGACAGCTGGAGAAGACCACACACCATCCAGTATCTTGATCCTGACCGTGTCTGCCGGGGATAGCACGTCCAGATCGGTGGCATGTGTGTCATAGCCCTTCTTCTGGCATTTGTGAACCTGCTGCATCTTCTGCAGCACCAGGAGGTGATCAAGGTTGGGCAGGTGTATGGCTGGAAGCGTCGTCCGCAGGTCCCTGTTCATCAGCAATTGAGCTGGCGACATGCCAGATTACAAGGGAGTTGCCTGGTACGCAAGTAGTGTAAGGTGTATGTCGGAAGCCTTGCAATGAGCTGCTTAACGATGTGCACCCCTTTTTCGACTTTGCCATTGGACTGCGGATAGTGCGGACTTGAGGTGACATGCCTGAAATTGTAGCTCTTGGCAAACGTGGACCATTCTCGACTGTGGAAGCACGGGCCATTGTCGCTCATGATAGTGTGAGGGATGCCATGCCGTGAGAATGTCTCTTTACAAGCTTTGATGATAGTCCGTGAGGTGAGGTCTGGCAGCTTCAGCACCTCGGCATCCAGTCTAAGTTCCAGCCGTGCAATCGATTCCTTAATCGGGTCCAAGCATTCTTATTTCTGCTTGGCGAAGCCCTCCTGAATAAACTGCATCAGCTGCTCCGTCGACCGCTGGGTTGACAAGCCAGGACCCCGGTCGTCCGCCATGCTTTCCCCCACTGCAGCTTCAGCCCAAGACTTCTCTGTTCTCCTATTTCTTCTTTTGCGAGCACTTCTAGTCCGTCTCTGCATGGACTGATGTAGTAATCCATTCCACAATTGCCTCCACCATCAATTTACCAAATCAAATCCGACAAAAAATTGGGGTAAAATGTCCAAAGGTCCGACCCGAGTGGGAGCCACCAAATGCGCGACCTACTCCTTCATAGCCGCCACCGGAAGTCACTCACATGAGAATTATTTACAATTTCACTCGGCTCCTCAAGGCAAAACTCCAGTCAGGATCATCCAGGGACATATTTCCAAACATATGTCCCAAAAGACAATTATGAAATGTGCACAAGAATAAAATAAAGGATTGATAGACGAGCAGTCAGAGCTCTCAAACTCATAGCCTCTTTCATGCTTACCTCACATGATGCCCTAATTAATTTCTAACCACATGCTAACATTTTTTGTTCACATACTCTTACAATCCTAGTTGATGTTATAACTGGACAGAAAGATACCAGATGGAACCCTGGCTTAAAAGACCAAAAGGAGAGGTGGTGGTGTTGTGGTATTGTCATTGGATCAGTAATCTAGAGACCCAGGATATATCCCTGGGGACCCTGGCTCAAATCCTACCACAGAAGATAATACATTTGAATTCAATAAAAGTCTAGAAGTAAAGTTTAATGGTGACCATGGAACCATTGACAATTGTTGTAAAAACCCATCTGGTTCACTAATGTCCTTTAGGGAACAGTACCTACTGTCCTTACTGGATTTGGCCTACATGTGACTCCAGACCCACAGCGGTGGACAATAAATTCTGGCCCAGCCAATAACCCCCACATCCCATGAATGAATTAAACAAAAACATTTTTTTTTTCATAAAACATGGAGGAACAGAGTCACAGGACTGTGAATTAGTTTTAATAACAAGAAATAAAAATGATTAAACATTAAAACATTGGATTATGATACAATATTCCTTAACTCCTGTTGTGTATTCATAGTATTTTGAGTTTTTTCTCACTTGCAGCCTTATAGCTGAACAGGGGCACTTTAAGAAAAGGATTATGTGATGTCATTGGCCCAACAAATTTAGAGCTGGGGGTGTTGCAAAACACAAACGAAAGCAGGTTCATTGCAGATTGTGCCTTGCTTTGGCGAGAAAGGAAGCAAGATAGTGCTAAAATTCCATGGCACGTTGTGTACACGCAGCTCCTTCCATAGAGAAAAATGGTGGAAGTCTTTGGCACCGTGTGACTGTTTGATGAGAATACAGAGCGATGGAGCACATATACCAAATTATTCAACTATGTTGTTCAAGTCAACAAGATTGCAGCAGATGTGAAAAGTTTCAACAATCCTAAGCATGATGATGGGGGGGGGGGGGGGGGTGGAAAACATTTAACCTCCTTAGGGGTTTCGTGCAGCTGGAAAATCCAGATACAAAAACATACAATGAAAGTGGAAATTTAAAAATTGTCCACTGTTTGTAAATAACTTTTTTCCACAGAAAAGGGAAGTGATGATATGCATAACGCAGTAATGTACATAATGTTATGTACTACCTCCAACCACTAGGTGGCATTGTAAACCCACCATGGGACCATGTGGCAGGGGAGTAGGTCGTGCTGAGGGATAGATGTATGCTGCAGTAGCACTACAATAATTCATTAGTGTTAGTAGTTTATTGTTTTATTTATTCTAGTTATCTTTGAGATAGTTGATTAATAATAAATTATTTAAACAACATGTTCTGTAGTTCATCATTTATTTTGGCCAGTCTACAGAACATGACATGGTACCAAATCTGATGATTTACTGAGAATTTGAAGATTCTGACCCCATGGTCAGCCAGTGAAGACAAAGATGGGCACTGAGGCAGCTGTCTCGCTAATGCCAGAGACTGTTTATCAAGAAAAACTCTGACATACTGCTCTGTAACCCTCGGGGTAATGTTAAAACCTACACTGGAGAAGTGGTTCTGTTGAGGGACCGTATTGATGCAATAGTGCAATTAAATGGACAGACAGCAGATTTGTTCTTTGCACGTATTCAAAGGAATTATGCACCACTTACGGGAAGAACATGGTTGGAAAAGTTCATATTAAATTGGGCTGAGGTAAATCTCATGACAGATTCCGAATCAATCCTTCCCAAAATCTTGAAGAAACATACCATTGTCTTCAATGGTGAGCTTGAAAGCATGAAGGATATCTCATTAAAGTTGAAGATGGGTGGCACAATGGTGCAACAGTTAGCACTGCTGCCTCACGGCAGCAAGGACACGGGTTCGATCCTGGCCCCGGATCACTGTCAGTGTGGAGTTTGCACATTCGCCCCATGTCTGCATAGGTCTTTTGCCCATAACCTATAGATGTACAGGATAGGTAGATTGACCACCTAAATTGCTCCTTAATTGGAAAAAAATCATTGACAGATTTTACTCATATTTAAAGGGCAGGGAATTTACAGCAAGACTTGACAGCCTAATAGGTCTTTTGACAGTTCTTTTCACAATTCTCTTGATAATTCACCTGACTGTTTCAATTAGTTTATGCACTTTTTATGCACATTCATGTCTTCTTTTAATGTACCCAAATGACACTTTCCTTTGCCAAAAGTAATTTGATTGCTTTCAAAATGCCCAAGGATCATATCCAAGATTATACCGTACCTCTCCAAAAGGCTACTCTATCTCTCCAAAGAACTTCATCAGCTTCAGATCGCCTCCTATTAGATCTGAAGTGCAGATATCCAATGAGCCAAAATCAGATCAGACTGAATCCCACCTCCTTGAAGTAGTGTAAATCCCCTTGTTTAGTTCCTTCTGATGGTGCTTGTAATAGTATGTCCGCTGTCATTTTTTTGCACATACTGTGATGGAATTACATCTGATCATTCTTAATCCGGACCACCAAATTCTGATCATATTCAGAAGGATTACTAGTGGGTTATGGTCTGTTTTGAAAAATAATCTAAGAACAAAGTCTCTCTTTTCACACGTCCATGTTGTTACTGTCATGGGAATGTCCCTTTAGAAATGTTTTTGTCTTATCACATGGCTTCAGTGATGTCATTGTGTGGATGGAGCTGGGCTGTGGCTCTGTGGGTTTTACTTTCACTTTGAGTTTGGACTGGTTTTGAACTGCACAGGTAGAAAAAAGTGTTTTCTCTATCTTAATTTTAAAAGCTATTTCAAGACTACTTTGTAACTTAAAAGAGATACTTGCTTTCTGGAAGGAATTCAAACCTGTTGTTTGAAAAGGGGAACAAGAGTATCAGTGACAAGTCTTGTAACAGTAAGAATGCCATGTGCTGTACCACACCTTTGAAAATAGGTTTCTGGTATTACTTGGATTTTGTTATTGAATTGGAACAGTTAAGGGAAATTCATTAAGGGTTATAAATAGATTACTGTAGCTGTGTGGGATCTTTATGTTTGCAGTTGACAATAATTCTTACTGTGTGTGTTTACACAAATGTTAACTAAATTCTTAGAATAAAGCTTGTTTTTTTGATTAAAAAGAAAAATCTGTACAGACTGTATGGTTGATTGTTGGGAAGTATGTTTCACTGGATGTTTATTTGCTGTAACCTTTTTTATACATGTTTGTAATAAAAAAGAATGGCTGGTCAGAATGGGAGTCCTTGAACCTGTTTTTTTTTTAAAATAATTTTTATTGAAATTTTTCGATACAAACATTTACCCCTATTACATTTTAAATTATAACACCACAAGTCCCCCCTGGAAAAACCTCCCCACGCCCTCCCCCGCGCGCACCCCCCCCACCCTCCCTCCCCCCCCCCCCCCCCTCCGCGCTATCAGTCTAGCAACCAAATCGTTTTTCCCTTTCTGCCGATGGCCTCGGGCAGTCCTTGCCCGCGACCCCCCGCTGACGTGCTCCCTTCGTTGCTATCCCCCCCCCCCCCTCCCTCCCCCCCCCCCCCTTTTCTCCCCGGGTTGCTGCTGTTTCGGCCTCCGGTTCCTATCTCTGATCCAGAAAGTCAAGGAAGGGCTGCCACCGCCGGAAGAACCCCTGTACCGACCCTCTCAGGGCGAATTTGATTCTTTCCAATTGGATGAAGCTTGCCATGTCGTTTAACCAGGTGTTAACGCTTGGTGGCCTTGTGTCCCTCCACTGAATCAAGATCCTTCTCCGAGCTACCAAGGACGCAAAGGCCAATATTCCGGCCTCCCTTGCCTCCTGTACTCCTGGCTCCACCCCAACCCCAAAAATCGCTAGCCCCCACCCTGGTTTGACCCTGGTTCCCACCACTCTCGACACCGTCCCCGCCACCCCCTCCCAGAACTCTTCCAGTGCCGGACACATCCAGAACATATGTACCATGGTTCGCAGGGCTTCCCGAACACCTAACACACCTGTCCTCCCCCCCGAAGAACCGACTCATCCTAGTCCCCGTCATATGGGCTCTGTGCAGCACCTTAAATTGGATGAGGCCCAACCTTGCGCACGACGACGACGAATTGACCCTCTCTAGGGCATCCGCCCATGTCCCATCTTCTATCTGTGTCCCATCTTCTATCTGTCCTTGAACCTGTTAAGGTGAGTAATTGGGCTACACCCATCTAACCTATGTTGAAAAAGACGGCTCGGTATGAGTTTGTAGTGATTTTAATGACATTATTAATCCTGTACTGTATGTAGAGCAGTACCCTCTGCCCTTGGTTGATGACTCATTTACTGGGTTGGCTGGAGGCCACCATTTCAGTAAAATGTACCTCAGCCAAGCACATCTTCAGGATTCACAATGGTTATTGACGATTGTGACAATTGAAAGGGTTATTTCAACACAAAAGATTATAATTTGGCCTCACTTCACCCGAGCGTTGTTCCAATGAGCTATGAACTAAATCTGAACCAGATTAAACAGAGACCAGTGTTACCTGGATGACAGCGTGGTGACTGGGGCGAATGTGGCGCGGTAGCATAGTGGGTAGCTCTGTTGCTTCACAGCGCCAGAGTTGTGGGTTTGATTCCTGTCTTGGGTCACTGTCTATGCGGAGTCTGCATGTTCTCCCCATGTCTGCGTGGGTTCCTCTGGGTGCTCCGGTTTCCTTCCACAGTCCAAAGATGTGTGGGTTAGGTTGATTGGTCACGCTAAATTTCCCCTTAGTGTCCAAAAGTTAGGTTCGGTTGTGGTGATGGGGTGGAGGTATGGGCTTAGATAGGATGCTCTTTCAGGGGCCGGTGCAGACTCGAAGGGCTGAATGGCCTCCTTATGTACTGTAAATTCTATGACTCTATGAGGAAGAACATCTCCACAACCTAAATGACACACTCCAGAGATTAGAAGATTATGCATTAAGAGTCCGAAAACACGAGACTTCCAGTGACAGCATGTGAAAGCAGGTTGCACAAAAGGTGGCTCCTGCAAATGTCCCGGGGCGGCACGGTAGCATAGTGGTGAGCACTGTGGCTTCACAGCGCCAGGGTCCCAGGTTCGATTCCTGGTTTAGGTCACTGTCTGTGCAGAGTCTGCACGTTCGCTCCGTGTCTGCATGGGTTTCTTCCGGGTGCTCCGGTTTCCTCCCACAAGTCCTGAAAGACGTACTGTTAGGTAATTTGGACATTCTGAATTCTCGTTCTGTGTACCCATACAGGCACCAGAATGTGGCGACGAGGGGATTTTCACAGTAACTTTGTTGCAGTGTTAATGTAAGCCCACTTGCGACAATAAAGATGATTATGATTATTATTATTTTGATCCTTCTTGCCCGTTTTTTGGGGAGATTTGGGGTTCTAATCCTGTAGATTGTTGTGAAGTTTGGATAGGTTTACCGGGGAATGTCAAAATCCTTGTTGAAGAAGGCTCCGGAAAGAATCTGGGGGAAAAAATATGGCGGAGGTGGTCGCATCCATCATGCTCGAAACATTGGTTGGGGTGATGGCCCAGGAGTTGAAGAAGTTTGGCAGGCAGATGGATGGCCAATTCGAATCACAAGTGAAGGAGATTAAAGAGTCGTTTAAAGCCACCATCAAGGAGGTGTTCAGTCCGAAATAGTAGCAGCCGGACAAGACTTCCAAAGCTGTAAAGGAGCAAGGGGAGATTCTGAAGGGTATGGAGGAGGCTTTATCGAGGCACGAAGACCAGCTGTTGGGAGCTGAGATGCTGCTCATGTTGGATAGGAATAAGGACCTAAAGGCCAAACTGGAGGATCTGGAGAATAGGTTGAGGTGCATGAACCTCAGAGTGATGGGCTTGCCAGATGGATCGGAGGGTCCAAGGCCAACCGAGTATTTTTCAAAAATGTTCTCGCGGTGGGTTTGAGGAGATGAAGTGTTCGGCGCTCTGGAATTAGACAGGGTACAATGAGCCTTGCGGCAAACGTCACAGCTGAACGAGCCAGCACGGGCAGTGATCGTCTGATTTTGCAGTTACCAGAGGAAGGAGCGGGTCCTGCAGTGGACCAAGAAGAGTCGTAACATTTCTTGGAATGGGCACTCAGTGCGCATCTACCAGGACATTGGTACCGAAGTGCCAAAGTGGCGAAGCTGCCGGCGGCCTTTAGTAAGGTGAAGGCGACGCTGTACAAAAGGGTGTGAAGTTCGGAGTGGTGTATCCAGCGAGGCTGAAAGTCACGTTGGACTCAACGGATCATTATTTTGACAGACCAGGAGAGGCTGAGACCTTCATCAAGGACAAAGGACCGGGACCGGTTTAAAGAGGGTTGGTGGTATGTTTTTCCTGGTTGTGTAAGTTGGGGTGGGGTGACTGTAAATATTGCAATATAGTGTGTTAGGTTTCTGCTCTACTTTTTTCTTAGAGGATAGTGGGGGGATTTCTTTCCGGGAGACTTGGGGAATGGGGAATGGCACTGTCAGGGGATTGATATGGTGATTGGACGGAAGGAGAAACATGCTGGGTATGCTGGGATTGGGACACAGGAGTAGGGAGTATGGGCCTGGGGGAGTGGGTTGTAGGCCTTTGTGCTGCTTGTTTTTTGGGCGGCACCTTGGGGGGTGCAGGGGAGACACCTTGCTAGCACGAAGAGGTAGGCTAGCTATTGAGAGTGGTGTGGGGAGAGCTGAGACTTGTTGGGCTAGTTTGGCGAGGATTGATGAGTCTAAAAGGTTGTCTGGGGAGGGAAGGGGATAGCTGACGTGGCAGGCAGTCTGCAGCTTGGGAAGGAGGAGGGAAGGTGTGGGGGGTGGGTGCGGCAGGGAACTAGCAGTGATCAGGGGTTTTACGTTGTCTCAACTGTTGGGTGGGGCAGGCGGCCATCGTAGGTGGGATCTGGGACCTTGGAAATGGTGGTAAAGGTGTGATGCATCATGGGGGTAATGGCTGATTCGAGGGTGAGATCCACCTGGAATGTGTGTGGCCTGGGGGGACCTGTAAAAAGGGCAAACGTTTTTGTTCATTTAAAGAGCTTGGGAGCTGATGTGGTGTTTTTACAAGAGACACACATGCAGGAACGGGATCAGACTAGGTTCTGGAAAGCCTGGGTGAGCCAGGTGTTTCATTCGGGCTTTGATAGTAGCCCGAATGAATCAGGTGGCTCCTGATTCTAATTAATAAGGGTTCAGTTCTGGCCAGTGAGGGTCACAGCAGATCCGGTGGATGATATGTGATGGTGGTCGGGGCATTAGAGGGGAAGCAGTTGGTTCTAGTAATCCCAGAATTTGGACAATGTATCGTTCATGAAATGGTCGTTGGCTACGATGTTGGATTTGGACATCCACCAATTGATTTTGAGGGGTGATATGAACCGTATGTTGGACCCGAAGATCGATTGCTCCAAGCCAAAGTCATTGGTTCTGGCTGGGATGGTGAAGGTAATGCCTGCGTTTATGGAGGCATGTGACGAATGGATCCGTGGCAGTTTGCGCACCCTGGCAGGAAGGAGTTCTTGGGTTTTTTTCAGTACACAAGATGTATTCGAGGATTATTTTATTATGAGACGGACTCTTCTTGCTGGGGTGAGGAAGGCTGAGTATTCGGTGGTGGATATTTCAGACCGTGCCCCACATTGGGTGGACTTGTTGATGGAGGTCAGTTGGGAGTGCTGTAGGGGGTAATTGTTAGAGATAGGGTTGCTATCGGACTTGTGGTTTTGCATGAGGATTTTGAGGGTCATAAGGGAATATGTGGAAAGTAACAGTTTGATTTGCTGGAGGACAAACAATGGATGGCAGAGTTTCATAACTCTGGCGTCTGGAGGTTCTGGAGTTGTCGATGCAAACAACGGGAGACATCGGACATCGCCCGATACAACCGAAAGACCCCGAGCTCATGGTCTCAGTACAAACACTAGAGAACAGATTGCCATACAGCAACTGCACCCACGATACAAACACAGGACCAAACCCAAACTTTTCAACACCACAAAAAGGTACACCCACTCCAGCTAGTCAAATGCTTCCCTGCGTCTGATGATGCAGTAACCTCCTGAACCGTCCCAGGGTCTAGAGTTTCCCAAGTTGGAGGAGGAACTATGAGAGGAGCTGGAGGTGCCATTGTACCTGGAGGAGTTTCAGGCAGCGTTGAAGCAGAAGCAGGCAAAGAAGGCACCGGGGCCGGATGGGTTCCTGGTGGATATCTATAAGAAGTTTTTGGATCAGTTGGATCCATTGTTGTTGGGCATGTTCAAGAGCTCCTTTGCACCAGGCATCCTTCCAGGGACACTGGGGCAGACGTCCATCTCACTGCTCCTGAAAAGGGTCAAGGACCCAACAGAGCGTGGGTCGTATCATCTGATCTCCCTGTTAAACATGGATGCCAAGTTATTGGCCAAGGTATTGGCATTAAGCTCCCGGAGGTAGCAGCGGAGAGTCAGACAGGGTTTGTGAGATGGCGGAGGCTGTCGTTGAATATGCGCTAGTTGCTGAATGTGGTTCTTACCCCTGCGGCCGGGCCGGTACAGGAGATCATTGCATCATCGGATGAGAAGAAGGCATTTGACCGGGTGGAGTGGGGGTACCTTTTTGTGATGTTGGAGAAGTTTGGGTTTGTCCTGGGTTTGTGTCACGGATGCGGTTGTTCTGTTTGCTACTGTTTGTACTGGTTGTATTCGGGTACAAGGCAGGGGTGCCCAATGTCACTCCTTTTGTTTGCATCGGCAATCGAGTTGTTGGCCGTTGCATTGAGAGCCTCAAATGCGTAGTGTGGGATCGTTAGAGGTGGGGTGAAACATAGGGTTTCAATATACATTATATACCGTTATACATTGACGATTTGCTGCTGCATATTAGGGACCTTGGGTCATGCATGGGGAACATTTTGGGTATTTTGCATTGCTTTGGGCCTTCTCCAGTTACAAGTTGAACATAGAGAAGAGTGAATATTTTGAGGTTGGTGCAACAGGGCGGGGAGGCAGATTTGCCGGGGGGGGGGGGGGGATTTGCGTGGGGGAGGGGGTGCCGTTTTGGTTGGCGGGAACTAGATTTCAATCTCGTGGATTCATGTGGCGAGGGATTGGGTGCAGCTTCGGAAGTTTAACTTTACAAGCCTGATGGGTAGAGTTAAGGTCGACTTGCAGAGGTGGAATATTCTCCCGTTACTGTTGGAAGGCCGGGTCCAATCGGTTAAGATGAACAATTTTGCTGAGATTTCTATTGTTATTTCAGTATCTGCTGGTGTTGCTTCCCAAGTCGTTTTTCCAAAAATTTGAGTGACTTATTTCCAGTTTTATTTGGGCGGGTAAGGCCCCGAGGATTCGAAGAAGGATGTGTCAGAGGTAGAGCCAGGCAGGTGGCTTAGCATTGCCAAATTTGCTATATTATTATTGGCCGGTTAACGTGGAGAAGGTGCTGGGGTGGTGTGGGGACCCAGGGATTCTCTGGGTTCAGTTGGAGTCAGTGTCATGTAGGGGGGACAAGTTTGGGGGAATTGGTAAGAGCGCCACTTATGTTGGTGCCGGCAAAGTACTCAACAAATCCAGTGGTGCAGGCCATGCTGAAAATATGGAGGTACCTCTACCAGCATTTTAAGGTGGTGGCAGCTTCAAGGCTGGCTCCCATTTGTGCTAACTATTTTTTTGAGCCGGCAAGGTTGGATGCCACATTTTGTACATGGAGGCTGAGGGGGCTGGAGAAAGTGGGGGATTTATTTTAAGAGGGGAGGCTTGCCAGCTAGGAGGACCTGAAGGAGAAATTTGCGCCGTTAGACTCAGGCATGTTTAGGAACCTCCAGGTGCGGAGTTCCGTTAAGACGTTTATTTTGGTTTTACCGGTGGTACAGCCATCTTCTTGATTGGAGCAGAAATGGGTGGAGGAATTGGAGCCAATACTGGAGGAGGGGATGTGGAGTGAAGCGCTGCAGAAGGTGAATGATACATCGTAGCGTGCGAGACTGAGCTTTATTCATTTAAAGGTAGTGTTTCGACTGCACATCACTAAGGCAAGTATGAGCCATTTTTTTAAGGGGCAGGAGGATAGGTGGAAGCACATCACACACACATGTTCTGGTCCTGTTCTTAGCTGGTGCATTTCTGGAAGTGCTATTTTGATACCATGTTAGCAATCATAAACATTGAGCTAGAACCCTGACTCCTTGCAGCTATTTTTGGGGTTTCCGATTTCCAGATGGGTGTGGGGTCAGGTGCCTTCATCTTCGCCTCGTTGGTGGCACGGAGGTGGATTCTCTTGGGCTGGAGGTTGGCAACATCGCTGAGTGCTTTGGCATAGCCAGGGGATTTGATGGTGTTTTTGCACATCGAGAAGATCAAATACACTGTGAGGAGGTTGATTGAAGGGTAATTCGGAGATAGTGGCTGTTCATGTTGTATTTCAGAGAATTGGTCACAGTTAGCTGTTGGGTGGGGGTTATTTGTGTATGGTTGGTCTATTATTAGAGGTATTTGTTTGTATGTTTTATAATTTTCGCCCCTGATGACTATTCACAAATCTTGCACAATCGACTGCATCAAAATAAAAAGTGGAAATGAGATGGTTAATGTGAAAGAGCATTTGTACAAGCCAAAGATGCTCTACTCAAGTCAGAAGTCCTGGGGCTGGATTCTCTGCCCCGCCATGCCACATTTCTGTTAAACCCCGCCAGCGGGATTCTCCGTTATGCCACCTAGCCAATCGGGTTTCCCATTGTGGGGCAGCCCCACGCCGTCGGGAAATCCCTGGACTGCCAGAAAAACAGAGCATCATGCTGGCAGAGAATCCAGCCCCTGATTTACACAAAACAAAGACCATGGGCCGGATTCTCCACTGGCGGAATTCTCTGTTGCGCCAGAAGTGAACCCACTCCAGTGGGTTTCCTGGTGGTGTCGATTGGCCGCAGTGGGAAATCCCATTGGCAGTAGACGGAAACGGAGAATTCCTCTGCCGGTAAGGGCACACCATCGAGGAACATGTGGCTGGTGGACCGGATAATCCCACCCCTTGACTTTAGCAGCATCATCAGAATCTCTAATATTACTTGGATCGGTTTGATCAACTGTATCAGTATTTCACAGTGAGTTTTTATTCCCAGGAACAACTTTTGAATTTGACATTCCATGCCATCCACCTAGAACATAGAACATAGAACAGTACAGCACAGAACAGGCCCTTCGGCCCTCGATGTTGTGCCGAGCAATGATCACCCTACTTAAACCCACGTAACCCGTATACCCGTAACCCAACAATCCCCCTATTAACCTTACACTACGGGCAATTTAGCATGGCCAATCCACCTAACCCGCACATCTTTGGACTGATTCTCAATTTCCTCCATTTTACTTTGAGTTCACAAATTTCATGATACAGTTCTAACAGTTAATTAGTTTTGCTTTTTAATTCTGCATTCTGATTTGGCAGAATCTCCTTTTCTTGTTCAAGGAATTTTCCACAATACTTTGTAAATACATCTAATGCTCGAAGTTCACCAAATTTTAACTGAACATCAATTTTTGCCAAGATTATCATTTAGACAGTTCAAATCTGCAGTCAAATGTTTCACTTTTCCTGATTGATTTCCAGTTGTTCTCATCAAGTCTCTTTTTTTTCATTTTCAAGCTCCTCTTTTATATGGGCGAGTTGATTTTCTGAGTTAATCAGGTTTCGTTCAGTTGCTTGTTATCTGCAATAAATACCTCATTTTTCTCCATAGTTGTTTTCAAAAGTTTTTTCAGATCCTCCTGATTAACTTTCTGTTGCAATACAGGTGTCATCATGTTACTTCATGTCATCATGTGACAAGCCAAATCATTATTTAGGATGAAATCTATTCCTCCAATAGGTAATTTAGGAATAATTTCCACTGTAACAATTTCATTTAGAAAAGTACTTCTTTAATTGACTTTACACAAAGGTAGGTTTATCCGTTCCATAAATATCCCTTCTAAATACTTTTTCCTTCATAAACCTCCTGGAATGCAAATTGTATAATTGGTCACCATCAATGTCTGATCTGTTCCTGTATCTCTCAAAATTTTAGTTTGTTTACTTATTTTGTTAGACATAATGAGACATTAGGCTCATTTAAATATTCAGATATGGACCTTGCCCAGCGCCAGGCACGAGTTGCTGAATTGTGCCCATGTGTTTCAATATTTCTGCCTGTACTCCTCAGGAACCAACTCAAACGCATTAAGGATCATTTTATTGACGACCTTGTTCTTTTTCAACCATCTGATCAAAAATAGTTTCTGATAATGGCACTTCAACTTCACCTTCACTCTTTGATTTCTCCTCTTGTCTTAACCTGTGACATTGCGACCTTGTTACTACACAATCCGGAAAAATCCCAGGATATTCGTCCTTCAACACTTCAGTTGTCTGATTTTCCACTGGCTTATCAACCACGGTAGGCATCACTCCCACCTGCGATCCAGCTATATCATTACCCAAGATAAACTGTATTCCTGGACAAGATACTTTCTCTATTACTCCTGCTACCACTTCACCACTCTTCACTGGACTTTCCAACCTTACCTTATATAATGGAACACTACTCCTCTCACCCTGAATTCCACATTTACCACCTTTTCTGGCAATATTCTTCCCAAACTACATAACTCCTCATCTCTTACCATTAAAGATTGAACAGCTCCCATATCTCTTAAAATTGTGACTTCTTTACCTACTCCTCCTGATACACATGAGTAAACTTTACCCACACAAGTAAATTCTTTAAAGGCAACTGGCACCTTCTTATCAATCATCTCTTGATCAGGCTATACAATCTTTTACACCTCCTTCACTTCACTTGGCTTTCCTTTCCCACTTTAACAAACTTCACTGTCTTATGCTGTTTTACCACATCAGCCTTTCCAATGCTTTTCTTCAACCACCAACACTGTGACTTTACATGGCCTAGTTTTTACAGTGAAAAGATTTGAAACTTTTCATTTCTTTTCCACCCTCCTGGATTTCTTTTTTAATCTGAGGTACACTCCTTATTAAAAGGTGCACATTGTATTCTTCTCTTTGAAGTTTAGGGAGTTTGAGTCATCGACTAGCTGAGATCTGTATAAAGGACAGACAGAAAGCGCACCCAGTAAACGTGCGCAAGTCAAGGAGACACAGCCGGAGTGAGGCACATCCAGAGTGGGAATTGCAACTTGGTAATTTGGTGCAGTGAGGTAATTTGGTGCAGAGTGGGAGAAGGTGTTTTTTCTCTGCTGTTTTGTTCTCTCTCTTTCTTCTGCAGGGAGAGAACCAGAGAGCATCTGAGACCCTGGGTGAGTTCTCCCAGTGAGCCAAAGAAGACAGCCAGAGTGAGGCACAACTAAGAGTGAGTTTAAGGATAATTTTCTTGACGACATCATAATCTCCAGATGCCTCTTCCAACATTGATGCATACACTTCACTAGGTCTACCGATCAGTTTACTTTCTAAAAGTAACGTCGAAATTTCTTTTGGCCAATTCATTTGTTAGCTACCTTTTCAAAATAAATAAAAAATGATTCCACATCCTTTTGGTCAAATTTTGTAAGTCCTTGTATAATTTTAAACATTTCCCCGCGAGGTTCATGTCTAGAACTACTTCCTTCCTCAACCTGTTCTGTTTTAACTGCCAACATTTTAAGCTGAAACTCTCTCTTTCTACTTTTCTCTTTCTCCCCTTGCTAATCTTTGCACTTCCATTTTAAAATTGTCTGATTAAAGTTTCCTTTTGCAAAGCTCTCTCTTTTCCCTGCATTTCTAATTGTTTTATTTGTAATTGAATTTTAGCTCATTCAGTTTCCTCACTTTGCAAAATACTTGGTCTATATGATAACCCTTGCAATTTTAAATGATCTGCTATGTTTTCCATAATATCACCTTTCCTTACCCCTGCAGGTAAACCCAACTCCAATTTATCTGCCAATTCAGATAGTCTATAAAACATTTAGACAGTTATATGGGAAATGTGGGTGTAGCAGGATATGGGCCAAATACAGGCAATTGGGAGTAGCTTAATGGTTAAAAACTGGATGGCGTTTTCAAGTCGGGCCGAAGGGCCTATTTTCATGCTGTAAACCTCTAAGACCTCAACTGACCCTTGGTTACTTTCTATAAACCTGTCAAAGTTGCACATTCCATTTTTAGAAAGTCTTTGCAATTTCCAATGCCATTTTGGATTCTAACTTGGACAATATACCTCCTCACAGTATCTCCAATTCTTTTGATACTTCAGTATTCCGCTCATTCTTTTTAAGGATTTATAGAACCCACCATTTTACATCCAATGCCAAAACAATTGTTCAGCATCCAGTCTCTTGCTTTCCATGTTTCAAAATATCCCAACGAATTACTACTAATCAGCTTCCTTTCTTTGGCAGGCACCAAACTTTCTATCAACTCTTTTAGGAATTTAGTGCTGGATTTTCCAGCCCTCCCATCGCTGGGATCTTCAGGTCCCACCAAAACTCAGTGGATGTTTGGCTGGCCTGCTGCATCCCTTATGGCAGGTCCTGCCACAGCAGCGCTGGAAACTCCTGGCCTAGTGTCTGCACAGCACCCAGCGAATTTTCACACTAGAGCTTTGCCCAAAATGTTCATTAAAATTGCATTAAAACAGAGATTTATACATCCCTGACTGGACCTATTTGACATTTTTACCTTCCAACTACAGCAAGACTGTGAAAGATCTATACATACCATAAAGCTGGGGTGGCTCTGCAAGGCAGTATCCATCTGAGAGACCTAAGTGACTGTGAGCAGCCATGTTGGCCTCTGACCTTGTCCAATGTTTCATTCATGTACTGTTTATTGTTCAGGATGTTCTTTTAATTCCTTGATAGACCCTGTAAAAAGAGGAAAGCCAGTCATAACAAATTTAAATTATTCTAGATTGAAATGTTACAACAATAAAAATGAGACTACTATTATCTAAAACAGTTCAAGTATGTACATTGCATGATACCTATCAGGAGGTCTTGTGGCGCAGTAGGTAATGTCCCTTCCTCTGAGCCAGAAGCTCCCGATCCAAATCCCACCCCAGGACTTGATGGCCAAGGAAGGTGCTTTCAGAAGGTGGCCAAACAGGTTGAGTGTCAATCTGCAAATCCTTCCAAACACGCCAGTGGCTGGTGGTAAAAATGGAAGAGACTCCTGGTCAGACACGCTTAATGAGGAGTGGCGCTCCTCAATCTATAAGCCCCGGTGACAGGTTAGCGAGCTGTTCCAGGAATTACTAACTATGGAAACAGACAAGTGTCTGCCTGAGTACACCACGAGGTGCGGGAACAGAATTGTAATTGGGAATAATGCCTACCTTTGAAAAATCTATAATATCCTCTTATTCTCTAGAATCTACAAATTAAAAGGTGACTTATAATAAGGCATAAATTTCATTAGAACAAATTTCATGTATACTGTTATGGGCTAGGGTTTAGAGAACCCCAAAGTGTATCATGAAGTTCACCTGACCCACGACTTTTACTAGATTGTAGTATGGGGAGCACACGGCCCACTCTACAGGTGTGATACGGCAGAAATCGAAAAGTATTTTTTTAAGCAAAATAATGTTTATTCTATGAACTCAAGATAACCTTTTTAAAAGATACAGTGAACATCTTAGCAACCATTGATTCAAATTCAAGTCTTTTGATGGCAGAGAGAACAACAGTACACCTGCTTGGTCTGGCTTCAGCTCCAACACTGAAAACAAAACTAAAACATACCCTGCAGCAAACAGCCCAAAACAAGAAAAAAGCTGACAGACAGCCCAGCTCCACCCACACTCTGACATCACTAATAAACACCCATTTCTTAAAGGTACTCCCACATGACACATTCCCCCAAGAAAAAAAAACCCATCAACTTCAAGATGGTTTCATTTTTCACCTTTTCACTATCCTTTAAGAAATGCACACAGTAAATATACTTTTTTGTTTCAAAAAACAACACACGCAAACAGGTATAATAATATAGTCCATTTTTGTCCCGTTCTTCTTCTTCCAACAGAAATCTGTCTCGATTGACAGTCTCTTTGAACAAGAAGGTCTCTGCATGATCCATCCATTTCTCTATGTCTCAGCATTTCTCTTTAAAGTCAGATACTTCAGTTTAATCTGATCGCTGAGTCCCTTGTAATTCTCCAACATAGGAGCATTGGTTTTCACAGCTTTCAGGCCATAAAATGCCTGTTGAAAGTCCGCTCTCCACTGATATTTTCGACGTTTCTGCAGCAAGTCCATCAGTGGAGCAATCACGCAACAAAACCTTTGCACAAATGTTCCATCAAATCCACTCATGCCAAGAAATCGCATTATTTCCCTTTGTCTTGAGGGATCTGAGTAAACTTTACCCACACAAGTAAATTCTTTAAAGACATCTGGCACCTTCTTATCAATCACCTCTTGATCAGGCTGTACAATCTTTTACACCTCCTTCACTTCACTTGGCTTTCCTTTCCCACTTTAACAAACCCCATTGTCTTATGCTGTTTTACCACATCAGCCTTCCCAATGCTTTTCTTCAACCACCAACACTGACTATACATGGCCTAGTTTTTACAGTGAAAAGATTTGAAACTTTTCATTTCTTTTCCACCCTCCTGGATTTCTTTTTTAATCTGAGGTACACTCTCCTTATTATCTCCCATCAGATCACCTTTGCCTCTACCCCATGAGTATTTCTCATGTCCCCAGTTTCTATCCCTCACAGGCTGAAACTGATATTGGAAACCAAGTTATGAACTAATTCATAATCATCTGCCATTACTGCTGCTAATCTCGCAGTTTTAACCCTCTGCTCTTCCGCATGAGTTCTCACTACATCAGGAATTGTATTTTTAAACTCCTCCAAAAGTATAATTTCTCTGAGAGCATCATGCGTATGGTCTATTTTCAAAGCCCTTATCTACCTATCAAAATTACTCTGATCCTTTCAAACTCCATCTATGTTTGACAAAATTCTTTCCTTAAATTTTGAAACCTTTGTCTGTAAGTTCCAGGCACTAGTTCATATGCACCTAAGATGGATTTTTTCACCTCCTCATATGTCCCAGATACCTCCTCTGGTAGTGATGCAAACACTTCACTGGCCCTATCAACCAACTTTGTTTGAATCAGTAATACCCACATGTCCTGTGGCCATTTCATTTGGTTAGCCACCTTCTCAAATGAAATGAAATAGGCTTCTACCTCCTTCTCGTCAAACCTTCGCAATACTTGGACATATTTAAATATATCCCCACCAAGCCATCGACTTTGACGCTCTTTCTCACTACCCTCATCACTGTCCTAAAACTGTATATTTCCCTTTAAATCTGCCAATTTTAACTGACTGTCATGTTTCATGGCCATTTTATAAAGTTCAAACTCTCTTTCTTTTTCCTTTCTCTCTCTTTTTCTCATTCTTTTTCCTCTATCTCTCTTTCTTCTTCCTCTATATCTCTTTCATATTCAAGTTTACAAGAGACATTGCATTGAGTGCAACAAAACCTTTCTGTCGCAGTGCTGCTCTTGATGTGCTGTACATCACACTGCCAGTACAGACCTGTCCCTGCCCGCCATCCCTATACTGAGCAAGCGTTAGATAAAAGCAAATTACTGTGGATGCTGGAATCTGAAACCAAAAAGAAAATGCTGGAAAATCTCAGCATGTCTGGCAGCATCTGAAGGGAGAGAAAAGAGCTAACGTTTCGGTCCGTTGACTCTTTGCCAAAGCTGGCAGAGAAAGTGGGAAATATTGATACTGTGGAGTGAGAATGAAAGATGAGTCATAGCCACAGAAACCCAGGGAACCCGGGTGCTAATGGCCACAGAAACCAAGGGGAAAGAGTGCTCATGGCAGTCCCCAGAGAGAACAAAGGATGTGAGGTTTCACAGCTCTGGGATCCCAGGTTCGATTCACGGCTTGGGTCACTGTCTGTGCGGAGTCTGTACGTTCTCCCTGTGTTTGCGTAGGTTTCCTCCGGGTGCTCCGGTTTCCTCCCACAATCCAAAGATGTGTAGGTTAGGTGAATTGGCTATTCGTGTCTGTAAAAGGTTGTTGGGGTTACAGGGATAGGGTGGAGGTGTAGGGATAGGGCGGAGATATGGGCTTAGGTAGGGTGTTCTTTCCAAGGGCCGGTGCAGACTCGATGGGCTGAATGGCCTCCTTCTGCACTGTAAATTCTATGATTCTACGATTCCACATGGACAATGTCCCAGAGCTGGGATCAAACCCAGTTATGAGCGCCACCATGCCGTCCAGAGTACTGTCAGCTATGCCTGCTATGCACTGGGCCGCAGCTGCTGTTGTGGACGAAGGGAGGCTGGAGACATAGGGCCAGCTCAAGGAGAACCCTGCAAGAGGAGCCTGCCCCAGAAGAGCAGGGATCAGCTGATGAGGCTCAAGTGTCAGCTGTTCAACAGGCCAAGGAGGAGATGTGAAGAAGGTGCTGCATGAGGGCACATGTATACCATTGGCACCTGTCCTTTGAAGAGCTGCCGAACCGCTTGTGCCGCCAAAGACTTCAGCTCACCAGAGAGACCGTGTGTCACTTGTGCCAGGTGGTGGTGCACGGGGTTTGGAGAAGGACATCCACTTCCGGTAGCCGTCAAGGTGACGGTCGCCCTGAACTCTGGATCCTGCTGCTGTGTACCCCTGCCTAGGTTACTGATTAAGTTTTAGAGTACCCTGTCATTAAAGTGTATCTCAGGGCCAGAACTCTCCTTTGGAAGACTACGTATTGCTGCTGGGACTGAATAGCATGCGCTTTGCAGTCCTGTTGGCAGCGCTATTTGGAAAGTGAGTCAGGACATGCAAGTGGGTCAGCACTCTGCCCACATGAATCTTTGGGTTTTTCCAGGGTCAAGCAGGGTTTGCACACAGAGGTCAGGGATGTCGTCTACAGTTTTCTGACGCTCCTGCCTGTTATGGGCCACCTTCTCCTAAGGGACACAGAAATGAGATGCATGAAGGCGTGTTTGAGGGGGAGGGTGGGGGGCGGGGGCTGGTCTATAGCTGTTGGCATGTTTGTGCAAGGCACCTGGCCAAAGAGGACAGGTGTTGGGATTTGGTGAAGGGTGGAATGTAGAGGAAGATGCAGGCAGATGGGGTTTGGTTGGCCTCGTGGGGAGTGATGTAAGGATTGACAGACAGGAGTGATGCCAGGGGCACAGGTGGAGACTCACTCGAGCTGCCACGAGGTCAGTCATCATTTTTCTTTTTTTGTTAAATATTTTTATTTAGGCATTTTGTATATACATTGAACACAGCCAAAACCAGAAATGAGAACAAACGGGAAACCTCATAACAAATAAATAAATAAGACCCAATCACCCCCTCCCCCCATCCCGTCCCTGTTGTTTTATGCTTCTTCATGTAGCATAAGTTGCTTCCTTGATGTATGCTCTGACAAAGGAAGGTTCAGACTTGGAGATAGGTTTAACATATTTATTGAACAGTTAACAATTCTCCTACTTGAGTTCGACTATCCTGTTAATCTTGCTATAGTAACTCAGTCTAACTAACCAGCCTGCTCTAAGCCATGCGATGGGTGTGATGCTTCTGATCTGCCCCTCTGCTTTTCCCTGAGTGTCGCCTGTGGAAAGAGAAAAAGCATGTGTGCCCAGCTCTTTTATATGGGTTGCCCCCTTGTGATAGTGTCACCTCTGGGTGTCTTGACTGCCCATTGATCATGTCCTATTCCATATGTTCATTAGCTGTATGTCTGCATGTCATGATGTCTCTGGTGCTCCCTCTAGCGTTTCCTTAGTTGTAGTGTATTTACATTAACCCCTTGTGTATTTACAGTGATGCATATCACCACATCCCCCCTTTTTGTGTTACATATTTTCTGTACAGTGTTAAAGAAAATTGAACAAAATAGGTAGATAAGTGATGACATGTACAAATCATGATGATATTGATGTTTATACAAACCAAATATTATTTATGAGTCCAAAATTTATGAATTAATACGGTCGAATGGCTTTCTTCTTTTGTTGATGAAGTGGCGATGTTGATGTTATCATTGCTTTGTGAACGCCGTCAGTGTTCCTGCGCTTGAGGAACCAAGAAGTCATCAGGAGGTGTGCAAATGGTCAAATCACGTCATTGTCTGATTTGGACTTTTTTTCTATGCTTATGGTAGCCATGCAGTATGTCATCTGTGTTGTAAGCTGTTTGCTTGTTCGTAGTGGAGCAAACTCATCTACCTTGAACACTGGTTTGTTTGTTTTTAGTGGAGCAAACTTGAATCGGTGAGATGTGCTGTCATGCCATGGTATGGCTGTACTCTTGCCAGCGTTAGGAGCTTTGATGTTACATTGTCCTGCATTTGCACAGTTGTACCATGTTGTACCAGTTGTTGTTCCAGTGTTGTTGTTTTTGTCGTGCTTGTGGTGACGTTGGTGCCTTTGGTATGCTTCTTGTTGTTGTCTTTGTTGTTGTATTCCTAGGTTTTGTTGTTGTGTTTGTTGCGCTCAATGACCACACCGAGTGGAGAATTCGAGTCCTACACAAAGTTACTTGTGTCAGTGTCTTTTTTGGCATCTGCTATTGCATTGAGTGTGCCGTCTCTGATTCCTCAGTGCTCCCCGTCTGGAGTCATGTCCAGTTCACTGTAATCATCTATGGCTTGTCGATGCTCCTGTCTGGTTCACCTGAATCAGCTTTGGTTTCTTGACACTCCCCGTCCGGAGTAATTTCAGGTTCACTTGAATCATTTGAGGTGTCATTTGAATCATCTGAGGTGTCTTGATGCTCCCCGTCTGGAGTCAAAACGTTCAGCAATGCATTTTCTTGTGGAGAGGCTTGAGTGGATGAGGTTTGAATTAACGTGATGTCACTGGAGTCACTAGTAGCCTCACTTTGATTGTCGAGTGCCTCTGTACATACTAGCTGAGGTCTGTCAGTCACGCTGAGATGTCGCACATCTTGTATGGGAATTGTGAAGTCTTTGTCACTTGTCGCACATACAGTGGGTAGACCTTCAGTGTCTTCTTGTCGGTTAAATGAGCTGGGTAGAATGTCAGAGTCTTCTTCTGATGGCTCAAATATTTTGGGTAGACTGTCATAATCATTTTGTTAGTCACGTGAGCGTGGTAGACTGTCATAGTCGACTTGCTGTGCACTTGAACGCGGCAGACTTGCATCGTCTGCTGCTGGTTGCTCAGATAAGGTTGCTAGACCTTCATGGTCTTGTTCATGCAAGAACTGCGCTCTGGGTTGCTTCCATTGTGGAGTCTGTCAATTAGCTTGCTGTGGAGGCTTGGACCGCTCTCTCTGTGAAGCCTGGCATCGTTCCCTGTGTGGAGTCATGCAGTGGTCTCGCTGTGGAGTTGATCTGTGCGCTCTCAACGGAGTCGTGCAGTGGTCTCGCTGTGAAGTCTTTCTGTGTTCTCTGTGTGGAGACGTGCAGCAGTCGCGCTGTGGAGTCTGTCATCGCTTTCTGTGCAGAGTCGGGGACACTATGTGGGGCGTGGACCACTCTCTGTGGAGTCGGGGACACTTCGTGGTGCATGGAGCACTGTTCCTGGTGCATGGACCACTAGTGTGGCGTCAGGCCGCTCTCTGTGGGAGTGTACCTCTCTCTGTCTCTTGGTGTCAGGCCGCTCTCTGTGGGAGTGTACCTCTCTCTGTCTCTTGGCGTCAGGCCGCTCTCTGTGGGAGTGTACCTCTCTCTGTCTCTTGGTGTCAGGCCGCTCTCTGTGGGAGTGTACCTCTCTCTGTCTCTTGGTGTCAGGCCGCTCTCTGTGGGAGTGTACCTCTCTCTGTCTCTTGGTGTCAGGCCACAGCAGAATCCTGTACTTCTGGGTTAGGATGTCATCTGTGCTGGGCTGAGGATCCTGAAATCCGAAGCACTTGTCCATGTCTGTGTCGGATTCTTCACTGTACAACACATCTCGTTGCTGTTCGGATTTGGTACTGAGTTCGCCACGTCCAAAGAAGAAGTCAATGCCTGAGTCGTAGTCTTCAAGGACCAAATTATTTCTTTGGACATTGCTAACTGCTTGTTGCAGGGTTCTGCAGAGGTTACTTTCAGCTACTGGTCGAAGTTCAGGCATTGTGCTGTTGTTCCAGGTGAAAGAATTGTGTTTTACGGCTTTAAATTTTTTTTTTCTTATTTTCGGGCATCTCCCCTTTAAGTGGGCATGGTCTGGGGCCTCTGATGTTATGACGCTTGTGATGTAGAGCGTAAAAATGGATTGCCCATGCGCAGATCGCTTTTCCTTTACTTTTGTGCCTTTTTCGCAACTGCGCATGCGCAGAACACCGTTCTGCTGATTTGCGAGCTTTGGGGAACTGCGCATGTGTGGCTCCTTTCGCAAGATGGCCGCCATTCAAAATTGCCGTTTGCTGCTGTTGCAGGCCTACCTTCGCCTCGTCGTGAGTATTGGCGCCTCTTTTACCGATAACTTTTGTGTTTTCTTCGTCGTATTTTTCAAACTTGTCCAGGGCTGCCTGGCAGTCTCTCTTGTCTTGCCCTTTGGAGTACTTGAAGGTCTTGAAGATTTTTGCTGCACTTTCACCCGGAATGGTGGGTAGAAGCTTTACCATCTCAGCATTGCCATGCCATCTAGGTTGGATGCTACCATGTAAATCTCAAATCTCTGCTTGAATGCATGCCAGTGGGCACTGAGATTGCCGTGGTACCTGGGCTGCTGAGGAACTGGAATCTCGAACATCTTGCCTGGGTGCTGTTGTTGGTAGTCACGGATCTTGAGTTGAACTAAATAGATTCAACAGGGCACTGCTGGTACCATGCTGTGTTATGCTTCTTCATGTAGCATAAGCTGCTTCCTTGATATATGCTCTGACAAAGGAAGGTTCAAACTTGGAGATAGGTTTAACACATTTATTGAACAGTTAACAATTCTCCTCTCTGTTCGACTCTCTGTTAATCTTGCTATAGTAACTCAGTCTAACTAACCAGTCTGCTCTAAGCCCTGCGGTGGATATGATGCTTCTGATCTGCCCCTGTGCTTCTCTCTGAGTGTCGCCTGTGGAAAGAGAAAGGGCATGTGTCCCCTGTCCTTTTAGATGGGTTGCCCCCTTGTGGTAGTGTCACCTCTGGGTGTCTTGACTGGCCATTGGTCATGTCCTATTCTATGTGTTCATTAGATGTATGTCTGCATGTCATGATGTCTCTTGTGCTCCCTCCAGTCTTTACTTAGTTGTAGTGTGTTTACATTAACCCCTTGTGTATTTACAGTGATGCATATCACCACAGTTCCCTCAGCCATCATTTTTCTGCACTGGATTTCAGTCCTCCTGGTCAGGCTGGCAGAACTGACTGCCTCTGCCACCTCCTCCCAGGCGCTGTTGACGACATCCAGCCTGGCAGCACTGACCGCCTCTGCCATCTTCTCCCAGCTTTAGTTTGTGGCCCACCCTGGGAAAGATGGTGTCCCCACCTTTCCTCCATAGTGTCCAGCATTCTGTCCAGTTCACTCTCCATGAATCCCAGGGCAGGTCTTCGTGGAGCCAACTTCTTGGCTGGAATGTTTGGGGATTGGCGTACTTATAAGAGCCCTTGGGACCTCCCACAGCCTACCCCTCATGAGCAGGGCACTACCGGGCCCAAGCCGCAGCATGATTAAAAATGCCAGCATGGTACCTTGGCACTGCCAGCCTGGCTCCCTTATAGTGCCCCTGCCAGATTGGCAATGCCACCTGGACACCTTGGCAATACAGTTTGGCACCCACGTTGCACTGCCAAGATGCCAGGCTGGCAGTGCCAGCTTGGCAGTGCCAAGATGCCCATGTGGCATCAGCAATGCTAGGGCACCACCCTGCCCAGAGGGCAACCACTTGGGGGCCTCTGATCCCCTGGGAGATCCCCCCTAAAGTACTGGGGATCAACACTGGACGTCACCCATCTAAAGTCTCTGAGGTGATGGGGTTAGAGCCCAGGGCCTCGGTAGCTGTCTCACTTTAGAACATAGAAACATAGAACATAGAACAGTACAGCACAGAACAGGCCCTTCGGCCCTTGATGTTGTGCCGAGCCATGATCACCCTACTCAAACCCACGTATCCACCCTATACCCGTAACCCAAACAACCCCCCTTAATCTTACTTTTTTTAGGACACTACGGGCAATTTAGCATGGCCAATCCACCTAACCCGCACATCTTTGGACTGTGGGAGGAAACCGGAGCACCCGGAGGAAACCCACGCACACACGGGGAGGACGTGGAGACTCCGCACAGACAGTGACCCAGCCGGGAATCGAACCTGGGACCCTGGAGCTGTGAAGCATTTATGCTAACCACCATGCTACCGTGCTGCCCTATGGGCAGCCGGGCTTTAACATGCAGATTTGCAAATACTGATCCCACCCACAATGGACGGGCTTCAGTTTGGGAAGTCTCGCGAGATCCCATTTGATCTCACAAGGCGAGCCGGGTAGATCCTGGAAGAGGGATCTCCCGGCATCCAGCGGCCATGCTTCACCCCTGTTCACCGGAATGCGGGCATGGCTGGTAGATCGCACCCTTAGTCTCCCTAACGGAGAATTCCGGCCCTGAGATACATTTTCAGTGACAGGGTAACCTAAAATTTTAAGGGATACACAGCAGCATTCTGCAGAATTCCAGTATAGTTTATATTGATCATGGGCATGATCCTCCAGCCATGCTGCCCCAGAAAAGCATCTCGCTGCGACGTAATGTGGCTAATGAAAGCGGGAGACCCAACTCCCGGGATCAACCCGGCTCACAATGCCTCGCGAGATTACGTTGAATCCCGGGGAATCCCGTCCACAATGGGCAGGATCACCTTTTAGTAAATCTGCATATTAAAGATAGGCAGTAAGCCTCACTCTAATGTGCAGATTCCCAAGGTACCCGAGACTCTGGGAATCAATACCTTTGTCTTGGAGACCTTGGACGAATGTTGTTTGGTACTGGTCCCCACAAACAGGGACCAGATGGAAAGCACTCATGGGGGTCTCCAAGGGGATTGGAAGCCCCCAGCTACATGTCCTTGGACAGGGTGGTGCCTTGCCATAGCTGATTCCACCTGGGTATCCTGGGTGCCAGCCTGGCATTGGCAACCTGGCATTTTTTGTGTGATTGGACTGGAGTTGCCTGCTGTGGGTGTTGGATGGGGATGGGGGGACCTTCCCATACTGCGTTCGGCTGGGGAGAGGTTAGGGATTATTTTTGGGGTCTCGGTGATTGGGACACATTTTAAAAATGTCCTGATCTCTCCCGACAACAGGGAGATCCGGCGAGCAGAGCTCCCCATTGTAAAAAAAACGGGGCTATGTGCAGCCTCGGCATGTTTCCTGTTTAGGTCCCTTATTCAAAGTGAGTTGTGTTGAATGGCCATGTGTTTCTTGGCACTATGAATGCTGGGAAACACGCGGCTAAACGCGCTCGCTTGGGGACTCTATTCTCTTTTGGGAAGATCGTGCCCTATGTCCCTGGATTACTTTTTTCAGCACAAAATTGCTCCCTGCTCCCCTTGAATTGGCTAAGCCTGCACTTTCCAAGTTCACCCCCCTTGGTCTATGGTTCATCAATTACATTTACCGAACCATATGAGGCACCAGCTGTTCTTGTCCACACCCTGACACCTATACATGTATAACTTCAACTTGTATGTGCAGGAATGACCAATCACCCACCAGTCATGGTACTTGGGAAAAAGCACTGAGAAGATTAATTAATTCCTCAAGGATATAAAGAGAGTTCTCTCTGGGCTCTGCATTCTTACTTCAGTGGCTCTGTTTATACTGCACAATCACAGAGCGATAAACTTCCACTGTTCCAGTTCCGTGTGCTCAAACTGCTCTGTTGCTTTCTAAAGATACATTTTTTTTTTCTCATTATAGTGATAGATAGCATTTCTGGGAATTGGTACAAACAAATCTATTTAGTTTCTCACCCACTATCTACACTCTCGGGTCAGGTATACAACAGGCCTTTCATTGTGAAACTTGAGAACGCATACGTCCTCATGTGAAATTTATATTCCCCACACTAGCCATCTTTATTTTCGTTCTGTTTCGGATTGCCAGTTTACTGCTTTTTAAAAATATATATTTTATTACCAACATATATCAAAAACAGATTACACCTAATAGACACCCTGGGAAACATGCTTCCCAACAATCAACTATACAGTCTGTACAAATTTTTCCCCTTTTTCATCCTCCATCTCCTTCCCACATGACGAACAGCCCCTCAAACACGGTCACTAACATCTCCCACCTTTTCTCAAACCCTGCTCCAACCCTAGGAAGTTGTACAGGTCACCCAACCAAGCCGCTACCCCCAGTGGCGATGCCGACTGCCACTTCAGTAAAATTCACCGCCGTGCAACCAGAGAGGCAAAGGCCACAACATCAACCTTCCTCCTCTCCATGAGCTCCAGCTTCTCTGAAACCCCAAATATCGCCACCTAAGGGCCTGGATCCACCTCCTCCTCCACTATCCTGACTAAGACCGCAAACACTCCCGCCCAGATACTTCCCGATTTTTTGCAACCCCAAAACATGTGCGCTTAATTCGCTGGCTCCCGCCCACACCTCTCACACTCATCTGCTACCCCCTGAAAGAACCCACTCATTCTCGCCTAAGTCATATGCACCCTGTGCACCACCTTAAACTGTATCGGACTCTTCCTTGCACAAGAGGACGTCCTGTTTATCCTACGCAGTGCCTCACTCCATATTCCCCTATTGATCTCCCCTCCCAACTCCGCTTCCCATTTCTCCTTGAACCTCACCACCCACTCACCTCCCTGCTCCCCCAATATACCCCCAATTCTTCCCTCCCCTTCCACATTCGGAAGCAGCAGCCATTCCAGCAAGGTGTATCCCGGCAACCTAGAGAACGCCCTCCTGACTTTTCACGCAAAGTCCCTAACCCGCAGATACCTGAACTCACTCTCCCTCGGCAGCTCTGCCTTCTCCTTTACCTCCTCCATACTGGCAAACCCTTCCTGCAAATACAGATCCCTCACCTCAACTAGCCCCACTTCGCCCCACCTCCTGTATACACTATCCATCTCCCCCAGCTCAAACCCATGATTCTCGCACAGCGGCATTAACACCGACATCCCTTCCATTCTAAAATGCCTCCTCAACTGATTCCATATCTTCCCAGTGGACTGCACCACAGGGCTCCCTGAATACCTACTCGGAGCTATTGGCAAAGCTGCCATAACCATAGCTCTCAATCTAGATCCCTTACAAGATTCCTCCTCCATCCTAACCCACTCTATCACTTCTCCTTCCCTCCACCGCCGCACCTTGTCCACATTCACCGCCCAATAATAATGAAGCAAGTTCGGCAACGTCAAACCCCCCTGCTGCCTCTGCCTCTGTAGCAGGGTCCTCCCCACCCTCGGCACCTTCCCCGCCGATACAAAGTCCGAAATGATCATGCCCACTTTCTGAATAAAGGCCTTTGGTATATAGATCGGGAGAGCCTGAAATATAAACAAGAACCTCGGCAGAATATTCATTTTCGCCACTTGGACCTTCCCAGCAAAGTTAAGTGCAGTGTATCCCACCTCTCAGGATCCTCCCTGGCCTCCTCCACCAGCTTTGTTAAGTTCCACTTTTGGAGCCCCGTCCATTCCCCCACTACCTGAATCCCCAAATACCTAACCTATCCCTCGGTACCGTAAATGGCATTCCCCGTAATTAGCCCGCTGTCCCAGCTCATTCACCAGGAATACCTCACTTTTCCCTTCATTCAGTTGTACCCAAAGAACCCTCCAAACCTCCCCAGCAGGCCCATAATCCTTCCCATACTATCCAATGGATCCGAAACATACAACAAGAGGTCGGAGAGCGACACCCGATGCTCCCTCTATCCCCGCATAACCCCCGCCACTCTGCCGACCCTCTGAGAGCCATCGTCAATGGCTCTTTGGCCAGCGCAAACAGCAGCGGTGACAAGGGGCAACCCTGCCTCGTACCCCTGTGTCAGTCAAAGCTTCGTGAGCTCATATCTTTCGTCCTCACTCTCGCCCTTGGTGCCACATCCAACAACTTCATCCATGCCACAAATCTCGGCCCGAACCCAAACCTTCCCAAAACCTCGAATAAATACCGCCACGCCACCCGATCAAATGCCTTCTCCGCGTCCATGGATATCACCATCTCTGGTACCAGAGCCCCCAACGGATTAATTACCATGTTCAACAGCCGTTTTATATTACTCTCGAGCTGCCTGCCCTTCATGAAGCTTGTTTGTTCTTTCTGCAACCACCCCTGGGACACAATCCTCCCCACCAACAATACTTTCACATCTGTGTTCAATAGTGATATGGGTCTAGACAACCCACATTCCACCGGGTCCTTTCCCTTTTTCAGGATTAGTCTGATTACTGCCTGCGTCATCATCTCTGACAACTTCCCCTTCTCCAGTGCTTCATTAATCGCCCCCAACAGATGTGGTGCCAGGTCCAATGCAAATTCCTTATAAAATTCCATCAGGTACCCATTCAGCCCTGGGGCCTTCCCCGACTTCATATCCCTGATACTATCCAGCACCTCCCTCAGTCCCAGGGGCTCCTCCAATGCCTGCCTCTTTGCTTCCTCCACCTGTGGAAATTCCAGCTCGCCCAGAAACCACCCACGTCCCCCTCCTCTCCCCCCGGGTCCGCCTCGTACAGTCCCTCGTAGTACTTCCTAAACGCCTTGTTTATCTTCTCTGGCTCTGACCCACATCCCCAGTTCCAGTTCGAATCTTCCATATTTCCCTGGACGCAGCCTGCCGCCGCAGCTGGTGCGCCAGCATGTGGCTCACCTTCTCTTCATACTCACATTACACCTCTCTTACCCTACGCAATTGCCCTCCCCATTGTCAGCCTGTCAAACTGCCTCTGCAACTTTTTCCTTCTCGCCAATCCCTCCACTGTGGGCACCCTCAAATTTTCCCTGTCCACCTCCACTATCTCACTCACAAAACGGTCATGTTTCTCCTTTCCCTATCTGCACGAGCCTTAAATAAAGTAAATTTCCCCCGGACCACTGCCTTCAGAGCTTCCCAAAAAATGGCCACCGAGACCTTCCCATTCTGATTCAACTCCACATCCTCCATAATCGCCGCCCGCACCTTATTACAAAAACCTCGCACCGCCAACAACCCCGAGTCAAACCTCCACGCTGGCTGCTGCTCTCGTCCCGCTATAAACAGAATCTCCAGCAGTGGGGTGCATGGTCTGAGGTAACTATCCCCTCATACTCTGCCCTCTCCACCCCCACCAAAATCTCCCGACTCACTACAAAGTAATCAATCCTCGAATGCACCTCATAGATGTGCGAAAAGAAGGAATACTCCCTTCCTCCTGGGTTCTGAAAATGCCATGGATCCACCATACCCATCCTCGACCATAAGCCACCCCAGCTCATTCGCCATTCGTACCCTACCTATCGACCTGGGGCTTGACCTATCCACCCTCGGATCTAGGACACAGCTAAAATCTCATCCCATGATCAACTGGTGTGTAGCCAAGTCGATAATTGCTGCCAGCAACCCCCTCTTAAAACCCACATCATCACAATTTGGGGCATACACATTGAGTTTAGTAGTTTTTGAGACTAAGTGTGGTGATGGCAGGATCCTGACCGGGAGGGCAGATACATTATAGTGACTGGTATTTTATCGGGAGGTTGGTGATGCGAGTTGACGTGTATGCCCTAAAAGCCGAGTGAAGTAGGATTTATGAAGAAGATGTTGACGGCCATACCGAATTTGGATTCGCACCAGTTAATACCGGTGGGGGGGACTTCAATACAGTTCTGAATCCAAAGGCGGGCCAGTGGCTCAGTGGTTAGCACTACTGCCTCACAAAGCCAGAGACCCGGGTTCAATTCCGGCCTCGAGTTACTGTGTGTGTGGAGTTTGCACTTTCTCTCCGTGTCTGTGTGGGTTTCCTCCAGGTGCTCCAGTTTCCTCCCACAGTCCAAAGATGTGCAGGTTAGGTGAATTGGCTGTGCTAAATTGCCCTTAGTATGCAAAAGGTTAGGTGAGGTTACGGGGATAGGGTGGGTGCATGGGTCAAGGTAGGGTGCACTTTCCAACGGTTGGTGTAGACTCGGTGTACCAAATTTCCTCCTTCTGCACTCTCGGGATTCTATGAAGCCCAAACCGCATTCGCTGACCTTAGTCGGGGTGGGGGGGTATTGTTTGTGCTCGCAGTAGAATCCTGTGCTATAGTGCTGAGGTGTTCTGATAAATGGAGGGGGAGAGTGAGGGGGGTTGGAGCATAGGGTGTCCCTGTATGCTGATGATGTGTTGTTGTATATCTCCAACCCAGGCTCTTCGGTGGGTGATATAATGTGACTTCTTAGGAGATTTGGGGCTTTTTCAGGCTATAAGTTACATTTGGAAAAGAGTGAGTATGATGTGGTATCTTCTCCTGGGGCGGGGGTAGGTTTGGGGGGCCTGCCATTTCAGGTGGCAACTACCCACTTTAGGTACTTAGGAGTGCACGTAGCTCAGGATTTGGCTAGCTCCATAAATTGAACTTTATGAGCCAGGTAGGTAGGATCAAGGCGGTTTTATTGAGATGGAACAGCCTTTCCCTATCCTTGGCAGGCTCGGTGCAGACAGTTAAGATGAATATTTTCCCGCGGTTTTTATTTTTATTCCAGTGCCTACCCATCTTATTGCCGAAAATGTTTTTTTTCATGAGGGGGAAAGGCTGGTTTTGTTGTTCGTATGGGCAGGTAAATTGGCAAGGATTAGGAGGACGGTGCTTCAGAGAGGGCGACAGTCAAGGGGCCTGGCCCCTTTGCATCTGATGTATTATTATTGAGTGGTGAACGCAGAGAAGGTGTGGGTTTGAACCAAGGAGCCAGAGGTTTTGTGAGTGAGGATGGAGGCAGGTTCTTGTAAGAGGTTGTTGTTGTTGGTGCTGGCAACGGCGCCACTTCCGTTTGACCCAGGGCAATATTCGGGGAGTCCGGTGGTGGTGGCATGTTGAAAATATGGAGACAATTTTGGCAGCATTTTAGTTTAGGGATAGGGTTGAAGTTGATGCCAATCCGAGGGAACCATGGGTTTGAGCCAGCAAGGATGAGTGCTAGGTTTAGGGACGGGAGGAGTGAGGGGTGTTGGAAATGAAGGACCTATTTCTAGAAGTGCGGTTTGCGAGTTTGGCGGAGTTGGGAGAGAAGCTTGGGATCCCGTGGGGGGGACATTTTCAGGTGTCACGCAGGTGTGGGATTTCACAAAAAAGCTCTTTCCGACATTTCCAGTGGCATCACCCTCTTCGTTGCTGGAGATGGTGCTGTCGGTAATGGGGCTGGGGGAAGGGGGGCGTCACCTTGGCAATCTATGGGATAATTTTGGAGGCGGATATAACATCGCTGGAGGGGGTTAAGGCCAAGTGGGAGGAGGAGCATGGGATGGCGCTGGAGATGGGGTTGTGGTGTGAGGTGGTGTGGAGGGTGAATGCTTCAACCTCATGTGTGAGGCTGGGGTTGATACAGCTATAGGTGGTGCATAGAGCACACCTGACGAAGTTGAGGATGAGCTGGTTGTTTGAAGGCGTGGAGGATACTTGTGAGTGATGTGGGAGGGGCCCGGCCAATCACACAGATGTATTGCATTTTCTTTGCTATGTTGTGTGTTTAAAATGTTAAAATATCATAAAACTGAATTAGAATATTTTCAAAAGAAAAGAATGGCAGATCCCACAGCGGATTCTGTGCTTGGTATCTCATTAATTATACACGATGAGTTCCATCCAAATCACCCGTCTGGTCATCAGCTGTTTAGTCTGCCGCCCTCAGCCGATGGGTTCAAATGTGCTGATGCCATTTTTATAAATACACACTCATATCACTCTCTCCAGCCCATCTGTCTTCATCAGACCATGTGTCAGTAACCACTTGGCGCTCTACCCACTGCACCTGGAGTCTTTGTACATCTCCTTCCAGTAAACAATGTGGTACCTTTTTTGGCCCCCTTGTCTGTGAACTTTTTATGCAGCCTTTCCAGGGTTTGGCTTCCCTCCCCTTGGTCCTCCCTTTGCCTTTCATTGTTTTCCTTTATCATCCACCTCCTTGTCCCTCTGCCAGCCATCGTGAGCCTTGACCCTCCCTCCTCCTTGCACAGTCCTCCTTTCACATTGCTTCCCTTGTCTTTATCAGGCCATTCCCACCCCCAGCCTCACCTTGTGTTCCACGTCCAGTCGCATTTTGGACCTATGTTGTGGTGGCCGCATGAACCCCACAGCAGAGTCCCACAGCACAGTTCTGTCCAGATAAAGACTGGTATGTGGAACCGGGGGAGGAGACCCCTGTACACCTCAAACCAGGTTCAGTACTGATCCGAGACAGTGACACAGGAGGGTTCATGTGTCCAGCATCAAGGTGCTGTCCATTAAGGATAGCTCAGTAAGAAAATGGTGGAAAATCTCAGGCGGTCTGGCAGCATCTGTAGGAAGAGAAAAGAGCCCACGTTTCGAGTCCAGATAATCCTTTGTCAAAGCGGTCACCTGGACTCGAAACATGAGCTCTTTTCTCTCCCTACAGATGCTGCCAGACCGCCTGAGATTTTCCAGCATTTTCTTTTTGGTTTCAGATTTCAGCATCCGCAGTAATTTGCTTTTATCTAAGGCTCGCTCAGTATAGGGATGGCAGGCAGGGACAGGTCTGTCCTGGAAGTGTGATGTACAGCACATCAAGAGCAGCACTGCGACAGAAAGATTTTGTTGCACTCGGCTCAAAGTCTCTTGCACACTGAGAACTGCCTTGTTCATACGACAGTTGGGTTTGATAATTGCCTGCTGGCATGACACAAGGGGCGTGATTCTCCGACCCCCCGCTGGGTTGGAGAATCGCCGGGGGGGCGGCATGAAACCCGCCCCGCCGCTCCGACGTCGGCTGCCGAATTCTCCGGCGCCGGTTTTGTGGCGGCGGTGGGGATCACATCGCGCCAGTTGGGGGCTGTTGGCAGTGCCCCCCCCCCGGCGATTCTACGGGCCCTGATGGGCCGAGCGGCCACCTGTTTCCGGTCAGTCCCGCCGGCGTGGATTAGACATGGTCCATACCGGCGGGACCTGGCTCTGAGGGCGGCCTGCGGAGTCCTCAGGGGGGAGGGGAGGTTGGGGGGATCGCTGGCCTGGCCCGCGATCGGGGCCCACCGATCTGCGGGCGGGCCTATACCATGGGGGCACTCTTTCCCTCCGCTCTGGCCTCTGTAAAGCTTCGCCATGGTTGGCACGGAGATGAAACCCCCTGCACATGTGCAGGGATCACGGCAGCAGTTCTGCGCATGCGGCAGAACATGCTGGCGCTCCCGCGCATGCTCCAATTCGCGTCGGTTGGCGGAGGCCCTTCGGTGCTGGCTGGCGTGGCGCCAACCACTCCAGTGCCGGCCTAGCCCCCGGAAGTCCAGCACATCAAAACTTGATTCTACTCTTGTTTGTGTGCATAACCAATTGAGCTGTCTGACAAGACTCCACACATGGTCCACATAATCCTTGGGAGCAGCCACATCTTTCTGTCCGGAGCTGGTACATCTAAATTATGGTGGAACTGACATTATCCAAGGAAGATTGTTTATATAATATTACACCTGACTCACCTTGCATAATTGCCCAACTCACACATTTAAATGCCCAGAAGCCTGACTCTCAATTTTTAATTCCTTCCTAATTTGATTAATGACATTTTCTTTAGCCATTTGTGTCCTGAGTCAATCAGCTCATTAGTTTTAAAAACAAGAAAGAAAACATTTATTAAACATGAAAAGTTGTATTATTATACAATACTCCTTAGCTTAACAGTTACACACAGATTTAAAGATTAATATGAATTACAAAGTACATTTTATGCTATCATGGTTTGATTAACACAAAATCCCTATTAAGCACACAAGATAAATATGGTCAAACACACGCTCCACTTTGAACACAAGTTAGTGTCTATGGATTCCTCTTCAGAATCTCCTCAGTTGATGATCATATGAGAGTTTCCAGACTTCACTCCCCAAATCCTCACTCATAATAATGCTTTCCCTTAATTGTTTGCATTCTGAAATCTAGTCCCGATTTAACAAATGAAACTTTCAAACAAAGTTTCTGCTCCACTTTTAACAGCATAGACAGTCCAGGATTTCACACCATCCCCTTTAGGATTTCTTTGCCTGAACTGCTATTTAAACTGCTCATAATTGCTTTAAATCTTGATTCCCAGGCGATATTAAATGACATAACACGTTTCATCTACCTCTGAAGTCTGCTGTTCCACTTTAAATCTAGTTATTATGATTGTCTCTTCAACTCAGAACTCTTCCCTGAATTTTTTTGAATGCCTTGGTCTTAGTTCACTTCACTTCAGACTTCTTAGACATTCATTCTGTCCCAATTCCCTGGTTATCTCGACTGTATCATGTTCCTTAGAAAGCCTACATCTTTGCAACTCCGTTGTCCTGTCCAGCTTCTTAAGGCAGAGTGAGAGCTGTTCACTTCTCCGTGACCTGTCCACAACTTCCTTCGTTTTCAGTTAAATATAGGAGCAAAGAAAAGCTCTTCCTTCTGGGAAATGGGCCCCTGTTGCTAAGTAATGCCCCCGCTACTTCTATTTATTCTTCACATTGTAGCTCTATCTAAGCACAATAGAAACACAATTGGAACTTAATCAACCCCAACACATACAAACACCTGTGTCCAGCATGAATCCAACTATAAGTTTTACTCCTCCAGGCACAGAAGTATTAAATTAAATCCACTTAAAGCTATACCTTATTTCCAATATTTACCACTACAAATATAAATCCCTTAAAACTACCTATGTTTTTGTAACACTCTGAAATCTGTACTTGAAAAGCTACATTTTCTTACTCTCCACTCTTGTACTCCCTGCTGCCAATTCATCGCCCTCATCTGTCCCTCATCTTGGGCATTCAGCTCATTTTTTTATTTGCCCCTAGATGTCCTTGCTTGTCCCACTATCATGACCTCCATTCAATTGTCTTATCCTTCTGGACAGTACAGCACCCAAGAACCTACTTTTGATTACCAATCCCTGCATCAGATTCCTCTTTCCGTGTTCTTCATGATCAGTACATGTATCAGTATTTATTTCTTAAGCTCTCAGATCCAGCCTAATCCGCTCCAAGTTGTAGAATGCATGGGTATGCAAAGTACAGGGCACCTCTTTCTCATCACATTCACCCATGTTCTCAGAGTTTGACTCATCCCCACTAATCAAAGGATGAAACTAAATGAAAATTGCTTATTGTCATGAGTAGGCTTCAATGTGCATTTATTGTCTGATTCCTATGTTGTATTATTAGAGTTTTCCCGTCACTCTAATAATTTTTCCCGGACCTCTCCATTCCCTGTGCCCTTCTCTCTTATAATAAACCAAATCACCAGAATAACAATCTCTCAAAGGTGATCTTATACGATATCTTAAAGCTTGCCCAATTTTTTTCTAATGCTTCAGCTTTGATAAATGCATATCTGCTAGCATGTAGTATATTTAAGTGAGTGACAAAACTGGAGCTACTTCTCATTGCTTGTCATAGCTGGACGATCATCATAAAGTACTGAAGACAATTTTGGATTCTAGCCGAATGCTAATTGGTATGGGTTATGGCCCTCAGTCATCTCTGAGGAATGTTTTGTATGTACTGCCTATGCCAGTGCCATTTCTAAATTGCAGCTTGGCTGATTTCTTTGGCACAAGCCATTGCTGACCTTTCTGCAGCGGTGTGCATCATGATAATATTTAAATTCTCACACATGTCCCTAAACACTTCATTCGCAAAGTCACCTCTGTTATCTGTTAAGAATTGTGTTGGTGACTCAGGCCTGGTTGACCTACTTTTCCATGACTTTATACACTATTGTCTGTCTGTCCTTGTTGTTTATTACTGGAGAGATGCTGAACCTGGCAACCATATCTACAAAATGAACAGATAGATATTTTAATCCTTATCTCAAACCTTCAGGTCCATGGCTAGCATTTGGTTAAATCCCCAGGCTAATGGGACACTCGCAATCGGTGATGTCTTTTGATATTTAGTACATTTATTGCATTGAGATTCTACAAGGAATTCCACACCTCTGACATCCTTTAGAAATAGCTTTGACTTTTGTGACGAAGGAAGACAAATTGTTTATTCAGTTTCCACTTAGTTCTCTTCTTGTTAGCCAGAATCTTATCTCCAGAGGTCAATAATACTTCTTGAACTTCTTGAAGAGAAACACAAGAATGTCCGGATCCAATTAACTACTTCACTAAAAATAAATGCTTTGTTATTTTCCTTGTCCATCTTTTCATTGGGGACTGTTATAACCTGCCTGCTTACCATTGGCTGTGGACTAATGACAATCCCACAATCCTGTGGGAGTATGAGCTTCCCCAATGAGGGGGGCAGAGAAATCATTAGCAGACTCCCTGCATAAATAGAGCTGGCCAGTTTGGAACAAGGGAGACAGGAGTTTGGCAGCAAGATAAGTTGTTGCTGCTGTTGTATAGATATGTTAATTTGTAAATAAATGTTATTTCTTTGTATCCTGAAAACTCGTGCTGGATTCTTCGTGGCCCTAACAAAACTGGCGACGAGGGTTAAAGTGAATAGCCGTCTACACTGCTGAAGCCACCTCCCTGGATTTTTGTTGGACACAGGTTGGAAATTGTTTTCTATTCCACCATGCGTCTGTATGGACGTTTGGATGTTTTTGATGCTGCGCTGGAAAGCTGGAACCAGTACGCACAAAGGATGCGTTACTATTTCCGGGCAAACAACATCACCGAAAATGAGTGCCAGGTGGTCATATTGCCACCGCCTACGGCCTGCATATGTTTGGGGTGATTAGGAGCCTTACGTACCCAGCTGCGCCAGACACCAAAACGTTTGATGAACTTGTGAACTTAGTGGGGCAACATTTTAACCCAACCCATCCACGATAGGCCAACGTTACCGGTTTAATACCGCTGAAAGGACCCCAGGAGAATCCCTTGCCGACTTTCTATCTAGGCTACGCAGGATTGCAGAGTACTGTGACTATGGTGAAACCTTGTCAGAAATGTTACGTGACCGTTTGGTTTGCGGTATCAACAATGCGGCCACCCAGAGAAAGTTGTTCGCCGAGCCAACATTGACTTTTCAACAGGCCCTTCAAATACCTTGGGCAAGGCGACTTCCGGATCGACGCCAGTGGCCGTCAGACATTCCTCCCCGAAGGGAGCCTTCTCCAGAACCAATGAATGAGGAGCCATGTCCATGTCAGACTAGTAGGCGCCGACCCCGTCGCGAACGCCGGTCCTGGGGGCTCCAGAGGTGCCGTCGTTCCGACCGAAACTGGGGCCAGCCGAGAGGCCGTACCTTTCATTTGGATGAACCTGCGGCGACTACTCCCGAGGACGTGGAGACGGAGGATGACTGCCTGCAGCTGCATTGTGTGGCAGCTCCCCGTGTGGCCCCCATTAAAGTGACAGTACGGGTCAATGGTCACCCGCTTGAGATGGAGTTGGGCACTGGCGCAGCGGTCTCCGTGATCGCCCAGAGGACATTCGACCACATCAAGCACAGTATACAGACCCTTACATTAACTGACACACAGGCCAGGTTGGCCACCTATACGGGGGAACCATTGGACATTGCCGGAATTACGATGACCCCTGTTGTTTATGGACGCCAGGAGGGGTGTTTCCCACTTATCGTGGTGCGCGGCCACGGGCCCAGCCTGTTGGGTCGGGACTGGTTGCGCCATTTGCGGCTGCAGTGGCAGCACATTCTCCAAACAGTTTCTGGAGGGTTGACTGAGGTGCTAGGACGATACCCAGATGTATTCCAGCCCGGTTTGGGGAAAATAAAAGGGGCCGTAGCCCGTATCCAAGTCGAACCAGGAGCTACGCCGCGCTATTTCAGGGCGCGCCCGGTGCCTTATGCCTTGCTCGAGAAGGTAGAAGGGGAGCTCACCCATTTGGAGACTTTGGGTATCATCAGGCCCGTCCGTTTCGCCGACTGGGCAGCACCAATTGTACCTGTAATGAAGCCAGATGCCACAGTTCGCTTGTGCGGCGACTATAAACTTACAGTGAATACGGCTTCCCAACTCGACTGATACCCAATGCCTCACATAGAGGATCTCTACGTGAAGCTTGCAGGCGGACTCTTGTTCACAAAATTAGATATGAGTCACGCCTATCTACAGTTGGAGCTGGACCCTGCCTCCCGGCCATATGTAACGATTAATACACACCGGGGCCTGTATGAATATGCACGTTTGCCTTTTGGAGTATCCTCTGCCTGCGGTATTTTTCAACGCGTTATGGAGGGCATTTTGAGAGGTTTACTGCGTGTTGCTGTTTACTTAGATGCGTTGGAGCAGGAACATTTTGAAAATTTGGAGGCTGTCCTTAGACGCTTTTCGGAGGCTGGAGTCCGTTTATGTCGCACAAAGTGCGTTTTTCAGGCGAAGGAAGTAGTCTACCTGGGTTATCGGGTGGACCGCGAAGGTTTGCACCCCGTCACAGAGAAGGTGCGCGCAATTCAACAGGCCCCCACCCCGACTAACACTTTGCGTCTTCGTTCGTTTCTCGGCCTCGTAAACTATTACAGAAAGTTCCTCCCCAATCTGGCAACTTCGCTGTTGCACCTTCTGCTAAAGAAGAATCACACCTGGGTTTGGGGTTAGCCGCAAGAAACCGCTTTCCGGCGGGTAAAACAGCAATTGTCGTCTTCTGGGTTACTAGCCCACTATGATCCTGGAAAGCCTTTGCTCGTCACATGTGATGCATCCCCGTATGGTATTGGGGCCGTCCTGTCCCACAAGATGGAGAACGGGGCCGAGCGGCCGATAGCTTTCGCCTCCCGCACATTGACTGCAGCGGAAAAAAAAGTACGCGCAGATCGAGAAGGAGGGCCTGGCAGTGGTCTTTGCAGTGAAATGCTTCCCCCAGTGCGTGTATGGCCACCACTTCACTATCGTGACTGATCATAAGCCTCTGCTGGGACTTTTCAGAGAGGATAAGCCAATACCGCCCATTGCTTCCTCACAGATCCAGCGCTGGGCTTTATTGCTCGCTGCATACGAGTATTCTCTGGAGCACAAACCAGGAACCCAGATAGGGAATGCCGATGCACTCAGCCGATTGCCTTTATCGACTGGCCCCATGTCGACCCCCACAACAGGTGAGGTGGTTGCAACCCTAAATTTTATGGACACCTTGCCTGTCACGGCATCACAGATCCATGAGTGGACCCAGACGGAGCCAGTCCTGTCAAAGGTTTGGCACATAGTCCTATATGGAGGGCAGCATAGACAGCTCCCAGGCCAGTTGCGGGCATTTTCCTCCTAGCTGTCCGAATTCAGCGTGGAAAATGGCATCTTTTTGTGGGGGACGCGTGTGATTGTTCCGGAAAAGGACAGGAGCTGATACTGAGAGACTTGCACAATGGGCATCCAGGTGTGACCAAAATGAAAATGTTGGCCCGGAGGTATGTCAGGTGGCCAGGCCTCGACACCGATATTGAGAAGGTGGCCCAAAACTGCTCCATTTGCCAGGAGCACCAGAAGCTTCCGCCGGCCGCGCCCCTACATCACTGGGAATGGCCAGGGTGGTCTTGCATGCGGATTTCGCCGGCCCTTTTCAAGGATCCATGTTCCTGCTATTAATCGACGCCCAGTCTAAATGGCTAGAGGTGCATAAGATGGTAGGCACAACGTCCTGCCCAACAATAGAGAATATGTAGTTTGTCTTTCAGTTCGCATGGCCTCCCCGAGATGCTGGTCACGGACAATGGCACTCCGTTCACGAGTGAGGAGTTTGCAAGGTTCATGAAGATGAACGGCATATGCCATATCCGCACTGCCCCTTACCACCAGGCTTCAAATGGGTTGGCGGAGCGCGCAGTGCAGACATTCAAACGAGGCCTAAAGAAGCAGTCTTCGGGGTCGATGGACACGAGACTGGCTCTGTTTTTGTTTTCATATAGGACCACCCCCCATGCGGTGACTGGGGTAGCTCCTGCAGAACTCCTAATGGGCCGGAAAATTTGCACCCGCCTTAGCATGGTTTTCCCGGACATTGGCGCAAAAGTACGCCGCACACGGCAGGGACGTGGTTTTTCTTGGCATCAGCCGATTCGGCAGTTTGCGCCCGGTGACCCAGCGTTCGTTCTGAATTTTGCTGGTGGTGCCCAGTGTGTCCCTGGCGTAATCTTTCGCCAAACGGGCCCTATCTCTTACCAGGTACAAGCCCAGAGGCGTCTCCAGCGCAAACATGTAGACCATGTTCTGTCCAGAAGACTATCCCTGCCAAAGATTGCCCGCCCCAGGAGCTCATTCCTACAGTCGCAGAGACCAGACACAATGGAAAGTATTCCTCACAATCTTCCTCTGGTGCCTCACTCAAAGCCTGCGCAGGTCATGACAGAACCACGTGGAGGTAAAGACACCGAGATGACGGAGGCAGCAGAATCTGATTCCGAGATGGAGACACAAGACACCTCAGAGGGGGAATCCTCGGGCCGACGGGCCGTGGATGTACAACTGTTACGCTGTTCATCACGGAAGCGCCGGTCTCCATCTCGTTACACGCCGCCCAATCCAGCGCCTCGTGCAAATGGTGTCCGGCCTGCGGCAAAACGAGTCCAACGCCCTCCTTCGCCAGGGTCTTCGGTGGATTCCTTGGACTTTGGGGGGGGGAGGGATGTTATAACCTGCCGGCTTACCATTGGCTGGGGACTAATGACAATCCCACAATCCTGTGGGAGTATGAGCTTCCTCAATGAGGGGGGGGGGGGGGGGGGGGGGCGGAGAAATCATTAGCAGACTCCCTGCATAAATAAAGCTGGCCAGTTTGGAACCAGGGAGAGAGGAGTATGGCAGCAAGAGAAGTTGTTGCTGCTGTTGTAATATATATATATATATATATATATAGTTTTGACAATTAACCTCACGCACTGTTCAGGTGCAGCCACTATCCAGTATAGCACAATTTAATTAATCAGCAACCAAACTACTGTGAGGCTGACTTGCGTTTTCTGTCACCAATGCAATACTTTCTTGCTGTTCACCCTTGTCATCTTCATCAGAACCATCTGTTTCATGAGTTGCTGAAAATATTTGACTCCACTCTTTTAGACAATTCCTTACATAGTGATACATAAGTCACACTAGAAACACCTAGGGCGGAATTCTCCATGGATCGGCGCGATGGCCCGGACCCGGCCGCAAAAACAGCGCGAATGACTCCGGCGTCAGACCCCCCGGAACGTCGCAAATTCTCTGGCCGGGAATGGCTAGCAGCGGCGTGACGCCATTCGTGACGGTGCCACCTGTCATGGACGCGTGCGGCGTCGCTGACGCCACGTGGCGTTGCATCAGAAAAGACGGCCCCCCCTCCCGGAGACCCGGCAAAGTGGCCGCCCACCGCACACCACCGCGGTTCCACGAGCGGGACATGGAGGCGCTCCTGGACGCAGTGGAGCAAAGGAGGGAGGCCCTGTACCCTGGACACGACCACAGGGTCACAACAAGCCTCAGCCGGCATATGTGGAGGGAGGTGGCAGAGGCTGTCAGTGTCGTGGTGGTGACAGCAAGGACAGGCGACCAGTGCCACAAAAAGGTCAATGACCTTGTCAGGGCAGCCAGGGTGAGTACCCCCCCCCCCCTCCCCCCACCTCCGATGTGCGGCACAGCCTTAGGTGCAACTGACATGGCTGCACCCACCCATGCAGGCTCCATTGGCAGGATGGGTTGTGAACCTCTGCCAACACACACACCTCTCCTGGCCTGCAAGTATATGGCTGCCTAACACAGTTGCCCTATCCCTGCAACCCTCCCGCCCCTCGCAGGAGAAGCACACTCACAACAACCGGGAGCGTGAGAGGACCTGAGGCGGTCCACCCGAACTACGACCACTCACCATTCATGAGGAGAGGGCCCTGACCTTGCAGGCGGACCCGAGGACCAGGAGGTTGCGGATGCAGAGGTTGGGTGCGCACCACCAAATATCCCCGTTCCCCCGTATGCCCTGTTCTCCCATATCCCCAATATCTTTCCTTCCCCCATATCCCCCCTTCCCCGTATCCCCCTTCCCCCATATTCCCTTTTCCCCCAAATCTCCCCTTCCCCATATCCCCCCTTCCTCCATTCCCACTTACCCTGTCCCCCCTTCCACCCCTCCCACATATCCCCCCTTCCACCCTATCCCCCTTCCCTCGTAACCCCTCTTCCCCATATACCCTTTCCCCCATATCCCCCTTCCCCTATCCCCTCTTCCCCTTCCGCCTTCCCACATATCCCCCTTCCACCCTATCCCCCCCTTCCCCCATATTCCCTCTTCCCCATATCCCCTTCCCCATATCCCCAGTCCCCCATATCCCCCCCTTCACCCATATCCCCCCCTTCACCCATATCCCCCCTTCACCCATATCCCCCCTTCACCCATATCCCCCCTTCACCCATATCCCCCCTTCACCCATATCCCCCCTTCACCCATATCCCCCCTTTCCCCAAATCCCCCCTTTCCCCAAATCCCCCCTTTCCCCATATACCCCCTTCCCATATTTCCCCTTCCCCCATATCACCATTCCCCATTCCCCCATATCCCCCTCCCCCCATATTTCCCCTTCCCCAAATCCCCCTTCCTCCATAACCCCCTTCTCCATCCCCCCCTTCCCCCATATCCACCTTCCCCCATATCCCCCCCTTCACCCATATCCCCCCTTTCCCCAAATCCACCTTCCCCATAACCCCCTTTCCCTATCCCCCTTCCCATATCCCCCATTCCCCCATATCTCCCCTTCCCCATATCCCCCTCTACCCCTTCTCCCATATCCCCCCTTCCCCCAGAGCCCCCCTTCCCCCATATCCCACCTCCCCATCCCCCTTGCCCCATATTCCCACTTCTCCCATTCCCCCATATCCCCCGTTCTCCCATATCCCTATATCCTCCATATCTCTCCTTCCCCCATATCCCCCCTTTCCCATAACCCCCCTTCCCCACATATCCCCCTTCCACCCTATTCTCCCTTCCCTCATAACCCCCCTTCCCCCATATCCCCCCTTTCCCCATATCCCCCCTTTCCCCATATCCCCCCTTTCCCCATATCCCCCCTCCCCCATATCCCCCCTGCCCCCTATCCCCGCCTGTGTGTCTAGCCATGCATGCCGTCTTGTGTATTGCAGGACCAAATGTGACCCACCCGTCTCCGCGGATGCCAACCGCCCCCAGGACGTCCCAGGGTGGCCCCGAGCCAGGGACAGACCCGGCCCATCAGGCATACGATGCCGCCCCCATCTAGTGCGAGTGTGGCCACACCGGCGAGCCACACCCGGAGGCAAGGAGGGCAGCCACAGCAACAGGCCACTGTCACAGCCGACTCAGGACACTGACGCACGGGACACAAGCACCCAGGAGACCCACATACAGGACACACCCACCCAGGACACACCCACCCAGGACACACCCACCCAGGACACACCCACCCAGGACACACCCACCCAGGACACACCCACCCAGGACACACCCACCCAGGACACACCCACCCAGGACACACCCACCCAGGACACACCCACCCAGGACACACCCACCCAGGACACTGACGCCCAGGACACTGACGCCCAGGACACTGACGCCCAGGACACTGACGCCCAGGACACCGACACCCAGGACACCGACACCCAGGACACCGACACCCAGGACACACCCGCCCAGGACACACCCGCCCAGGACACTGACGCACAGGACACTGACGCACAGGACACTGACGCCCAGGACACTGACGCCCAGGACACTGACGCCCAGGACACTGACGCCCAGGACACTGACGCCCAGGACACTGACGCACAGGACACTGACGCCCAGGACACTGACGCCCAGGACACTGACGCCCAGGACACTGACGCCCAGGACACCGACGCCCAGGACACCGACGCCCAGGACACCGACGCCCAGGACACCGACGCCCAGGACACCGACGCCCAGGACACCGACGCCCAGGACACCGACGCCCAGGACACTGACGCCCAGGACACCGACGCCCAGGACACCGACGCCCAGGACACCGACGCCCAGGACACCGACGCCCAGGACACTGACGCCCAGGACACTGACGCCCAGGACACCGACGCAAAGGACACCTACACACAGGGGCAGATGGACAGGAATCACCACTCCAGGAGAACCCGGACTTCGGGTTGGATGAGGAGCACGACATTACCCCACTGCTATTTCCTACACCCCCCACCATCGCAGAGACACTCACCGGCGCAGACAACCATCTGCCGCCCAGACAGGTCCGGGGTTCCTGGAGTTACCACACCCACCAATAGACCCGATGCAATCACGTACCAAGGGATGACTGAAGGGGCTGACGGCCGGCTTGCGGCAGCTGCTGACATAGGTGGAGGAGTCCACCCGTGTGCAGGAGCAGGGACTGGTGCCGGTCATGCGTGCCACCCAGGCCGACACTGCACGGGTGGCGTCCGCGGTGGAGGCAGTGGGTGAGACGGTGTCAGACATGGGTGGCAGTATGCAAGGTGTGGGGCTTTCTGTGCAGGCGGGGTCTGTGGCCCAAGGCATGACTGCCCTCTGACAGGAAGCCATGAGCCAGAGCCATCTGCAGATCACAGAGGCGCTCAACTCTGTGGCCCAGTCCCAGCAAGTAAAGGCCCAGTTTCTGCAGACAGTGGCCCAGTCCCAGCAGGCCATCGCTGAGAGCATCACTGCCATTGCCCAGGTGCTGGCCGGCATCGCCTATACACAGACAGGGATGGCCAACTCCCTGAGCTCCTTGTCTGCAAACTTGCAGACCCTTGTTAATACCAAGGTGGGCCTCCTGGACTGGCAGTGCCAGGCGATGGGGGGGACGTCGGGTGCTCAGTTCGTTCGCATCCCCAACCCACGTAGAGGCCCGGTGGCCAACGGACACCCTGAGGGAGCAGGAGGTGCTGGGGCCCGTTTTGTAACTCCCTGTAGGGCAGGTCCCGGAACACCGCAACACCTCGGACTCTTCCCCCTTCCGTCCCAGGTGCATCTGGTGGGAAATGGGCAGGACAGGCTGGCAGCTCACCAACCCATCTAGGCCAGGCCGCCCCAGGAAACGGCCGCCAAAGGGATCCCTAGTCACAGGGCAGGAATCACAGGAGTCCACCACCATCTCTGGTGCACCGTCTGGGGAACCACCTAGACGTAGTCATGGGGCCCGTAAGGCCAAACAATTAGACACTGAGTAAGTTGGCACGGGTGCAGAGCGCAGGTTAGTTATAGGGGCTAGGGCAATGGTTTTTTTTGGCCATGCCCCACCTAATCACCTTTAAAATCCTGATTGCCCCCCCCCCCCCCCCAATGTGGTGATATATAATTCTTATAATTTAAAATGTGAACTCCGTTTCAGCTGAAGAAGCTTAAAACGCCAATACCTTGGTTTAAACAAGCTTCAAAAGAACATGGCATCCATGAAAAAGAAAAATGAAATAAACAAAAGACAGTTAAAGTTCTGAGCAAGAAATTACTAAAAAATTGTAAAAAAAAAGAAAAAACATTAAGTGGTATTAAAATAATAATAATGATAAATATGATAATAAAAGAGTATTCACAGGTAATAAAGAGAGAGAAAATTTCTATATTAGAATATTGAAATATTTGTGGATTGTCTCATACAAAAACAGCAAATAAAGTTTCAAAACATATAATAGAGAACTGAAATGTTATACAACACAAACTAATTTGAATGGAAGCTTTTTCTGTAATACTTCGATCATTTTAATTACTGTACAATAAAGTAAAGGTACCTATCAAATGCAAAATACCATTTGAGCTCACCTCAAGATAATTAGAATAAAGTTAGTGAGACCCTTGTGCTTCATGCGTGCTGCAAAGAGATTTTATATTAGGCACTAATTTAGTCAGCTTCAGTCTCAAATCTGTTTATCTGATGGAAAATCCCAAAAAATAAAAATTGAAAATTTGGACCCAGACCTCCTCAGTCGCGCTCAATTGCCCCCCTTAAAAATCAAATTGCCCCCCTGTGGGGCGTACGCCCTACGTTGGGAACCACTGGGCTAGGGCATGTGTATGAACTGTTTGTTATTAAAATCACTTTCACACCCACAGAAGCTGCCTTTATGCTCCATCTGATGAATGCGGGGGTGTGGTGTGAGGTGAGCGCCAGTGTATGTGTGAGGGGTGATAGAACGTCAGCCTCATGTGAGTATGCCCCCCCCCCCTCACCCCGGCTCGCCCTCGCCATCCCCCCGGGCACACGACGGGAGCGTGCGCTGCAGTGTCACAGCCACATACAGGGACGGTCCAGGTGGAGGGTGGTACTGTGGCCATGGGTCAGACATTGTCCAACGATGTAGAGCCCAGAGTTCATCGCGGGGCGGGTCGTCATCATCCTCCATGGCCTGCAATAGACACGCTTCCACCAGCGACCATGTGAGCCCGGACCCTTGTGCCGCAGGTGAATGTGCAATGGGAGGGGGGGGGGGGGGGGGGGTGGTATGCATGTGGGTGGGGTGCAAGTGGTTGATGTTGGGTGGGTGGGTTGAGGGTGGTCAGTGTTCGGTGGGCGGGGTGAGGGTGGTTGGTGTTGGGTGGGTGGGTTGAGGGTGGTAGGCTGGTGCCATGGTGTGCAGTCTGTGCCCATCCTCCGCGATTCCCACGCCCCCCCCAGTCCGTGAACTGGGCAGCTATCAGCCTGTCCTGTGCCCGCTGGCCCAGTCGGTAACAGTGGGCAGCCTCCCGTCCATGTCCAGCCTGTCTGTCCTGACCATTGCCCCCATCCTCCTCATCTGGGGACGACTGCGCCTCTTGCTGTTCCTCTCCTTCCCCCTCCTCTGCCTGCAGCACATCGCCCCTCTGCTGGGCTATGTTGGGCAGGACGCAGCAGACCGCAACGATGCAGCCGATCCTCCCTGACGGGTACTGGAGGGCCCCTCTAGAGCGCTCTAGGCACCTGAAGTGTATCTTCAGCAGCCCAAAGCACCTCTCCATCACACCCCTGGTCGCTGCATGGAGTCATAGGAGTCATCAGCCACGACTGCAACGGGTAACCCCTGCTGCCCAGCAACCAGCCCCTCAGCCAGAGGGGGGGGGGCTTCCCTCGAACATGGTGGGGATGAAAGATTGTGCCACTACGAATGAGTCATGTACACTGCCCGGGTACCAGGCACAGACGTGCAGGATCCTCCGTTCATGGAATAGGTCCCCTTCCTATTCGTGAACACGGCCCTATTATCCACAGGTGGCCGCATGGTGATGTGCATCCCATCGATCTTCCCCTGGACCATGGGCATCCTGGCCATGGCAGCGAAGCCCGCTGGCCGGGCATCCTGACTGGCCCGGTGCACAGGGAAATGGATGTCGCGGTCCGCAATGGCATCTCAGGCGTCTGTCACTGCACTGATGCACCGATGCCTGCGAGATGCCAGACATTTGGCGCCTGGAATGACCCCATGGCATAGAAGTTCAGGGCCACCGTAACCTTGATGGCCATGAAGAGAGGATGTCCTCACCCAGTGCCATGCGCTGGAGCACCCGGAGGAAACCTACGCAGACACGGGGAGAACGTGCAGACTCCACACAGACAGTGGCCCAGCGGGGAATCGAACCTGGGACCCTGGAGCTGTGAACCAACTGTGCAAACCATTGTGCTACCGTGCTTTTAAAGAGGCAGTGTCACTATTACAGACTCCGTGAAAGGGTCAGTGTCACTATCAGAGACTCCTGTTAAAGGGGCAGTGACACTATTACAGACTATTTTAAAGGGGCAGTGTCACTATCACACCCAGTTAAAGGGTCAATGTCACTATCTGAGACTCCAGTTGAAGCGGCAGTGTCACTAACACAGACTCCTGTTAAAGGGCAGTGTCACTATCACAGGCTCATGTTAAAGGGGCAGAAACTCTATCACAATTCCGAAAAGATTGGTGAGTTATCGTTGTTTCTGACCCTGCAGCATGACTCAGCTATTTCACCTTACAAGTCAGCAGGAGTTTTACTTTTCTAGAAACAGAAATTGTTTTCTGTTTTCTTTATCTGCCCACCTAAAAAGATCAAGGTCAATCCTTTGCGACCCTGATTTTTAGGTAAGTATCCATTTACCAAACTAGTCGTCAGAAGACAACCTCATGATTCACGACTATTTTATTGTGATATTACAGAGCTATATAATACTGGTTTCCGCTCTTCCCTTTTGAATCCTCTATCTGCCCACAAGCATCCCCAACAAGAGGAAAACCCAACTCTGAAGTACAAGATTCAATGAACATCACCTGCTCTCAACTTACACTGAAAAACATCCTAGTTCACTCTTAAAACACGGTAGCACTGTGGCTTCACAGCACCAGGGTCCCAGGTTTGATTCCCCGCTGGGTCACTGTGTGTGCGGGGTCTACACGTTCTCCCCGTGTCTGCGTGGGTTTCCTCCGGGTGCTCTGGTTTCCTCCCACAGTCCAAAGACGTGCCGGTTAGGTGGATTGGCCAAAAAGGTGAGGAGGGGTTATTGGGTTATGGGGATAGGGTGGATGTGAGGGCTTAAAAGGTTGGTGCAGACTCGATGGGCCGAATGGCCTCTTTCTGCACCCTATGTTCTATGTAAAGGGACCTGAATTTCTAACATTTTCCTTATCTACCTATTTTCCCCATTGTTGCCCCTTTGCATCCATCAGTTTTTACTCCTGACCACTTACTGCTCATTGTTTATTATCTGGCTGCCTCCCTGTCTACCAATTGCCCCTATGTTCATCTGATTTTTCTTTGTTTCCACAACTTTGACTATTATCTGCCAGAAATCAATAAATATTAACTTCCCTTTAAAAATTACACAGCTGATGGGATATGGGCCTTGACTTATGGAATGAGGTGCCAATGGTCAGGAATTACTGGGCAGATTGGAGGCAGTGGGAGTTCCCTAGCAAGTCCATGGATACCAGTGGTCAGATATATTTTATTATTAAGAAAAAGAGCAAATTTCATAACATAGGACACTCTCAAAGTTAAAGGACATAAAGCAAGAAGCAAAGACAACAGTTCAGGTTTCTATAACTTCGTTTGTATTAACTGGACCTCAAAGTGTGTTCACACTCCAATATTAACTTGTCACATATGGTCCCTATTGATATGTAACAAAGCCCAGCAGCTAATGGATTTAAAATAAGATGCCAGCAATGAGATAAACAACCACATTTTTGTGTCTTTGTTGAGGCAAAGTTTAAAGCAGTCACAGTGAGATCTTCCTGCTCTTTTCAAAATTCTACTGTAGGTCCGTTCACATCTTAGCGAAAAGATAGCACCGTCAACAACGCAGCAGCCTCTCAGCGCTGTACTGAAATATCATGGGCAGGTTTTATATTCAAAAGCTGGAATGAGGTTTAAGTTCTCAGACTTGTAAAGGAGAATGTCGTTAACGAGTCAAACTGATAGAGACTATTGTGTCAAGAGGTAAATAAGTTCTGGGTGAAACAAACCCCAGATTTGGATCTGATATTATTACATGATTTGAATATCAATGCTTTATGCTCATCAAAATTGGGATTTGAGTATTATTCCAACCTTCATTGTGTCTTAATGAAAGGGGTTTATTCAGTGAATCACTGTTCCTAACATTACTCACGGGAAGTAATGGAGTTAATTTACTGAAAATCACTGACATTTTTTTCATATTCCAGGTTCTGAGGAATAAATGTCTGAGCTTTTATTTTTTGATCTTTAGTGCACTGCAGGAATGACGCAATCTGTTCAAAGGCACATTTCAGATTCTGTTTCTTTTTACTAAATATATGACAAGCATTGCCAAATGTTTGAGGCTTGAAAACTCTGTTTTATAACAGTCCAGAGCAACGCAATGTCTTTCCAAATCTTGGGAACAATTTTGGAAAACAACATCCCATGCCCAAAGGAACACTAGATAGACATTCAACCCAATATTGTGTTAGTTTTTTTTAGAGATTCCTAATAGCTACCTAAAACAGTCAGTATGTTCCTTAAATTGTCTGTTTCTGCTAAACTGTACATCGTAGCTAATCTGGCTCTGCTCAGGATTCTTAAGCGGTCAGTGCGACCAAAGCTAAAAACATATGCTGCATTCGAGCTAGAGAGAGCAGGATTCGATAATTATCTCTGACTCGATAGCAACAGTAAACTGATTAACCCCATTGCCATTCCACACCCCTTTCCCAGGGCTTATCTGCAAGCTGTTGCCATTTAGGCAGTCAGCTTGATATTTGTTTTATTTCTTTTCCGCAAAAAGATATGCTGCCTATGGAGGTTTTATGGCCTCAGTCAAATAATGTTAATGAGGCCTGACACCTGATGCAGGGGCCTCCCACGTGGACCATTCGGTGTAGTCCATGTGTAGCACCCATTTCCCACATGAATCAATCCTAAAGGAATATCAAACTATAATTGTAAAATAAAGGGTTAACATCAGGAGCACCTTATACTGACATAACTGTAATGCAATCTCACATGATTCGGTAACTGAGATCTAGTGTGAAACAGAAGTACAACCTTGTATAGAGTTACTGAGATGTATATAGATCTGTAAAGAAAAAGAATGATTTTTATGAATAACAGACTATAGTAGTATTTTTAGGAAACCAGGCAAACCCGAAAGAAACCTCTTCTAAATCCTGAATCCAAGACAGTGTTATTATATCCCTTGGAAAAGAATAAAAAAGGGTGTCAGCAGACAGAGCATAAAGACTGTAGACCTGAAAGGTCTACACATCCTTGGAAAAAAGAAAATAACAAGAATGATTGAAGATTCACCTGGAATGGTGCAGTGTGGGTGCAACAGATGCAAGATGGCACACAGACCAGGAATTCAGACTGCAGTGAGCACAGATCACAATCTATAAGCTGAACTATTAAAGCATAAACTGATCTAGAGCTTCAGGAAAGCATGGAGCCTACACTGGCACTCCTAAAACCCTTCTGAAGTGCTGAAGGCTCACAACAGGTTCAACACTGGGACAATTGGAGTAAGAGATTTTCCAAGCACAGAACAATTTCAGGTTTGCATAAGAAGAAACAAAAGGATCAGGTCAGTGCTTTATTCTACGCAGTAGGAGCTATTGCAGATGACTTAATAGCGAGACAGGTGAGGCTTCAAACTTGTACAATACGGTCCTCCAGGCATTCAGGGTGGGGGTTTCTCAGCCCTTGGCTGGGCCAGAGAATCCCTGCGACCAGGCCACACCGCCCCGATGCCGGCACGCGATTCTCTGCAGAGCGGAGAATCGGCGCTGGCGTGGCTGGTGCGGCACCGGTCGTGGGCCGCTCTACGTGGCCGGCCAGCCGATTCTCGGCCCGGGATGGGCCGAGCGGCCGTCGTGTAAACACTGAGTCCCATTGCCACCGTCCACACCTGCTCTCAGCCGGCGGGAACTCAGAGTGGAAGGGTCAGGTGGCGGCCTGTGGGGGGGGGGGAGGGGGGAGGAGTGCTCTGACCTCGGGGGAGGGGGGCACCGACCCCAGGGGGGTCTCCGATGTGGCCTGGCCTGTGATCGGGGCCCACCGATTGGCGGGCCGGCCTCTGTGGCTGGGGGACTCATTTCCTATGTGTTGGCCCCTGTAGTCCTGCGTCATGTTGCGTCGGGGCCGGCACATTGAAGGAAGCTACTGCGCATGTGCGCGTTGGCGCCACTGCACATGCACGGATTCCATGGCGCCCAGTTCATGCCAGGATCGGCAGCTGGAGCGGCGTGAATCGCTCCAGCGCCATGTTGACCCCCTGTAGGGGCCAGAATTAGTCCTGCGAGTGGCCCATTCACATCCTCGCTTATGACAGCGTGACACTCTGCTGCAGGATGAGACAATCCCGCCCTCAATTCCTACTTCAGTGTTCAAAATAAGTTAATCCTAAAATTAACAAAAACCTAATAAGAGGAAACAAAACCCGGGTGAATGCGTGGATCCATTTATAAATGGCCTGTACAGACAAGCAGAAAATTGTAACTACAGGATTCTCAGAGATTAATTAAAACATGATTGCATCACAGTTGGGGGTCTCATATGAAATTGTATCAGATCTCTTGCAAATGAAGGAAGATTTTACTCTCCTAAAGGCAGTAAAGATTGCGCCGTGCCACAGACCGAGCTTAGGAAGCTAAACAAAGTTGATGTTCATGGAGAAAATTATATCCCTTGGAAAAGAATAAATGAGACAATTTAAATGTCAGAGAAAAAAGAGAATGCACAGTGAAGCAAAAGCCCACAAACTGGGGGAAAGAGCACCGAACATGATCTTGAAATGCTCTGTGTGGTGGGAAAAACTCTACACAAGTGGGAAGAATGTCCAGCAGGGGGAGCTGAGTGCCACAACTGTGGAAAGTTAAAATGTCCTAAAACCGAAAGAAAGAGAAAATAACAAGGCCAGGTCAAATCCAAGAAATGGAAGAGCTGCTGAGAAAATAAATAACCTTCCTAGGAGAAGTTAACGAAACAGAAAATAATTAGTGGAGCATTAAATTAGACGTTGATAAGAAAACATTTAGCATACTGGGCTAAATCGCTGGCTTTTAAATTAGACGTTGATGGTCAACCCACAGAATTCATTCTAGATATTGGGGCAGGTATTTTAGTATTAACTAATGAGGTAAAGTAGCTTAAAACATCACGATACAGCTATCTTCCATTCAGTTACCATGGGCGGGATTCTCTAATAATGGGGCTATGTCCCCAATCCAGCCTCTTAAGGAAGTCCAGAGTGATTCTCCTACCTGCAGGGGGCTAGCAGGGCTCCGGAGTGCTTCTCGCAGCTCCGGCTGCGGATACGGGGCCTGCACTTCCAGCCGGGAGTCCGCGCATGTGCACAGCGGTGGCCTGCGGCAGCCGCCCCGTGTGACATGGCGGACTCACACCGCGGACCATGATGACTGAAATAGATTCCCCCGCATAGATCGCGTGCGACTGCAGATCGGTACCACCCGATCGCTTGCCTGGCCGTCTGTGAGGCCCACTTCGATGAAGGATCCCCCCCCCTCCCCCCGCCCCCTCACCAGGGCAGCCGCGGATTGAGTCCATAGCTGCCACTGGCCGTTCCCAACAGGCAAAACATGGTTAGAACCACACCGTCGGGAACTCAGCCAGTTTTCCTGGGGGAATCGCCGTGGGGGTCGATAGCCCCCTACCGTGCGCAGGTGATTCTCGGCGATTCTCCGGGGATCGGAAATTGGATGGAGCAGTGTCGGACCAGATTTTGTCGTTGACGCCCATTCTCTGTCCCCGCGCCGATTTCAGCACGGAGGCTCGGAAAATCCAGCCCATTGAAAGTAAAGGAAAGCACTTTAAGATACAAGGATAAAGAAATTATTGAAATCCCTTTTTTAAAATTTCTTTTTTTTTCTCTTATAAATTTCAAGTATCCAATTATTGTTTTTCCAATTACGGGGCAATTTAGCATGGCTAATCCATCTATCCTGCACATCTTTGGGTTTGTGGGCATGAGACCTACACAGACATGGGGAGATTATGCAAACTCCACTCGGAGAGTGACCCGGGGCCGGGAATTGGACCTGGGTCCGCAACACCGTGAGGCAGCAGTGCTAACCCCTTATTGAAATCCTGTAAGTTATACAGAATCAGGATTTCTCATTATTAAGCAGGAAAGCATGCCTGAAGTTGAGGCTGATTAACGAGATTGATGAAATTCCTAATGATCAGTCCATTAATGTTTTCAGAAAGGAATCTACATTCCTATTTTCAGGCTTAGGAAAGCTGAAAATAGAATATCATGCAACCCAGATGACAAGCCTATAAATTTCTTTACAGTGAGGAAGGTCCCTCCCCCACTCTTAGAATAAGTCAAGAGCATATTGAGCACATATTGCAAAAATGCACCATCTCTTCAGCAACCATCCTGACAAAGTGGTGTTCTGGAAATGGTTACAGTACCAAAACCTAATGGTTGGATTAAAATCTGTCTGGATTTGATTCAATTAAACAACTCAGTAGAGTGTGTGATCCACCTGATGGTATCAGTGGATTAACGTCTCGCTAAATTAGCAAAAGCTTCCTCTTCACAGCGCTGGATGTAAACGGTGGCATTTTGTAGTTCCCACTGGACAAAGAATCCAGATTGTTAATATATTTTACCACCACATTTGGCCATTATTGCTTTAACAGGTTGTCATTCGGAACTGCATTTGCACCTGAGATATTCCAAAGAATGATGTTGTAGATGCTGGAAGACATGGGTGGAGTAACATGTCACACGGTCAACATTCTCGCACAAGGTTCATCAAGGGGAGAACATAAGGCCTCACGGTAGCATGGTGGTTAGCATCAATGCTTCACAGCTCCAGGGTCCCAGGTTCGATTCTCGGCTGGGTCACTGTCTGTGTGGAGTCTGCACGTCCTCCCCGTGTGTGCGTGGGTTTCCTCCGGGTGCTCCGGTTTCCTCCCACAGTCCAAAGATGTGCGGGTTAGGTGGATTGGCCATGCTAAATTGCCCGTAGTGTAAGGTTAATGGGGGGATTGTTGGGTTATGGGTATACGGGTTACGTGGGTTTAAGTAGGGTGATCATTGTTCGGCACAACATCGAGGGCCGAAGGGCCTGTTCTGTGCTGTACTGTTCTATGTTCTATAACTGTTGAGTGAGCGCAGTCTTCAAAGTTCACCAAGAAGCAGGTTTACATCAAACAGCAAATGTGAATTTGCAAAGTCTATGATATCATTCTCAGGGCACATTGTGCAAGCTTCAGGAATTACTGCTGATATGTAGAAAAGCAAGGTGATTAGCCAGTTCCCACAATCCTGAACCATCTCAGAATTACAAACATTCCATGGGATGGTAAATTAAGCAAAAAACTTCCCGTCAAACTATCAATGAGCCATTAGGACAGCCTTTTACAAAAATAATTCATGGGAATATTGCTGGCTAGGCCAGCATTTATTGCCCATCATAATTGCCCTTGAGTAGGTGATGGTGAGCTGCCTTCTTGAGCTGTTGCAGTTCTTGTGTTAGGGAGGGAGTTCCAGGATTTTGACCCGGTAACAATAAAGGAATGGCGATATATTTCCAAGTTAGGACAGCAAATGGCTTGAAGGGAAACTTCCAGGTGGTGGTATCCCATGTGTCTGCTGCCCTTGTCCTTCTCGATGGCAGTGGTTGTGGATTTGGAAGGCATTGTCTAAGGAGTTTTGATGAGTTCTTGCAGTGCATCTTGTAGATGGCACACACGGCTACCAGCGTGCGTTGCTGTTTGTGGAAGGGGTACCAATCAAGCGAGCTTGCTTTGTCCTAGATGGTATCAATTTTATCGGTGTTGTTGAGGCTGTATTCTCCCAGTTTACCCTCCACCCAGTTTACACTACGCCCATTATACACCCTGCCCAGTTTACCCTCTGTAGAGTTTACGCTCCGCCCAGTTTAAACTGCCCGCTATACACTCTGCATGGTTAACACTCTGCCTGGTTTGTATTTTATCCTATTCAAACTCTGCCTGGCAGCATCAGAGGGACACATGAGCAATGGACTAACCCCCTTGACCCACCTTGGGGTCTGCTGTGCCAGGACTGCGCTTGTCAATACTTGCAGCAAAGTTTGCACAGTGGAGTTCCCGCTGTGGGGGCCGGAATATGACGAGGGATTGGTGGGGGGGGCAGTGGAGATTCTGGTTTCCAGCCTGTTAATCGCATTCTAATGAATGCATATCAGCTCTTTGCATGTTCCTGGAGGGAGCTCGCTATGACTGGCGTGGCGGGACCAGAGTTGGGGGTGGGTCTGCCGCCTCACGCTGATCCCGTTTTTGGGTTGACACGGGATTCTCTACTCGATCGGGATTCCCGATCTTGCAGCGGGGAATGGAGAATCCCAGCCATAATTACGCAAAAACAATATGAGAATGATATCATATGAAATATCATCTGCTGGAGTTCCTCTTCTCCCATTATATAATTCATCAAGTTGAATCAAATCTGATTTTGGAAGTAATTATCATACTAGTTTAACCACCTTCTGGGCTGGTTTCTCCGTTCCTGAGTCTAAGTGCTGATGCCAACGGAGGATCCGTGGAGTTCCACATCAGAAAAACCGGCGCCACATCTGCACCGATTCTGCTACCAGTGAGGGGCTAGCACCAGCGCCATGTGCAACACCCGCAGAATACACGAAAAATGGTGCGGGATTCACCGGGTCTGTGATGGACCCGTGATGATATGCCGCGCGTACACTATTCAGCCCCCCCCCCCCGCCCCCCACACACACACACACCGATTGCGCCGAAAACATTGTGCCGGTTGTACTGGACCACGTTCCTGTCCACCCCGACCCCACAGCCCACCTCCTGGCCGTTCCCCACAACCCTGGCAGAAGTCCCCCCGGCCAGCGGCACGCTAGTCGGTGAAGTATGGCGGTGATAGGCACTGTTCGCACGCCATCTCTCGCCGTAGCCACCACGCCGGGTACACGACTTTTGAGAGCACCCGTTGGGAACTTGGCCCATTGGAGACAGGGTGGTCCCACGAATGAGATGCGAACGTGGTTGCAACTACGCACGCTGTGCGTCGCAATGACGTTTTTTGGGGGCACAACAGCGCAATTCAGTGTCAAACCAGAGCCTGCCGGAGAATCCCGCCCTCTGTTTTTCAGTTCCCCTCTATTTCTGGCAGGAATTTTGAAGGTGTGTGGGGATGGGAGGTGACTGTTCTTTTTGAACAATGGGTGATGCTGCCATCATCAGGAGCATTTTAGTCCACACAGTGTAAACTGTACTGTTTCCCAGTTAATAACTCTTTCCCAATAATTCAGCCTCCTCATTCTGTCAGCTTCTGTAACTTCTCTCATCAAAGTTCAACCTGTAAATTACATTTCAAAAATTGACAGAAAGAAAATTAATCAATGTGAAAAACTAATCACCAGAAACAGAAAAAAGTTCCTTATTAAAGACAGAATTTTAAGGAAATGTTGATGGTTAGGCTTCTTTTTTTAAAACCTTTTCTAATGATCGGTTGTCCTCATTGGAAGGATTCCTAATGGCTGTCCTCTCATTAAGGGGGGACCTTTGGATATGCGTGTGGCTTGCAAGGCTGCTCCTTGCTTTCCTTGAGAAAGTGGCGATGAGTCTTCCCATTTAAAAGGGCCTGAGCTTGAGAGTCCTCTCTAAAAACAGTCCTAATTCTAAATTCTATTCTATAATTATATTTTGCTTGTATATTGGCTAGTTCCCTCATTGAAATGGATTTTGATGGCAATGCTCTCTCTTCAAAATCAGTTCAGAATTGAAGATGACGCAAAGCACACAATCTCAATTCAGAGAAATGATGAGAATATATGGATCTTCACCACAGAGCATTTGATCGTTATGGCAACTCATCAGATTCCAGAACTCAGGAAGATAAAGTTGTTTTTCACTCATTCCGAACTCCAGAACTCGATGACAAAATGTATTTTTATCCAAACTGAAATTCTCAAGATGCAAGATTTTGAGGCTGGTGAGCGATCGACGCTCAGAATCCTGAGAGTCAGCGCGTAACGCATTACCGCAAACATTCAATGGCAATGCCATCGCGGATTCTCTTACTATCAATATTCTGGGCGTTACCGTTGACCAGGAACTGAACTGGATTAGTAAATACTGTGGCTACAAGAACAGGCCGGAGTTTGGGAATTCTGTGGAGAGTGACTCACCTCCTGACTCCCCAAAGCCTGTCCACAATCAGCAAGGCACATTCCTTGATGGAATACTCTTTACTTGCCTGAATGAGAGCAGCTCCAAAAACATTCAGGAAGCTCAATGATGTATTGGACAGGCTGGGTCGATGTGGACTGCACTTTATGCAGTGTAGCGAGAGACAGACTTCCAACACTTCATGAGATGCAACACGATTTTATTTAACATCTAAACTACAATACATGTTCAACTGTGGGCTGACACTATGCTGACTTGACTGGAGACCTGATGCTAGCCTGACCAGACTTACTGACTACCACCTGGTGTTTGCACTGGCTATGCTCACGAGCTCTGACTGTCTCAGAGGCTGGATCCTGAGAGAGCGGGAAAACTGGTGCCCTCTGGCTTTATAGTGGTCGTGTCCTGTCTGGTGATTGGCTACTGTGTTCTGTGTGCTTACTGGTCATCCTGTGTGTCAATCACTGCCTGTCTGCACTCCATTATATACATAGATGTATATTATGACACTCAACACCATCCAGGACAAAGCAGCCTGCTTGATTGGTACCCCATCCATCACTTTCAACACTCACTCCCTCCACCAGTGATGCACAATTGATGCACTGAAGCAATTCACCAAGGCTCCTTCGACAGCACCTTCCTAACTCACAACTCTTTTACCCAGAAAGACAAGGGCAGCATATGCATTTGATCACTACCCTCCAAGCCACACACCATCCTGACTTGGAAATATATCACCGTTCCTTCACTGTTGCTGGGTCAAAGTCCTGGAACTCCCTTCCTAACAGCACTGTGGGTATATCTAAATCACATGGATTTCAGCGGTTCAAGAAGGTGGCTGACCACCACCTTCTCAAGGGAAATTAGGGATGGGAAGTAAATAGAACATAGAACATACAGTGCAGAAGGAGGCCATTCTGCCAATCGAGTCTGCACCGACCCACTTCCACCCTATACCCGTAACCCAAATGACCCCTCCTAACCTTTTTGGACACTAAGGGCAATTTAGCATGGCCACCTAACCTGCACGTCTTTGGACTGTGGGAAGAAACCGGAGCACCCAGAGGAAACCCACACAGACACGGGACAATGTGCAGACTCCACACAGACAGTGACCCAGCGGGGAATTGAACCTGAGACCCTGGCGCAGTGAAGCTGCGGTGCTAACCGCTGTGCTACCGTGCTGCTCTAGCTGCTGGCCTAGCCAGCGATACACATCCTGTGAGAGAATAATATAAAAATGGAATGTGTAGCACAATAATTAACATCCAAACTAACATAGACTGGATAATGGGGCAGAATTGGAGAGAGTGGAATCATGGTCAGAAACTACAGCAGCGGGAAAACCATGTCGGAGAGCTAGAGGGAACAATCTAATGGCCGCGTTGTGCCCAAGTTGGGGCGAGAAGCAGCTGGTAAGTCTTGCGCAAAGTGTCTCGATCTGGATTCTGCACACAATGGGCCAGATCCAAATTAGGCAAATTTGTATATTAAAGTGTGTAGTAAGCATCACTTTAATATGCACTCACTGGAGTTACCCAAGGCATGGGATCTAATCCCAGAGACCCCGAACGAGTGTCGGTTACTATCAGCGTTCACTGTGGACAAAAACGGCGATGTGGGTGGAAAGTACCATAAGACCATAGAAATGCCCCTGATTTTCTCCATCCCTTCCTAGTCATGTAACAAAAGCAGGAACCTCATTTAAATTAACCTCACGGTAGCATGGTGGTTAGCATCAATGCTTCACAGCTCCAGGGTCCCAGGTTCGATTCCCGGCTGGGTCACTGTCTGTGTGGAGTCTGCACGTTCTCCCCGTGTGTGCGTGGGTTTCCTCCGGGTGCTCCGGTTTCCTCCCACAGTCCAAAGATGTGCGGGTTAGGTGGATTGGCCATGCTAAATTGCCCGTAGTGTAAGGTTAATGGGGGGATTGTTGGGTTATGGGTATACTGGTTACGTGGGTTTGGGTAGGGTGATCATTGCTCGGCACAACATCGAGGGCCGAAGGGCCTGTTCTGTGCTGTACTGTTCTATGTCTATGTAAATGTATTTTGATCAATTAACATAAGCCTAAAGGGCTCCCCCACCATGTGCACCCCTGGATATGGATTTCCCCTGTTTACAAAAGGTATTAAAAAATGTATAGTCAAGGGGAACCTGGAGGGTGAGCCACTGGGGCACAAGTAAGTGTAGCCCATGGGGGGAGGGGGAGGAGGAGAGACAAGCCCTGGCACTGCCCCTCTCACTCTGGCAGTGCCAACTGGATAGGGCCCAGATAGTGCCCATGCACTGCCAGGGTGGCACAGTCATGGTGGTGCTGCCGGCATTTCTCGGTAGCTCTGTGGGTGGGGAGGTTTCCCTTATGTCTGTGTGTATATGTGTGTGTGTGTGTGTGGGGGGGGGGGGGGGGGGGGGGGGAGGTGTCCCAGTCCTCGGGAGCAGAGTTTTTTTTCCTGTATCTGTGATGGGGGATGGAAGTCTTATTTTAATCCTTTAAAAATGCACCCTGACCTCTGGTGCCGGCCCTATCAGGCCCCGCCCTGCCAACATGACAATGAGAACCAGGCCCCCAGAGTGCCAGGGAATCTAGAGATAAAACTAGGCTGTGTAGCTGGAGAGGTTTTCCTGCCCCAGCCAGCACTCTGTGCACCGAGTGCCCAATCTCACTCAATTAAGTCACTAGCTGCAAATTTGGAAGGTGAGTTTGCCCACTTTTTAAAAATTCCTTCCTCTGATTATTGGCTTTACTCTGATCAGCTGCATCTCTCAACAGTTTGGTTAAGATCTGGATGTTGTCATTTGAACTCCTCGAGCAAATATTCGTCCGACCTATTTATCATTTCCTGCATGTGTACAAATCACACATTGTAAGAAAACTATTCACTCTCCATATTTTAAAGTTACCTCACACTAGAGACTTCAAAGACAGATTCCATGGGAGCAATTCTCAGGCCTCCCCATGGCATGTTTCCCCTGGTTGGAGGCGGCACGCCACTGTCTGTGGGATTTCTGTTTGGGCGCGATTGATTCTCCAGAAAGATTTTGAAGTGTGGTAGCGAGCGGGAAATGCAGCGAGCTCCCAAATGAAGGCTTGCAATCTAATTTGTCGGGACCGCGGTCACCAGCACCCCCCCCCCCCCCCCCCCAACCCGGCTAACAAGGTCGACCATCACTTAAAGAGCAGTTGCATAGCCATCCCCACTCAGCTCGCAGCCATAGCGCCAAGACGACCGGCCCAAGATTCAGGGATGTAGACTTGGCGAGGCCGCTCGATGCGGTGGAGGCCAGGAGGGATATCCCCCGAGGGTCCTGGAGGGTGAGCCGCAGGGCAGCCAGTGACGCCTGGAATGAGGTGGTGGTATCCGTGAGCTCGGGGGGTGGACTGGCCTCCAGTGACGCAAGTAGGAGGGCAACGACCTACACCGGGTGAGTTGACACCAATGCCCTCCAAACCCCCCAAAGACCTTCACGCTCCCACGCTAACATCCACCCCAACCCTCCATGCAGCCCCCAACACTCCCTTTAGCCCCCTCAACCCTTCCTTCACAACCCACCCCCCTAACCACTGTGAACCACACATGTGGGTAACAATGCCCTCTCTGTGTCTCCGCAGGAGAAGCTCTCATTGGTGGGGGGGTGCCGCACATACAAATCCTCACCACCTTCGGGGAAAGGGCCCTGGAGGTGACTGGTGGCCAAGTGCAGAGCGGTCACCAATTCAGAGGTTGCCAGTAGCCACAGAGGTGAGGTACCACCGGGAGGACCTGTCATACGTCAGAGTTGTTATTGCCTTACTGACTGACCCATCCCTCCCACTGACCACAAGTCCATTCTCCCACAGGTCCTCCAGCCGATTGTACCGGCCCATCCCGGGTGTCCCCCTCTCCAGCATCCCAGGAGAACACCTTGGAGGAGAGCTCCGAGGATGCCATGATCAACGCATCACAGCTGTCATCCCCACCCTCCACCAGTGCAGATGCACACACCTCGGTGGGAAACATTGGTCAGGCTTCTGGGGCACAACCTCTTGAGCACCACATAGCTACGGATCCCAGGCCCAACTGGGTTCCAGCCAGATACTGAGCCTCTGTAACATGGTTACCTGGAGCTGATGGAGGTGTTAGGGTGTGGCCGGGATATTCAGCAACACTTCAACAGGTCCATAGCCGATTGGAAGAGTCCCAGAGGCTATGGGTACAGGTGATGTCTCCGGCAATGCGTGGCACCGAGGCCAACACTGCTAGAGTGGCAACCACAGTGAAGAGCCTGGCACACGATGTGGCACCATCTATGGTGTCCATGGCGTGGCGAAGTTTGTGATGGCCATGGCTGAGGATCTCGGCAGAATGTCCGACTCGCTGGGAGATGTCACCCAGGCTGAGCTTGATGAGGTGCTGTGGGATATGTCCCGCTCTCGGCCGAGACGCTGTGGAGCTTGTCCCAGTCACAGATGGGCTTTGCCAAGGTGCTGCAGAGCATGTCCCAGTCACTGAGGAGCATCTCTGAGGGCTTTGACACAATGATGCAGACATCGGGGAGCCGCTAAAGTTGGCAGAGCCAGATGATGCAGGGCCAGCCAGGGCTCGAACCAGCTGCCCCTCCATCCCGAGGTGAACTCCAAGGCCCTATGGGCACCAGTCGGGAGGAGAGGGTTGTTATGTTACAATGTTGTAAAAAATATATTACTCTTTTTGTCTAGCCGATATGGTGAAATATAGCCGTAGTCTTCCAGTGATGATAAAGTAATTTAATGAGTAATATAAAATAATCTCGTGAGTTCTTTTTACTTAATACTAAACTAGTAAACAAACAAATAACTGCAGATCAAATTTTAAATAAGACAAAGATAATTACTGATATCTATTAACTTCTCAATAGGTCTGTACTCCCTCCACTCCAGGCACACACTCCTCAAGGAAAGAGCGGGAAAACATTTATATTGGTCCTGATAGTGTGGCCATCTAATGTTCAGTGGCCTGTACTCGCTTAACATAGCCTGATCATAGAACATAGAACATACAGTGCAGAAGGAGGCCATTCGGCCCATCGAATCTGCACCGACCCACTTAAGCCCTCACTTCCACCCTATCCCCGTAACCCAATAACCCCATCTAACCTTTTTTTTGGACACTAAGGGCAATTTAGCATGGCCAATCTACCTAACCTGCATGTCTTTGGACTGTGGGAGGAAACCGGAGCACCCGGAGGAAACCCACGCAGGCACAGGGAGAACGTGCAGACTCCGCACAGACAGTGACCCAAACCGGGAAACGAACCTGGAGCCCTGGCGCTGTGAAGCAACTGTGCTAACCACTGTGCTACCGTGCTGCCCAGTAATATCATGTATTACTACATATAGAGATGACTACAGCCCCCCCTTTTTTTTAACGTTTTCTTGTGTATGCATAAGAAAATTTACATGAGAAATGCAGTGGTTTACACAGTACAGCAAACACTAGAATTATGTTAAAGTTCATAGATTAAGTCGATTTGGCTTTCTTCTCCTTCTTGTAGATCTCAATTTCAATGGCGAGGAAGACGTTTTAATGTTCTTGATCAGTATAATGTTGTTGTTATTCAACATTTCTTAATATAGATTGGTGTAACTCAAGATCAGGAAAAACTGTTGTGTGAACCTTTACTTGAAGAAGATCACGACAATTTCTTCTGAATAACACATCATCTGATGTTTTTACCAGATATTAACTCGGTGAAACCTGTCTAAGAATTAGAGCAGTGTCTGACCAACCTCCTTCAGGAAGTCTGATGCGAACATTATCATCTACTTCAGGAGATTTCAGATTCTTGGCATGTTGATCATAGTACTGTTTCTGACATTGATGATGCAGTCTTTTCACAACATCATGTTGATCAGGATCAGGAATATGTAGTTGAGGTAGTGTTGTTCTGATGTTCCTGTTAAACAACATCTGCGCTGGAGATAATCCTGTGGTCGGAGGTGATGATCTGTAAATTAATAAGGCTAAGTAAAAGTCAGATTATGAGTCTCTGGCTTTACTTAATAACTGCTTAATTATATCAACGCCTTTCTCAACCTTTCTGTTAGATTGCGGGAAATACGGGCTTGAGCTGATATGTCTAAAATTGTACGTTGTGGCAAATTCAGTCCATTCCCAACTGTTAAAACACGGACCATTATCAGACATTATGGTTCGAGGTATACCATGTCTAGCAAAGATGTCTTTTGCATGCCTTAATAACAGTTGTAGATGTGTGATCATTCATTTTCATGACTTCTGGAAAATTTGAATAATAGGCAATGACTAATATGTAATCTCTACCATATGAATGAAAGAGGTCGATACCTACTTTCACCCATGGTGATAGTAATATCATGTTCCTGCAATTTTTCCTTACACTTTGGTGTCTTTGGCAGGTGGAACTGGAAGTAATCATGTCTGTAATGTCTTGATTAATACCTGGCCAATAAATTGATTGCCTGGCTCTGTGTTGACATTTCTCTATGCCTAGATGACCTTTGTGAAGTCTAGTTCGCATTTCTGACTTCATACTCTCTGGAATGACAATTCTGTCATGTCGCAGTAGAATACCACCTAATATCGTCAGTTCAGATTGTATACTCTGGTATTGTGGACAGTGACCTTTTGGTCAACCATTCTGCAAGTGATGGATTACTCTGCTCAAAGTGGCATCCTTCTGTGTCTCATCACGTATCTGTTGAAGTTTGTGATCGGACGCAGGAAGTAATTCTTTTTACAATTGTAGATGAGAATCAATGTCATTTATTGATTCTGTTGGTGTGATCTCTGTGTCAATTGATCTGGACAGAGTGTCAGCTATGATCAACTCTTTACCTGGAGTATAGATAAGCTTAAAATCATATCTATGCAGTTTCATCATAAGTTGTTGTAGTCTGGGTGTTATGTCATTAAGGTTCTTATCAATAATGTTGACAAGTGGATGATGTTTCCACAGTAAATTTTGGTAAGCTGTACACATAATCATGAAATTTGGTTATTCCAGTAACAAGTCCAAGACACTCTTTCTCGATCTGAACATACCTACACTCAGTTGAGGTCATTGATCTTGAGGCATAGGCTATGGGAACCCAGATGTTGTGGTGGACGTCCTATTGTCGCAAAACGATACCAATGCCATTCTGACTGGCATCAGTCAAAGTTTTAGTGGGTTTAGTTGGGTCAAAGAATGTAAAGCTTGGAGCCTGGATCAGCTGGAGTTTCAAATCTAACCATTCTTCATTGTGACGCTGAGTCCATTCAAAATCAGTCTTTGTCTTGATTAACCGACATAATGCAGTAGTTCTAGTAGACAGATTTAATATGAATTTCCCCAGGAAGTTCACAAATCCTAGAAAACGCAAAACAGCCTTCTTATCTTTCGGTTGTTGCATTGTTTTGATGTCTTCAATTTTGTCATCGTCAGGTGTGATACCATGAGCTGATATGTTGTCACCAAGAGTTTTTAGAGACGAGGTGGCAAACATGCACTTCAATTGGTTGAGTTTTAAACCATACTTATTTATCCTTTTAAAGACTTTTCTGAATCGAATCATGTGTTCTTCTACTGTCGTAGACCAGATGATTATGTCATCAACATAAAGACAAACACCTTCAATGTTCTCTCTCATTTGCTCCATTATACAATGAAATATTTCTGATACAGAAATAATACCGAAGGGCATTCTATTGAAACAGTACCTCCCAAAAGGTGTATTGAAAGTGCAGAGGAGCATGCTGTAACCATCAAGCTGCATCTGCCAAAATCCTTGAGCTGCATCTAATTTAGTGAATATTTTGGCATTGGCCATTTCTGAGGTGATTTCTTCTCTTTTAGGTATTGGGTAATGCTCTCGACGAATATTTCTGTTGAGATCTTTAGGATTCATGCACATCCTGATGTCACCAAATGTTTTTTAACAGAGACCAGGGAACTGACCCAATCTGCTGATTGCGTCACCTTTGATATAATCTCTTGAGCTTGCAGTCTTGAGAATTCAGCTTTCAGTCATTCTCTGAGAGGTGCTGGTACTCGTCTCGGAGGATGTATTACTGGTTTGGTATCTTTTTTCAGAAGAATTTTATATTGATATGGCAGTGTGCCCAAGCCATGAAAAACATCATCGTATTCTTTTAATAATTGCTGAATGTTGGCCTTTGCGTCCCTAGTAGCCCGGCGGAGGATCTTGCTGCAGTGGAAAGATGCGAGACCTCCGAGCGTGGAGACCTGGATTAATGACATGGCGGGATTCATTCAGCTGGAGAGGGTCAAATTCTGACGGGGGTCGGTACAAGGGTTCTTTAGGAGGTGGCAGCCTTTCCTCGACTTTCTGGCTCAATGATAAGGTACTAGGTCAGCAGCAGCAGCAATCCGGGGGGGAGGGGAGGAAAGGTGGGGGGGGGGGGGGGTTAGGGGGATAGTGTTAAAGTTAGTTTGCTTATTGTTAATTTATTTTATTGTTTATTGGGGTTGGGGGGTGGGGGTTTGTTATATGTGTTGTTACGGGTGTTGAGGGGTGTTTATTACTATTATTGTTATTGTTATTATTGTTTTGTTGATATATATTTTTCAAAAAATTCCAATAAAAATTATTTACAAAAAAAAATAATTGCTGAATGACATCTTGTAGTGTAGATGTCTCAGAAGTATTCAGGAAGATTCTCTGAATTAGCTCTAAAACTTTACATGCCTGAGTACCCAATAGCAAAGATCGGTGATCATCCACTATTTCAAATCTTAACTTTTTGTGAATGTCCCTGTTGCTGGCATTGAGATAACACAAGCAGTGCAAAATAATTTGATTGCCATTGTAATCTTTCAATGAGCATTCCACAGGAACTATGTCGTAGTCACCTGTGATAGTAGACAAGTCTTTGGAATTGAGAGGATTTGCTGAAGCTCCTGTATCTAATTTGAAAGTTATTGTACAATTGTTGATACAAACTGTAGTCATTCCCTCATTGCTAACGATGTTGACTTGTTGATTTTTTTGTTGCTTGAAGAGTTTTCTTAGTTGTGTGAAGAGCTTTCTTTGTTGCTTGAAGATCTGTCTTTGTTGCTTGAAGATCTGTCTTCATTAATGCTTCAATCACTCCGACAAAGAAGGTATTTTCCAAGGAGAAAATTTCATCGGCTTGGGAAAAATCTTGTGGTGAATTGACTTTTTCATCTGTTTCAACTGCTCTCACGTTGTAATTCTTCTTGTGTGGAGGAGGGAGATACTTTGCTGAAGACTGGCATTGAGAAGCATAATGATTCATCTTGGAACATCTCAAACAGCATTTTCCAAAATCTGGACAGTTTCCCTTCAAATGGACGTTGCCATATCAATGATACGTCATCACACTGTCGCCATGATGCATCATTGACGTTCGCGCTTGCTCTGACCTCTTTTGTGGCGTCTCCCATTTCTGTGCGAAGTGGGCATGTCCCGAGTTGGAAAATGCATGCGCAAGATAGCTGCCAACTCGAACATGCTTCTCTGCTGCCTGGGACACCATTTTTATTTTCTCAGACTTATGGTGGACTTTCGCGCCTTTTTCTTTTGGATAAAACTCAAAGTATTGATTTTACTTTGTTCACTGGAGATGCATTTTTCAGTAGCAATTTTCAAAGCAAGATCATTTTGACGTAATAAGGCTTCTCTGAAAGATTCATCTGTTATACCATAGACAGTTTGACCTCTCACTAGAGAGTCATGCAGATCAGCATAATTACAGGTCTGAGCGAGGAGTTATGGAGTTGTTAACAGATTCTCCAACTTTTTGTACCCGCTTATGAAATTGGAATCGCTCTAAAATTTTGTTAATTTGCATTCTGCAGTCATCATCGAATTTGGCAATTATTTGTTCAAATTTGGTTTTATCTTCGCCCGCAGCAAAAATAAATGAGTTTTAGATTTCAATTGCCGGTTGTCCTGCTCGGGTCAGAAGCAAAGCGATTTGTCTAGCCTTTGAATCTTTTTAAATCTGGTACCATGTTATATTATGATGTTGTAATATATATTACTCCTTTTGTCGAGCCGATTTGTTGAAATATAACCGTAGTCTTCCAGTGACGATTAAGTAATTTAATGAGTAATATAAAATAATCTCGTGAGTTCTTTTTATTTAATACTAAACTAATAAACAAACAAATAACTGAAGATCAAACTATTAAATAAGATAAAGATAATTACTGATATCTATTAACTTCTTCTCTCTAGCTCTGTACTCTCTGCACTCCAGACGCACACTCCCGGAGGAAAGAGCGGGAAAACATTTATATAACTCCTGATAGTGTGGCCATCTAGTGTTCAGTTGCCTGTACTAGCTTAACATAGTGTGATCATGTGTTATTACATACAGAGATCACTACAAGAGTGCTGGGTGCCAACCCAGACTGTCCCATGGAATGGGGATGGTGGCCAACAGCTTCCCTGAGTTCCACCCCCCTGATGAGGCTGCGTTTCTTAGCCAGCACCTGGCACAGGGTAGCTGTGCATCTACCGTCGACAAGTGCGCTGAGGCCCTCCAGCCCCAGAGCCCCCAGAGGACACCTACCAGGGGCATCAAAGGGTCACGGGATGTGGTAAGCAGCTGTCTGCCTCCACCTCAGAGTTGCATCCTGGGGACACACCTAGACGTAGCGGTAGAGCAAGGAAGGTTAAGCACATTGAGGATCACTGATGGTACCGGGGCAGGGGAGAGTAGGTAGGGGTTGGGGGGGAGGGGGGGGGGGGTGTGAGGAGGTAGTGGGGAGAATGGGAAGACACCACTGGGAGAGTGGGGCATTGTTGGACACCTGTGACACATTAAAAACATTTGACCGCAAGCAGTATGACAACTCTATCACTTTCTTCCCGATCTCTGAACCCTTGCTTCACCTCTCCAGGCATTTTCCACGTCTTGTAACACTCACCCACCCTCTGGCTGTGGACATGTCCCCGGAGCTGTGTCCCATCCCCTGGGTGTTCAGATGTTGCCTGATGCAGTGTTTAAGCACAGTGTCCAGGCATCACGGTCTGATTGGGATGCTAGGCAATGACTCCCATATGCAACATGGCCCACCCGCCCAAGAGAATCCACTTGGGTTGTGTGAAGTGCTCACTTAATCACAATTGCCAATACCCTATTAGCAATAGCCTTCAGTCGCATGGCCAGGGGCCCCGGCAGTCTGGGTTATGGGTGGTCGGTGAAGCAGATGGGTAGGGGCTAGGGTTGACCCTGGAACAGGTACATATGATCCAGGGGTTTGCAGGCTGTTGCCACGTGCTACAGCAGGATCCCGATTTCGCCTACAGGAGCAGTCTGATTGCATCACAAACTATTTGCGGTTGTTATTTGCGGATGTCATTTGCAGCCTCTCCCGCAATTCACCGGCCTTGTTGCGTTCGAGCAAGAGCGCAATGAGGCCTTAAAATCATGTCATTTGAATCCACGCCACCAGGAAAATTGCAACGGGGGTGCACTGTCACAGGGCCCTGAATATCACATTGGCTTGAACAACCGGAATATCTGAGGCGGGATTCTCCCTTCTGACGGCAGAGTGTTTACGCCGTCGTAAAAACGGAGAGTTTAACAACGGCATCATCGGACCGCTAAGTGTAGAGATCCTCTGCCCTATAGGAGGCCAGCACAGCACTGGAGTGACTCACGCTGCTCCAGCTGGCGATACCGGCATCAACGTGCGCTGCGGCTCTGCGCATGCGCGCTGCAACCGCCGCAAATGTGCGCATGCGCGGTAGCTTTCTTCTCCGCGCTGGCACCAACGCAACATGGCGAAGAGCTACAGGGGCCGTCGCGGAGTAAAAGGGGCCCCCACCAGAAGAGGCCAGCCCACCGATCAGTCGGCCCCGATCATGGGCCAGGCCACGGGTGGAGCCCCCCCCCTTCCCCCCCCCCCCGGGTCGGACCCCCCTCCCCCCCCCATCAGGCCACCCCCGACAGGGTGGATGCCGCGGTTCCGCCAGGTAAGACCACATGTGAACAGCTTTCTTGGCAGCCACTCGGCCCCCGACCAGCGCCGCGCCGACCGCGCCAGCGCCAATGGCGTGCCGTTCAACAAACTTAACTTGAAGCCTCTTAATCGCGCCCTAGAAAAGTCTGCCCCTAAACGAAGATTATTGATTGTGAGTACAACCCCCATTGTCCTCCTACACACTTCTGGAAGTTTCTGACCCTTCCTTGTGCACAGCTCGATGGACACGAGCCACCTTCTTGATCTCAAACAATTGATCACAGATGAGCCTCAACAATGGATATGGCTTTCAATCACAGAGGGAAATCACAGCCGAGGCTGGTCTTATCCATATCCGACTGTCACATGTGCACTCTCCAGCAAAAGTTACGGAGAAGTGATTTTCTCGCTCTCACTCTTTGATTTTGAATGGTATTGGAAGATGGAATCTCGAGCGTTCTTGGATAAATGAACAATTTCTGAGCATACCTGCCAGATTCTTAGCATTTGGTACTAATCAAGATTAAGATCACAACAGGATTATCATAATCATTGCAGTTATTTCTTGAGATTCCTGTGGCATCCTGGAATAGTTCAGCTGATTGACCTCTGTTTGTTGCGCAATTGGATTGTGTAGTGTCGGGCAGTAATGTTGCTGTGATCTGCTTGGATCCAGATGCTGTGGAAAATGGCTGTCACCAAAATAAAGAGTTTGTTCAGAACCATCTTTGTTCAGTGGGAGAACTCAGGGGGTCTGTTTTCTAGTCCCGCCAGTCACAGGACTCGTTGCGTGTGGGATGGAATATCGGGGCGGGATTCTCCGACCCCCCGCCGGGCCGGAGAATCGCCGGGGGGGGTGGAGTGAATCCCGCTCCGCTGCCTCGACGCTGGCCGCCGGATTCTCCGGCGCCGGTTTTCAGCGGGGGCGGGAATCGCGTTGCGCCGGTCTGGGGCTGTTGGCAGTGGCCCCCCAGCGATCCTCCGCTCCGCAGTGGGCCGAGTGGCCGCCCGTTTTTGGCCAGTCCTGCCGGCGTAAATCAAACAAGGTCCTTACCGGTGGGACCTGGCTCTGCGGGCGGCCTGCGGAGTCCTCGGGGGGCGCGCGCGGGGACCTGGCCCCCGGGGGGGGGGGGGGGGGGGGTGCCCCCAAGGTGGCCTGGACTGCGATTGGGGCCACTGATCCGCGGATGGGCCTGTGCTGTGGGGGCTCTCTTTCCCTCCATGCCGGCCGCTGTAACGGCCCACCGTGGCTGGCGCGTAGAAGAACCCCCCTGCGCATGTGCTGGGATCACGGCAGCACACGCTGGTGCTCCCACGCATGCGCCAACTCGCGCCGGCCGGCGGAGGCCCTTCAGCACTGGCTGGCACGGCGCCAAGCCCTTCGCCAGCGGTTGGCGAGGTGCCAACCCCACCCACCCCTGTAGGTGCGGAACTCCGCACCTTCCATGCAGCCCGACGCCGGAGTGGTTCATGCCACTCCTCGGCGCCGGTATGGCCCACCCCACCGGTTAGAGGAGAATCCCGCCCCTGATGTCCATTGGCCTCGGCAGGAATTTGCAGTCTTGGGACGGATGGGACTGGAAAATCCCTCCTTTAAGCCAGGATCTGGTGGGTTCAATTGTCTTTTCAAGGATCTGTATAGTTGCTTAGTGGCACTGGGCGTGATTTAACCATCGCGTTGAGCTCTGCACGGATCTTGGCAAACCAGTTAAATAACGGGAGAGACCAATATAGGGGTCTGCACTGGGTGTGAATAGGTTTGCTAACTAACCATCCTTCTCCCGGGAGCAGGTTCCGGAATCTGCCCAGACATGGCGAGAAGATCATTGAAACCAATTAAGAGTGATCTCCATCTTATTAGGAAGTCCAATGTAGCGGTCTCCCCGACCCTAACTGGCTCCCCAGAGAGAACTTTCGCGGGTGCCGTTTAGTGGTCCTTATTAAAAATGTGAAGCTGGCGTAATGGTGGCTGTGGGAACTGTGGAGTGAGTATCCATTTCCATTCCCCGGCATGCTGGTTTAGCTGGTTTAACTAATGGGGCTGGTTTAGCACAGTGGGCTAAGCAGCTGGCTTGTAATGCAGAACAATGCCAGCAGTGTGGGTTCAAATCTCGTACCGGCTTCCCCGAACAGGCGCCGGAATGTGGCGACTAGGGGCTTTTCACCGTAACTTCATTGAAGTCTAGTTGTGACAATAAGCAATTATTGCCGAGGTCATGTCGGGGCAGGGGACAGCGAAGGGGAAATGGGAGTACTTGTCAACGATGGTGAGGAAGTCTATATTACGGTTGGTGGAGGGGAGGGGCCTTTTGAAGTCAATACTGAGGTGCTCAAAGGGCCGGGAGGCCTTTACCAGGTGGGCCTTGTCTGGCCAATAGAAGTGCGGTTTGCACTCCGCGCAGACTTGGCAGTCCCTGGTCATGACCTTGACCTCCTCAGTGGAGTAGGGCAGATTGCGGGCCTTAATAAAGTGGGTGAGCCAGGTGACCCCCGGGTGACAGACGTCATCGTGGATAGCCCGCAGTTGGTCGTCTTGCACGCTGGCGCATGTGCCGCGGGACAGGGCATCTGAGGGCTCGATGAGCTCCCCAGGACGATACTTGATATCGTAATTGTAGGTGGAGAGTTTAATTCTCCACCTCAAGATTTTGTCATTTTTAATTTTGCCCCGTTGTGCGTTGTCAAACAAAAAGGCTGGTCGGTGATGAGGGTGAACCTCCTACCGACTAGGTCATGCCTCCAGTGCCACATAGCTTCCACTATGGCTTGTGCTTCCTTCTTGACTGAGGAGTGTCGGATTTCGGAAGTGTGGAGGATTCTAGAGAAGAATGCTACTGGCCTGCCGCCTGGTTGAGTGTGGCGGCCAGTGCGACGTCTGACGCATCGCTATCTACCGGGAAAGGGACGGACTCATCCACCACCTGCATTGCGGCCTTAGTGATATCGGCCTTGATACGGCTGAAGGCCGAGTGGCCTCAGCCGTCAGGGGAAATGCAGTGGTTTTAATAAGTGGGCGGGCTTTGTCCGCATAGTTGGGGACCCACGAGGCATAGTAGGAGAATAACCGCAGGCATCATTTGAGGGCCTTGAGGATGTGGGGAGGGGGAAGTTCTGTGAGGGGGCGCATATGGTCGGGGTCGAGCCCCAGGACTCCGTTCTCCACAACATGGCCGAGGATGGCTAGCCGGGTTGTGCGGAAAAGACACTTCTCCTTGTTATATGTGAGGTTGAGGGATTAGGCGGCCTAGAGGAACCTCTGAAGGTTGGCGTCATGGCCCTGCTGATCATGGCCGCAGATGGTAACATTGTCCAAGTACAGGTATGTAGCCCGCAAGCCGTACGGTCCACCATTCGGTCCATCGTTCTCTGGAAAACCGAGACCCCGTTAGTGACGCCGAAGGGGACTCTGAGGAAGTGGAAGAGTCGGCCGGCTGCTTCAAAGACAGTGTAGTGGCGCTCTTCCGGGCGGATCGGGAGCTGGTGGTAGGCCGACTTCAGATTGACTGTTGAGAACACATGGTACTGGGCGATCTGGTTGACCATCTCCGCGATGCGAGGGAGGGGGTACACATCCAGTTCCATTAACCGGTTAATGGTCTGGCTGTAATCCACAACCATCCGATTCTTTTCCCCGGTTCGGACGACTACCACTTGCGCTCTCTGGGGGCTGTTGCTGGCCTCGATGATCCCTTCACTCAACAATCCCTGGACCTCCGACTTGATAAAAGTCATGGATTGGGAACTGTACCGGCTGCTCCTGGTGGCGATGGGCTTACAGTCGGGAGTGAGGTTTGCAAAGAGCGAAGGAAGCGGACCTTAATGGTTGCGAGGCTACATATTGGGCAGCACGGTAGCATGGTGGTTAGCATAAATGCTTCACAGCTCCAGGGTCCCAGGTTCGATTCCCGGCTGGGTCACTGTCTGTGTGGAGTCTGCACGTCCTCCCCATATGTGCGTGGGTTTCCTCCGGGTGCTCCGGTTTCCTCCCACAGTCCAAAGATGTGCGGGTTAAGTGGATTGGCCATGCTAAATTGCCCGTAGTGACCTAAAAAGTAAGGTTAAGGGAGGGGTTGTTGGGTTACGGGTATAGGGTGGATACGTGGGTTTGAGTAGGGTGATCATGGCTCGGCACAACATCGAGGGCCGAAGGGCCTGTTCTGTGCTGTACTGTTCTATGTTCTATACCGTGAGGGGGGGGGGGGGGGGGGGAAGGGTCCACCGAACTGTAGGGTCAGGCTTCGGTGACGGCATTGGAAGTCTAATCCAAGCAGTAGGGGGGTGCAGAGGTGAGGGAGGACGTACAGTTTAAAATGGACATACTCAGCCCCCTGCATCGCGAGGTTTGTAATGCAGAACTCCCGGATCTGAACCAAATGGGATCCGGAGGCAAGGGAGATTGTTTGGGATGCGGAGTAGATGTGAAGGGAGCAGCGCCTTACCGTGTCAGGTTGAACGAAGCTCTCCGTGCTCCCGGAGTTGCAAAGGCAGGGGTTCTCGCGCCCGTTGACCCGTACGACCATCATAGAACTTTCCAGGTGCTTTGGCTGCGACTGGTCGAGGGTGACTGCGTCAAGCTGTGGGTAGCCTGCGTGGTCGGAGGGATCGGGGTCACAAAATGGCGGCCGCCACGAGTCGCACGAGGCAGATGACGCGTCTGAAGGGGGTTTTCCCGGCAGGCACGCCGCCACATTGGCGGTGAGTCACAGGCCTGTGAGTCCATGGGCCGAGCCTGGTCAGTTTTCGACTTCTCGGCTTTCGGTCGGCCCAGACAGACTCTGGCGAAGTGTCCCTTTTTGCCAGTCTCTGCACGTCGCTGTGCGGGCTGGGCAACGCTGCCAGCGATGTTGACCCTGGCCACAGAAGTAGCACTGCGGTTCCTCGACCTGGACGGGCTGCCGTGCGACAAAGGCCTGTGACGTAGTCGGGTCCGGTGGGGGCTGCAACGATGGTGCCCACGAGGGGTTCGCCGGGCCCACGGGGAACGCGCTGAGGCTCTGGTAGGCCACCTCTAACGAGGTGGGTAGTATTACCATGTCCTGCAGGTCAGTGGTCCCATTTTCCAGAAGGCGCTGCCTGATGTGGTTAGACCGGACCCCAGCCATGTAGATGTCCCGGATCTGCAGCTTCATGTGCTCCTCGGCAGTTGTTATGTTTCTTGAAAGAATGCTAGCAGTCGTCCAGTAGTTGAAGGAAGGTTTATTGTGCTACGCAACTTAAATGATTGCGTGAGCTTTTACTTACAGAACTGCACTTGTAAAGGTAATGCTTCTCTAAGCTTTGCAACTAGGCCTGACGACACTAGCAGCCCTGAGCTCAACTTCCGTCCCTGTTCTCCTCACCGTCTCTCCAGCCAATGTGAGGGGGAGGGCCTTCGGCGTCACTCTTATACGTCCCCGTGCTGCCCCCTGGTGGTATTTCCATTTCCCATCAGCCCCTTCTGTATACACTCAAGTGAGGATCACTACATCCCCCTTTTTCACTTTGTTTTTTTTATAGTTGCAGAGCTGTAACTAAACACAAATTCAAACAGTTAGGTTTATATACAAAGACAAAGCAGAGCAATGATAGTGTCAGTCCATGTTCACAAGTCCAGACGGCTGGGTGCACGTCTGATCCGGGTAGACCTCCTGAGTGGGCATAGAGATCCAGAGTCTTTTATGTCCATTTGGACACCCGCTGCTGGAGTTCCAGGATGTTGCATGACAGAGTCCTGCAGATCTAATGTTAGAAATGCAGGTCGACGAGGTATAACCTTTAGAAGGTCTCGCCGATTGCGTCGAACAGTGTTCCATCGTCAGACTTTACAACATGGGATCGTGGCGCTATTTGGCGGAGAACTGTCGCATTTTAGACCAACCCCCAGCTGGGTGTCGCAACCTCACTGTGTCGTTGATTGCTAACGGATGCAGTACTTTTGCCTGCCGGTCATAGTGCTGCTTTTGCACCTGACGTTGGTGACACATCTTGTCCAGGACTGGCGAGTGATCGGGATTGGTGAAGTGTAATGCTGGTAGCGTTGTCCGCACATCTCTACTGAAGAGCATTTGAACCGGTGATAGCCCAGAGCTCAAAGGCGACGAACGGTATGGCAAGAGGGCCAAGTGCATGTCAGACTTTGAGTCAGCAGCCTTGCTGATTAGTTGTTTAATAATGTGGACACCTTTCTCCACCCTGCCATTCGATTGTGGAAAGTGTGGACTCGACGTGACATGCTTGAAATTTTTTATTACATTTTTGACATTTCATACAAAAGAATATAAAAGACGTGAACCATAACAAACATTTTTTAGCAAGATTCCATAAACAAACATTTTTACAAAGGCTCTCACCCCCCTTTCTTCCCCCTCACCCATCACACCCAAACTGCCCCTGTAAATAGGTAAATCCCCCTTCCTCCTTAATCTCTAGCAGTAACCAGTTCTTTGAAGTACCATCTTCAATAGAATCCCTCAATCGACCCTCTCAAGGTGCCATAACTCCACTTAACCTGCACATGTCTGCACACTAAGGAACAATTTTAGCATGGCCAACCCATGAGCCCACCGGGGTTCCAGTACAGTACCTGGAAGTAGACCGTATTATCATTTCCGGGTCATAGGTCTCAGCACTATACAGACAGTTCATACTTAGGTGAATACATTCACCACAGGGGATAAGGGGTGCATGCTGATGTCCTGGCTGATGACGCCAGTGTGGAGGCCGGAGACTGATGTGGAGGCCCGATATAACGAGGCCCCTTTTGCCACCCATGCTGTCATTGAGCAGTGCATTGGACTGGTGTAAATGTGGATCCAATGTCTGGACCACTCTGGTGGTGTCTTGTAGCACACTCCCCTAGAGGTTCACCTGCTTTGTGATGGTCTGCTGTGCGCTCCACTAGTGGAGGGTGCACTCAGCGGTTGTCTTTGATGCACTCAGCGGTTGTCCTCTGGAGGGCCTGACTTCCCGGTGCCACTTGCATCGCTTTGCCATCCTGTTCAGTCCTTTGACCTTGAGACATACCGGTGTCAGGAGGGGGTTATTTGGGTGAGTGGAGAATGCTGTTGTCTCCCGGATGGAAGGCACCGGGTCGGCCTCCAGTGCTCCTTGCTAGCGGGGAGCTGCCGTGTGCGAGTCTGGCAGGAGAACCAGTATCTGTGTGAAGCTTGTGGGGGCTCATTTTCAGGATAAAGGTGGCGTTAAATACAGGCCATGATTTCGCTGGCTCGGTCACCGGGACACACCCAGGAGGTTGCACCCGAAATGACACGTAGAGCTTATTCCATTAAATCGCACTCCATGAGTTTCAGCCCCACTACAAGTTGCCTAATCTGATTATTTATTAGCTATCACTCACAAATGTTGGTGTCTGCCCTAAATATGATTTAATTTTCTATAATTCCACAATATGTGTGTTTGACACTTAACCCACTTCGGTTTCGCTTTGCAATCCATTCAGTTGAAAAATATCAGTCCAGGATGGTATGATGGCACAGAGGTTAGCACTGTTGTCTCACAGTACTGGGCACTCGGACTCAATTCTGACCTGGGGTGACCATGGAGTTTGCACATTCTCTCCATGTCACCGTAGGTTTCTTCTGGGTGCTCCGGTTTCCTCCCACAGTCTTAAAATGTGAAGTGTAGGTGGGTTGGCCATGCTAAAATTGTTCCTTAGTGTGCAGACATGTGCAGGTTAAGTGGAGTTATGGCACCTTGAGAGGGTCGAATGAGGGATTCTATTGAAGATGGTACTTCAAAGAACTGGTCACTGCTAGAGATTAAGGAGGAAAGGGGATTTACCTATTTACAGGGGCAGTTTGGGTGTGAAAGGCGGGGGTGAGGGGGAAGAAAGAGGGGTGAGAGCCTTTGTAAAAATGTTTGTTTATGGAATCTTGCTAAAAAATGTTGGTTATGGTTCACATCTTTTATATTCTTTTGTATGAAATGTCAAAAATGTAATAAAAATAATTTCCAAAAAAAAATATTGCCATTCCTCACTGTTAACAGATTCAATCCCAGAAATGCCAACATCATTGTGGAACACCATCAACAGGAGAATGGCAATGGCTCAAAGAGAAGGTCCACATTCACCCTGTAAAGAAAATGAAGGACAATAAATGTAGCCCTCCCTCCAGCGTTGCTCAAATCCTGAGAATCAATGGAAAGAGAAATTACATCGTGTCTACCTTTGAAGTGGATGTCAAAACCTCATTTCTTTGAAGATCAGTGAATTCTTTTGGTTAATTATTTAACTTTCAACATTACTGAAACAGGTAATCTATCCATTCACTTCATTGCTTTTTATAGGACCTTACTATGCACACACTGGCTACCACTTGTGCCTACAAAACAAAATGACTGCGTTGCAAAAGTAATCCATTGTATCTTAAGAACTTGGAATGTTCTGAATATGTGAATGATGCTTTATAAATTTCTTGATGTGTGATCATGCCTATCTCTTCCATTAATATTGTTTGGGATGCTAAACAACAACAACTTGCATTAATATAGCACCTCTAATTATGTAAAATGTCCCAAGGTGTTTCACAGCCGAGATTATTAGCCTCCAATCATTGTCACCAATGCTCCGACCTCCCCCTAACCACTGTTTATCACTGCCTGGCACTTTCTACCCTAGCCTTGCACTCTGATCACTGTTGACAACTCCAACATCAGCCCAATCACCCATCCCCTTCTCACAGCTACCATTACCTACCCCAATCACTGCTGCCTCCCAAACTGATACCAAAAAGAAAATGCTGGAAAATCTCAGCAGGTCTGGCAGCATCTGTAGGGAGAGAAAAGAGCTAACGTTTCGAGTCCAGGTGACCCTTTGCCAAACTGATTCCTTCCCCCCCATCCCCGGATCCACGTCACTTTTTTTTCTCATTCACCTGAAAGCCACTTGAACACCAGCCGTGCCTAGATTCCCCATTATGTTTCACCAATGAACTGTCTGTTGCTTTAGTAGCTCACTGTCTCCATGGAAATGAAGGTTAGGTGGATTGGCCATGCTAAATTGCTCTTAGTGACCAAAAAAAAGGTGAATAGGGGTTATTGGGTTATGGGGATAGCATGGAAGTGAGAGTTTAAGTGGGTCGGTGCAGACTCGATAGGCCGAATGGCCTCCTTCTGCACTGTATGTTCAATGTTCTTCAGCCCAAGGTCTAAGTCACAGGAACTTCTAGTCTCACCATTCAGATGCAGGGATTGCACCCTACTTGCCCAGAAATGGGCCACTCCAAATTTCCCACCCAATGACTATTACTGGAATACCATTCACAAAGGCTAACATGAAATAATTACTTTTCATACGTAACTCCAGATAGTGAACATTGGCAACTTAACCACAGGGCAATTGAACTTGATTCTGACGTCGCTTCCTATTCATACTTGCACTGTGCAGCAAGAACGAGGGGAAGTCTGCCTGATTTTTCCTTGTATAACACTAGGGCAGTGGGGTAAACTGCAAGACTGTCAAACTAATTTAAATGAGGAAACGCTATGATTGGATTTGAACTTCATGACTGTTTTCATTATGGTGTCCTCCAGGGACAAAATGTCCAGTAAAGCCAAAATCTTTTCAATGGCAAATCACAGAAAAAGATCCCACTCCCAACTGAAGCTTGACCAGAGAAATAATGATACTTCCCACACTCTGTTTCTCAAGTATGTTGGGCTGAGATAACCGGGATTTGGCTTGTTTCTTCAGAGAAGATTCCCTCGGGATTTTCTGGTTTGCAATTCAGAACACTTTGTTTACAAAGTGGTCATATTGGATTATCAAAGATGGCAATGGAAATGAGGGCCTGTTAGATGTTTAAAATAAACATGTTATGGAATAGTTTGTGATGAATGAAGGAAATTTTTATTTGTATTTCATAATGTGTCTGTTGCAGTAATGTTATTAAAAGAACTTAGGCTAAGGTGTCAGATTATGTGTTGCTAAAGCTGTGTTTAACGGGTTAACAACAAGGCAGGCTGTGATGCCACTCTTGGGAGGGGCTGGGTCTGTCTTTGGTTTTACTTTTAGAGTTCTGCTCTGGATTCTGAGATAGAGCTGTGTTTCTCAGTCTGCCTTCTGAAAGCTTCTCTCCACGGAGTTTGTGAATAAACCACTGTCCCAATTAAGGGATCATGCCAAAATCACACCAAATCCAATTGACAGTAAGACCATAACAAATTATCCATTGGTCTCATTAGTATAAAACTAGCAAGCTGCAAGTGTTCGTCACAAGCCCAGAGGTAGTATTCTAGTGATAGTGGAGTAGCAAGATCAGCTGGCTGGGATACCAGAAAAGACTGTAAAGTGAGTTTAAGGAGTGGAGAAGAAGGGATAGTTCTAATCGCAGCAACCTGCAGTTTTAATGCAGATCTGTGAGGAGCACTCCCTCTCCTCCTCGTTCCATATTCAGTTAAATATTTTTTTAATGTTGACCAATTGGTCGTGGCTGCGTTTCAATCAGATAATGCTCAATGTGGTAGGCCCAAGGTTTATTTTGTTCAGGATGAACCAATTTCAGGTTTGGATCATAAAGAAGGTATTCGGCCTCTCTGATAACCTTCACAGGACCCATGGGGATGACCCAATTGATCTCCCCATGGGGCTCATGGATGTGAGCTTCCCCACTGATGGGCAGAAACCTATCAGTTGGGGCTCACTGAATCAACCCCTAAAAGCCGATTGCATTGGGACTGGCATGATCGGTAGTCCTGGTTGGGAGCTATGTGCTCTACGCAGCATTGCAGCCTTTCCCATTGATTGTAAATAAACCTCCATTTGAAACACCTCGGATCTACTGAGCTTTTGTAACCTCTTATCAGTGAACTCAAGGGGTTTAAGCAGCTGTGAGGAAGTCTTTACAGAGCTCGAAGCAATATAACACTGGACTTGTTGTGACACTAATCCTTCTTGTTATGGGAGCGGCGTTTTCAGAACCCCACAATGTATCATGGAGTTCAACCAACCTCCCCCTTTAATGTATTGTTGCTTTTGAAGCACACGGCTTGGTCTCCAGGTGTGGTACTGCAATTATGGACACGTGGGTTTTTAAACACAAAACAATGTTTATTCCATGAACTCAACTTAACCTTTTAAATAAACATTGGATCACTTAACACCCCTTACTTCAAAGATAACCACGAAAATAATACAACACTAAATAATCCCTCAAAATGTTCCTTCAAACCTCCAAAAACATTCACCTTTAAGAACAGACATGAGGTTACATTCAATATACTTTGGATTTCCAGACATCAACAGACCAGTTATGTGTTTTCTTCCTGCAGCTTTTTGCAAAACACACAAACACTCCCAGCTTTCTCCTCAAACCTGAAACCAAAAGCAGAAGTGAGCTCAGCTCAGCTCCCCCCACCCTCTGACATCACTTCAGTAATATGAGCTGCTCCATTTCTTAAAGGTACATTGCTTAAACATCCATTTCTTAATGGTACACCCACATGGCATTCTGTTCAGAGGTTGGCCCCCTTTTTGCAGATCTGAAGCTAAGACACAGTAAGAAGTCTTACAAGTCTTTACGGGCAGCACGGTAGCATGGTGGTTAGCATAAATGCCTCACAGCTCCAGGGTCCCAGGTTCGGTTCCCGGCTGGGTCACTGTCTGTGTGGAGTCTGCACATCCTCCCCGTGTGAGTGTGGGTTTCCTCCGGGTGCTCCGGTTTCCTCCCACAGTCCAAAGATGTGCGGGTTAGGTGGATTGGCCATGCTAAATTGCCCGTAGTGTCCTAAAAAGTAAGGTTAAGGGGTGGGGGGTTGTTGGGTTACGGGTATAGGGTGGATGCGTGGGTTTGAGTGGGGTGATCATGGCTCGGTACAACATTGAGGGCCGAAGGGCCTGTTCTGTGCTGTACTGTTCTATGTTCTATGTAACACCAGGTTAAAGTCCAACAGGTTTGTTTCGAATAAGATAGCTTTCGGAGCTCAGCTCCTTCCTCAGGTGAATACAGAGGTGGGTTCCAGAACCACATATATATACAAAGTCAATGATGCAGGACGATACTTTGACTGTGAGTCTTTGCATGCTAAGACAGCGTGGCAAGGAACCATGCAAGGAGGCACCTTCAACATGAGGCATGTTGCATTGTTGATGCTGAATGTAAACACCAGCTGAGAAGGTTTACTTGAAACATTTGGAAGATCTTGATGTTCAATCTTCAGGCACTCAATCCGAAAAAAATAGGAAAAATTGTAGACAACGCAACAATAGGTGGGACAGTAAGTTGCAATGACAAAATAAGAAACTTACAAATGGATATTGATGGGTTAGGAGAGTGGGCCAAAATGTGGCAGATAGAATTTGATGTGGATAAGTGTGATGTCATGCATTTTGGTTGAAAAAGTGGAAGGCAACTTATTATCTGAATGGGAAGATACTTTGGGGTGCTCTGGAGGGATCTGGATATCCTTGTGCATGGGTCACAGAAATGCAGGTGCAGCAGAAAATAAGGAAAGCAAATGGAATGTTGGCATTTATTGCAAAAGGAATTGAGTATAAAGGTAAGGAAGTGTTGTTGCAACTATACAAGGTATTGATAAGACCATACCTGGAGTATTGTGCACAATTTTGGTCCCCTTATTTTGAGGAAAGGCATAGTGACATTGGAGGCAGTTTCGAGGCGGTTCATTGGATTGATTCCAGGGATGAGGGGCTTGATTGTCCGATACTGTCGTCGCCGGTGTGGGAACTGTGGTGTTTTACGTCGCCAAAATCGGCGCCGAACCCCCACCTATTCCAGGACCGGTAAGGGGCTAGCAGCAGTGCTGGAGAATGGCCAGTTCCGTGGCCACACATGTGTACGGTAACGACTGGCAGTGGTGGAGCCGTACATCATGGCGGCGGCCGAGCGCAGACACGACCTGCCAGATAGTGCCCCTCCAGATCCCCCCTCACCTCCCCTGGACCACCCCCCACCAGTCCCCCAGCCATCTCTGAAGCCCCATCCCCCACCCCCGGCCAGTGGTACGGCTTTCCCCCCCCCCCCCGACTGTGGCGCCGCTGGACACAGTCTGCAGCCGCCACGCGACGTCCCTGAAAACTGAGAGCACACGTGTCCCGCGCCGTCGGAAACCCGGAGCATCGGGAGAGGGCCTCCAGATAACATCCCTGTTTTGAAGGGGCCGGAGCATCCGAAAACAGCCGTCCCCGGTTCAATTGTAAAAAGGGGTTCTCCGCCCGATTGCCGATTACAAAATCGGCGTCGGCGAGCAGAGAATCCCGCCTGAAGAGTTGTCATATGAGGAGATTGAACAATTTAGGCCTATACACTCCAGAGTTTAGAAGAATGAGGGGAGTTCTAATTGAGATATATAAGATGATAAAAGGTTTGAATAAAGTAGATGTGGAGTTGATGTTTTCTCTTGTGGGCATTCTAAAACAAGAGTCATAATCTTAGAATAAGAGGTCGCAAATTTAAAACAGATTTGCGGAGAAACTATTTCTCCAAAAGGGTCGTGAATCTGTGGAATTTGCAACCCCAGAGTGCGGTGGATGCAGGGACAGTGAGTAAATTTAAGGAGGAGTTGCACAGATTTTTAATTGGTAATGGGTTGAAGTGTTATGGAGAACGGGCAGGGCGGTGGAATTGAGGCCAGGATGGGATTGAAGGTGTTGAGGCTTGGGAGGCTAAATTGCCTATTCCTGCTGGTAAGTTATGTGTTCTTGGGAGGAGATGCTGATTTTGCAATCCAGGTCATGGTATGTGGCATTGTAGGTAGGTAGCAGATGAGGAACATATCAGCCATAATAAAATGGCGGACATGACTCGAAGGGCCAAAAGGCCTAATTATGCTCCTATATTTTATGAACTTGTGAGGTCCCATCAGACAACAATGACCTCACTGCAAAAATGTAGATCATATTTTGCTGTCTTCTTCGGTATTAGAGCAAAGCGACAACTCCTTTGCACCATTTTCCAGATGGGAAATTGGTGCAGTGAGGCACATTTCACTCCTCCATCTGGATTCAAGTCTATTAAAACAGCACGCAACACTTTACACATGCAAATGAACATAAGATAAATGACTTTATTTGAAATTACTCTTTTTTGGTCTGTTAAATTTGGGGATTGGCTTTCATAGGCTGTGCAATGAGATGATGCCTCACACATGGTTTGTTTTACAAAAACTGAAAAAGGGTATTTTCGAGCATTGATATGAAGTCTCCATTGTTTACCTTTCCCCATATCCTGTCTACATTGTGTGCTTAACCTTTAGCAACTATTTCGCAATATAACTACAGTTATAGTTTTAGAATCCTCTCCTACCATTCAGTTGCCCGTTAATCTTTAAACAATCTCCGGATGTACTTTTCCCCTCTTCTGGGTAAGGGGCATTAACACTACAACTGGAACCTTTCCTTGTTGCCCATTGTCAGGTCACAGCACTCCCAAATCAAGTATAGTACGTAGTATGCACAGAGTAAAGCTCCCGTTATCTCCCTGATTAATGTTCTAACCTCAGAATAGCAGTCAGTACAGAAGGAGTGACATTTTCCATTTCCCGCACCAGTTATTCTTCCCATCTCCCTGAATGAGATGATCAATTTAGCCACAACCTGTGCAAGATTATGACAGGTGTGTAAAGTGGGAAAATCTACAAGGACTAAATTGAGGCTGTCAAAAGCTCATTTCACCAGGAGTCTTTGTATGAATCAGACAGATTCTGCTATATTGGTCTGAAGCCATGTCCCATCGCGAACAAGCTATGCTGTCATGCTATTTATTTGTCTGATTTATATCTCCTCCTATTTGTCCTAGTTTTTAATCAGCATTTCATTAACAGAATTGGACACAAAGTTGAATTGCCTGTTATTGCAAAATACAAAGGAATAACATGGTATAGAGTTATTATGGATATCTTGAGGCAGTTTTGTGCTGTGTCAGGGGAAAAGGGTCACCTACACATAGATTTTGGAATGGTTCCAAACAGTTTCTGGAAGTACAGCTGTTTGTTTACAGAAATGTATTATTCCTATATGTTTTAAAATATAACATTAACTTTATCTTGTGTTACGGATGCCTGGTTAGCACCAAAGAAACTGGACCAGAGCCAGAACTTTTTACAGTTTTGAGATGGTGCGGAAAGGTTGATTAATTCCAGGAATGATAATATGAGAATTAGAGCTTGGTTATTTTGTAAACAAACTGTATTAAAACAAAAGAAAGGAAAACAATATGTAAACTTTGAAACTTCAACCCTAACAATAGCAGATGACATGTGGGGCATGATTTAACGGAAACATTTCTAAGTGTCATTTGTGGCTGATTTTGCTGGGAGTTTCCCACTGGCTCTACCAGCGAGTTCCCCACCGCTATCTAACAACACTATGGGCACGATTCAATGGCCTCATTGTGCTCGGAAATGAGCTAGGAGAGGGGGTCTCTGCTGGGGGCATGGACCCGCACGTGGCTCCGTCATCCTAACCCCTGGATCGTGAGTCCCCATTCCGGGAGAACGCTGGTCCACCGACAACCCATAACTGCCACTGACCGCGGAGGCCTCTGGCCATACGGCTGAAGGCTGTTGCTAATAGGGAATTGGCAATCGTGGTTAAGTGAGCACCTCACACATCCTAAGTGATTTCCTGTGGGGGGGGGCATGCCAGTTTGGCGGGGGGGGGGGGGGAGCGGAGTGTCCTCGGGTGGAAGACATTGCTGTTTGTCAGTTTCACATCCTCTCCCAATTCCTTACAGATATTGAACAGCATGGACGATATTTTGGACCCCACTGAACTTGATCTGTTGGCAGGCTAGGCACCAAAGACTGGCAGCAGCAGCAGCAGTGTGAGCCCATGTGCAGGGCCCCTCCGCACACACTGAGAATCCTACCGCTCATCAGGCCAGTGTGACACGCAGATGGGGGAGGCCCACGGTGACCCAGGGTGTACAAGCGTTGCTGGTCTTTTGCGTGAATGATAGACAGCACATGCTGCAGGTGGCTCCCCCTCAACAAGCAGCTGGTGCGGCACCTGTGCCATGTCCTCACGGACTTGGCACCACTTGGAGGAGGAGGACAGCTGCTCTTGGTGGCCGTCAAGGTCACCGCAGCCCTGAACGTTTATGGTTCAAGATCACTCCAGGATTCGAACGGAGACCTGTGTGGCGTCTCGCAGGCTACAGCCCACAGGTGCATCCGGCAGGACACGGAGGCCCTGTTTGCCTGGGCAGAAATTTATATAAACGTTGGCAGGGACGAAGCCCAACAAGATGCCCAGACAGCAGGTTTCTTCGCTATCGTCGGGATGTCCCAGATCCAGGGGCTAATAGACAGCACGCATGTCGCCTTGCGCTCACTGGGCCATCTGGGACTGTCCTACGTCAACAGAAGAGGGTTCCAGTCCCTGAACATCCAGCTCATGCGCGACCACCACTTTAGGATCATGTACGTATGTGCACACTTCCCAGGGAGTCTGCATGAAAGCTACATCCTGGGGCAGTCAGACATCCCCGGCCTCTTCAAGGACCATCCCAGGATGGGTGGCTGGTTCTTGGGTAATGATGCCAGTACAGAGGCCGGTGACCGATGTGGAGACCCGGCACAACGAGGTCCATGGGTTACCTGGTCTGTCATTGAACGGTGCATCAGTCTGTTCAAAATGCAGTTCCGATGCCTCGACCGCTCTGGTGGTGCCCTGTAGTGCCCTCCAGTGGGTCGCCCGCTTTGTGGTGGTCTGTTGTGTCCTCCACAACCTGGCACAGCAGCAGGGTGACGCGCTGGAGGTGGAGGAGAGGAAGATATGGCCACCTCTGAGGAGGAGATCGAGAATAATGAGGAGGTGCCAGACCAACAAAGGCTGGAGGATGATACCGGGGAGAAACCGGAGAACCAGCCAAAGGCTGGAGGACAGGTGGCACTGGCGAGGGTCCAGCAAGCCTGGAGTGCCATTGCCCGCTTCACCGAGGAGATGGGGGGCGGGTGCGGGGCAGGGGGGGGGAGTTTGGAAGATGGCCCGCATTGCAGGAGAAAGTGCAGGAAAGTCTTGAGATCCTTATGAATCGACAGTGAAAACCATTACAGACTGAAAGCGAAGACCTCACCCAACTGAAGGCCAAGACTACAAACAAAGATGTACAGGACGATGTCCATCTAAAACAGAGGGCCGAATTCTCCATTCTAGCGGCTAAGTGCTGGCACCAACGGAGAATCACTGGTGGTTCACGACAGGAAAACCGGCGCGAATGCCTCAGCGATTCCGGTGCAGGTGAGAGGCTAGCAATGGCGCTGCATGAACCACTGCGGTTCACACGGAAAACAGCTGGAGAATGGCCGGGTCCCGGGCCACGCGTGCGCAGAGCTGGTGACCTGCTCCGAGCGCACCAGAAATGATGGTGCCATCCATGCCTGAACCCTAACCCGCCCACTCCGACCCCACAGCCCACCCCCTATCCACCCCCCCCCCACCCCACCCCCACCACTCTCCCCCAGCCCTGGCAGAAGCCCCCGGTCAGTGACATGGATCCCAGACGAGTGTGGCGGCGCTGGACACCGGCTGAGACCACACGTGGCTTGCGCCATCAGGAACTCGGCCCATCGGGAGCGGGGCATCGAGTGTGAGCCGGTCGATGACGCACCAATGGTCTTGCAATTGCACACGGCATGTGTCTCCCTGACGCCGGTTTAGAGCGGGTGGAGCATTGCAAACCGGCATCAAACCGATGCCTGCCCTGAATCCGGCTTCGGAATCGATTCTCCGCCCAATTGGCAAATCGGCGTCAAACTGGCACCTGCCCTGGATCCTACTTTGGAATCAATTCTTCACATGATCGCCAATCCCGATGTTGGTGGTGGCAATCGGAGAATCTGGCCCAGGGTGGGGTTCTCCAATAATGGGGCTATGTCCCCACACCAGCGTAAAAATATTGGCGAATCTCTCTGGACATTCCCGGAGAAAGTCCTGAGTGACTCTCCTACCTGCAGGGGGCTGGCAGGGTCCCGGAGTGCTTCTCGAAGCTCTGGCTGCGGATACGGGGCCCTGCACTTCCGGTCGTGAGTCCGCGCATGCGCACGCGGCCGCCTGCAGTGGCTGCCCCGTGGGACATGGCGGACTCAGGCATCACGAATGTAGGCCCCCCCGAAATTGCGCTCGCCCATGGGTCCGTGACGCCCGATCGCCGCCCCCTGGCCGTCCATGAGGCTCCCCCCTGGTGATCATTCCCCCCGCCCTCCAGCAGGGCAGCTGTGGACTCCGTCTGCAGCCACCACCGGCCGTTTCCGACGGTCAATAGGTGGTTAGAACCACGCCACTGGGAACTCGGCCACTTTTCCTCGGGGAATAGCGCGGGAGGGAGGGGGGGGGCGCGGGGGTGGGGGGGGGGGGGGGGGGGGGAGTGGGGAAGGGGGCGGCCTTTTCCAATGGCCCCCCACCCGCGTAAATGCCCATTTTCTGCCCCCGCGTCGCTCACGATTTTGGAGGGGAGGCGAGGAGAATCCAGCCCAGTGGGTGCTGCACACATATAAAAATCAGAGATAATGAGGGGATTCAGATTTCACTTTGTGTCTAACATGCATTTACAAGGACCAGACGTAGTAAAGGTCACTGCCAGCTTTTATTCAGCATATGGAGATACTTATACACACAGACTATGAAGAGAAGCTTTTGCCAGTGTGTGCTGTCCACGTGCAGGAATCAGACAATGAGGAAACTGAGTTTTTATCCAGTGTGTGCTGTATGAACAAAGGTACTGTGAAGATTCATACATAGCGCAGACAATTGTTGTTCAGTGTGTACTGTTCACGAGCTGACGTGGAAGAGTATTATTTTCGTTCAAGATGAACTATTCTTTTTCATGCTGTGTAAACCACATTTTGTTAAATTAGCTTTCTTCAGAACTTCTGACCTATTGCGTTTGTAATGTTTACTGATCCTGTTACTCTTTAATTTTTTTATCGTGCTTTGGATCAAATTCCAATTTCCCTTCAAGGGTAACAATTTCCAACACAGTTCACTCCGTATTTTTCATAGTGACTTTTGAAACCGTTTTACTAAATTATTATTTTTCCATGTTGTCAGATTACTGGATCGGTTATTTTGTTCATTATTAATTGCATTATGTGTTATTTTCATTGGCGAACAGGGGAAGCAACAATAATTCTCAGTCTGTGAACAAATTTGTTTTTTTGTTCTTGTTAATGTTTATGTTGACACTGTTTGCATTCTCTCACTCAATCTTGGGATGCTTGCTAGTTTCTTGAATTTCTAATCCAGTATTATAGAAATGGAATGCTGCTGTCCGAGTAACAATGCACAGAATCTAACAGCTGTCAGGCACAGGATGGATCAGTGATGCCTTACATTGCTTGTTATCTTAGTTTTAAATATGAATGTAAATGATGGTATGCCCATGTGTCGCCCTTTTACACATTAGCAAGTTGAGGTATTAGCCAGGGCTCAGTAAATGGCACTCTCACCTCTCAGCTAGAAGGTTGCAGATTCAAGTCTTGTGTATGTAATCTAGGCTGAGACACCAGTGCAGGACTGAGGGAGAGCTTAACTATTGCAGATGCTTCCAGATAAGAGTTTAAGCCAAGGCACCATCAGTCCTCTCAGAGATGTTAAACGATTCTAAGGCATTATCATGAAGAAGAATTAAGTCATTCACCCCAATGTCCCAGCCAATAGTCAATAGTAATGGCCTCCCAGGGGGCGTGCATGACAGCTCCATCCTGGGACACTCGGAGGTCCCAGACATCTTCAAGGGCCATCCCAGGATGATGGGTTGACTCTTGGGGTACATGGGGTGCCTGCAGAGGTCCTGGCTGAAGACGCCAGTGCAGAGGCCAGAGACCCAATATAACGAGGCGCATGTTGCCAACCACGCTGTCATTGAGTGTGGCATCGGATTGCTCAAAAAGCGGTTCCAATTCTTGAATGCCCTGGTGGTGCCCTGAAGTACACCCCCAGAGGATCTTCCGCTTTGTGGTGGTCTGTTGTGCCCTCTACAACCTGGCACAGCAGCAGGGTGACTTGTTGGAGGAGGAGGAGGAAACTTCCTGCCTTGTCTGAGGAGGAGGAGCCAGACCGGGATGGGATAGTGAACGAGCCTGGAAGGAGCCAGAAGTGGAGGACAGGCGGCGGCAAGGGTCCAACATGCCCAGAGGACCAGGCAGGCTCTCATCCTTGCCCATTTCTCATGGGATGAGGCTTTGTCCGACAGTTCACCCCCTTCGCCCCCGCAATCCCCTCCTTCCACCCTCATTCCAGTCTTTCCACTCTCCCCCGACTGCCCTGTCCCAACCACCAAGGGCTTGTGTAACATCAGCCAGGGTGATGGGCATGTGTTAGTGCTGTCAGCTGGTCAATATACAAGGCAGGAAAGTGCTGATCACTTGCTGTGAGGTAAGCTCTGGTGCTCCTCAATTTATGCCAAAGTCTGACTGCTGTCCTTCTGCTGACAGTGCGCTCACACCCATCCTCTGAATGCGGTCTGCATCAGGGACTTTTGATCTTAGACCATTGTGCCCGGGGGACGGGGAGGGGGGTGTGCAGCAGAGGTTAACAGTGGGGTTGGAGTGCAGTCAGGTCCTATATGATGATTAATGTGACAGAGACTTCACATATATCAGGTGTAACATGTTTAAATAGTGAACGTTGGACATTTCCATTCCCCCTAGCTACAGATACACCCCCCCCCCCCCCACCCACCGAGTGCCCACTCAATGATCCTCAATATTCTTGATCTTACATGGCCTACTGCTATGTCTAGGTGTGTCCCCAGGATGCAAGTCAGAGGTGGATGCAGCTTGCTGATTTCCGCACATGGTGGATGTCCTCTGGAGGGCATGGAGCTGGAGGGCATTGGTCAACTGACCGATGTCACTGTCATTGCCATGCCAGCTGCTGTGCCCGCTGCACCTGAAATGTGCCGCTGTCAGGAGGGGGGGATTTGGATGAACTGGACACCGCCGTCGACTGCTTGGTGGTGGGCCCCGAGTTGGGCTCCAGCGCTTCCTCCTCCCTGACGATGCCTTCAGGGCCCTGGGGGTCACCATGGAGGGGCAGATGGAGTGAGCTCTAGAGGCCTCTGAGTCATCTGGCTCTGCCAGCCATGCACCTCCCTGTTGTCTGCATCATGATGTCGGCATGCTTGGCGATATTCCTTAGTAAATGGGCCAATCTCTACAGTGCCCCAGCAATGTCCACCTGGGGCTGGGTCACATCCCTTAGTGACTGGAACATAGAATCTCGGCATCTAATCGGGACTCAGCAGAGTCCAGATATCCAGCAGACCTCCGACTGCTGACTGCCTTGGGTGTTCCTGCCTCCACCTGATGTGCATCAGCAACTGTGTGGTACTCGCCAGATTGTGCCCCAGAAGCTTGTCCACTAATGCCACCCACCGAGGTGTATTTCTCTGCGCTGGTGGAAGGTGGTGATAGCTGGGATACCTCGACGATGGGCTCCTTTGAGCTCTCCTCCGAGGTAGTCTCTTGGGTGGTGGGGCATGGGGGAGCGGTGGGGGATAGCGCCAGATGGTCTGGCCCCATCAGACAGAAATCCTGCGAGATAATGGATATGTGGTCAGTGAGAGGGAAGAATCATTTTGTGTGATGTGAACAACTCACTTGAGACAGGTCATCTGGTTTGAGGGGCAGTGGATCTTCACCTCTGTGGTGCAGGCCAACCTCGCTGTCGGTGACTGTAGTCTCCTGGGTAACCCTGCAACCTACAAGGCCCATTCCTCAAAGGGCATGCGGACCCGGATCTCTGGTTCTCCTCCCCTATCTTAGCCCTTTCCTGCTTATTGTGGGCTATGTTCTCCTGAGGTTTCACCTGAGGAAGGAGCAGTGCTCCGAAAGCTTGTGTTTGAAACAAACCTGTTGGACTTTAACCTGGTGTTGTAAGACTTCTTACTGTGCTCACTCCAATCCAACGCCGGCATCTCCACATTATGTTCTCCTGCACAGGCAAAGAAAAGGCTTTGTGAGCCATGCGCTTGATGGACTGCGACTGGACATGAAGGGATTGTGCTGGCGGGTGCCAGGGGATGCTGAGGAACATGCCAGTGAGTTGTGGGGAGGGGATGAGGGGATTAGGATTTTGAGGACTGGCAAGAAGGATGGCAGAGGAACTGATGCCTGGAGAGAGGTGGTACCTTAGCCTTGCAGCTCGGTGGAGGTCATTGGTCTTCTTCCTACATTGGACGCTGGTCCTCCTGGTCATGCTGCAGCTGCTGCCTCCCAGGTGGTATTGGCGAACCTGCTACTGGTCCTCTGACCCCCTGTTGGGAACATGGGTCTGAATTCTCCATTACTGGGACTGTCGCCACGCTGGCGTCAAAACCGTGGGGTTTTACTCCTGAAAATACGGCCAGACGTGAAACGAATTCATAGCCCTGCAGGATAGCAGGCATCTGGAGTGAATCTCGCAGCTTTTGCTGCAGATACGGGCCCCTGCACATCCGGGTCAGAGGCCACGCAATCGAACAGCGGCGACCTCCGGCGGCCGCGCCATGGTCCATGGCGGACTTGGACCGCAGAGGTAGACCACAAAGGAGACCACCGATTGACTGCGCGGCCGACCCTCACACCCTGCACATTAATTCCCCAGCCGCCTCCGATCTGTCCGCCCTCAACCAGGGCGGCCGCGGACTCAGTCCACAGCTGCCACGCGAGTATCCCAACCGGAAATAGCAGGTTCATTCCATGCCGTCGGGAACTTGGCCAGTCGGGGACGGAGAATGTCAGAGAGGGCCTCTGGCAATAGCCCCCGGCAGCGCGGCGTACTCCCCAGTGACGCCGATTTTTGGTGCCCAGAGAATCGCGGAACCGACGGCGGTCTCAATTATGCCATCAAACTGGATTCTCTGCCATGACACCAGCAGCAATTTCAATGTCGGGGTGCAGAGAATCCAGCTCATCATGTCCCATCCCGCATCCAGAGCATCCAGAAACGTGGCCAGGTCGGCATCCCCAAAGCGAGTAGCAGATCTGCACGACTTCATTCTTGTATGTTGACTGGGAGTGAGTTGTGAGAGAGCATTTAAAAGTAGTTCCCCCTTGTTAGCAGTGAGAAGCTGAGCAGAAGTATTTTCAGTTTGGTCCTCAAAGGTTTCTCTCTCCAAGGTCTCTGCACCAAGATAAGCAAGTAAAACCTAGTTGTTAACTTTATACATAAGTGGTATTTAAAATATATGGGGCTGCTTAATTGGAATATAGAGGCAGGTTTCTGGAAGCAAGTTAAGGGGCTGGATTCTCCACCGGTGGGGTGCTCCATTTTGCCGGCAGCCGACGGTTTTCCCGATGGCGCTGGGTTGCCCCACAATAGGAAACCCCATTGCCTAGCCAACGTAACGGAGCATCCCGCGGGAGGGGGAAAACAGAAATGTGGTGCAGCGGGGCAGAGAATCCAGCCCAAGACGTTGTAACTGCTAACTGTGAAGCTACTTCTTTGTTGCTAATTCTGTGTTCAAATTAAAGTTTGTTTGAATATGAAAGCTATCTAGGTCGGCATTATCACTCCTGTGGTGCAGTAACATTTTCTCACAGTTTTACCAAATGCAAATAGTTGGGTTCTAGTCTGTGATCGTCACCAAAATTGGAGTTCTGGTCCTGACCTAAACAGACTGTGGAGGCATATCTGAGAGTTCTCACGTTACTCCCAAGAATTCTGCACAAAGCACCCTAATAGAACCTATATGTATTGAGAGCACACAAAGATCATGTCATCATCCTGAGAAAGGATCCTTCACAAAAAGTGAAAATAGCAATGTCATGACGTGTTTCCCAAGGAGGAAGAAAGTAAATGATGCTAACTTTCCCCGAAGTGTGATTTCGTCTTTTGGCTCTCCTCAGAGGCACAGTGTGTCATTCTGACTTCATATATGGATTGAGAGTTTCTGTTGAACCACTCGGGTTGAAGGTCCTCACGGTAGCATGGTGGTTAGCATCAATGCTTCACAGCTCCAGGGTCCCAGGTTCGATTCCCGGCTGGGTCACTGTCTGTGTGGAGTCTGCACGTCCTCCCCGTGTGTGCGTGGGTTTCCTCCGGGTGCTCCGGTTTCCTCCCACAGTCCAAAGATGCGCGGGTTAGGTGGATTGGCCATGCTAAATTGCCCGTAGTGTAAGGTTAATGGGGGGATTGTTGGGTTACGGGTATGTGGGTTTAAGTGGGGTGATCATTGCTCGGCACAACATCGAGGGCCGAAGGGCCTGTTCTGTGCTGTACTGTTCTATATATCTATGTCCTCACTCACTAAAATGACCCATCCCTAGGACTTGAGATAGGATCAGCAACAGAACATAGCAGCAGCAGGGCTACTGCCCCTCCTGCATTTCAGTAGCACCACTGCAGGATTTGTTCCTGCTCATGAGTTTAATCTACAATAATTCAAATATCACAAAGCATTTTATTTTGGATTTCACCGTTCACTCTTCTTCAACACTTTTCCCTGAAACTGCAACCTTTTGTATCTCAGGCAAATCCGTAAGGAGCTAATAAGAGGTGACCAACAAAAGGATATTGTCAAAAATTGTACAATATGAAGTATTGATATAGACAATGACCATGTGTACTGAGGATTCCGACGGATGAAGGATTTCTAATTTTACAAACAGAATGCAGTGTGTCAAGGTGCAGCTTGTGGAGGACTAGCTTCTTATCTGACACAGTAAATGTTGATTTTACACCAAAGTGACTCATCATAATCTCACTGCAAAGATCAGACACTGCTTATCAACTGGAGAAAAACTGAAGCAAGCAAAGTCCACGTAGAAAGCCGCTTTAACTTTTCTTTAGGGGATTGTTATTTGGTATTGTGCTATGTGCATACACTAAACCTATTGGACTGTGGGTAAGACAAGCAATAGTTGCATTTAGCCTTTCCAAATGTTAATTAAGGTATTTTTTATTGGTAAATGAGGCGCATATTGATAATGAGGGGCTGGTTTAGCACACTGGGCTAAATCGCTGGCTTTTAAAGCAGACCAAGGCAGGCCAGCAGCACGGTTCAATTCCCGTACCAGCCTCCCCGAACAGGCGCCGGAATGTGGTGACTAGGGGCTTTTCACAGTAACTTCATTTGAAGCCTACTTGTGACAATAAGCGATTTTCATTTCATTTCATATGTATTAATGTCAAGTAAATTATGTGAGCCGGAAATGGGGCATCGCATGGGAAAGTTCCAAAATATGAAGCAGAGTAAATTTGGGAAAAGTATTGGGGTCTTGGAGATGGTGCAAAGCAAATTTACTGGAGTGGCTGAGTGAGGCTTCAATAATAAAGAGAAACTAGAGATGTTGGCTTAGTTCACATTGGAATGGAAAAGGGGAAGGGGAGATTTCATAGACATGTTTAGGATCATAAATAGTTTTGCGATAGTAATTAAGTAGAAACTGTTCCCAGGGATTGAAGGATCAGTAAACAGAAAACACAGAATTAGATTCATTTGCAAAGGAGACAGAGATGAGTAATTGACCTGAAATGTATTCCTGGTAGAAGGTAAGGCAGGGGGTTGGTGGAGTCGGGGGAGGTTGCGAAGGGTGGTTTCATGGGCGGATTGGTGGAAGGTGAGGTTGGGGGTTTGGGGTAAGCGATACTAAAAACAACTGCAGTAGTAAATTTCTTTTTTTTTTAGAAAATATTTTATTGAGGCATTTATAATTTTAAGAATTTTAAACCTCAAATTTCAACAAAAACAAAAACACAACAATATAACCAACAAACCCCCCCCCCCCCCCCCCCCCCCCGGACACAAACCCCAGCCTACGTGGCTTATTGCAGCAGTAACTTTCAAAATGTCATTGGATAGATATTTATGGGTGGAAGGAATTTACAGAAAGGACAAGGGAGTGGCATAAATTTGGTGCGCCAAATAGTTGACTAAGACTGTACCATTCTATGATTGACGGTATTAATGGAATAACTCTCCTGCTGTCACTATCAGGCAGTACCCAATGGTATCTAATGGCAGTGATGGAGGTTTTGTCTGCTGTCAGCATAAGCCCCACTTTGGTCATAAAAGAGCCCCACTTTCTAAGAATTAACACCAAAATTGGCAGCAGAGAGTCTGCCCCAGTACCAAGGACTCTTGGTGCAGAGTTCACCCACCAAGAGCTGCCGGCCAATCAGAGGCCACAGCTCATCATTGCTTAGCAGCTCCGCTGGTGGCTACGACCAGCTCGATACCCAGTCGACACTCAGGACCACTGATGGAACCAAATACAGGTGAGTTATGGCAGGAGGAGAGTTGTGAGGTGGGGGGGAGCAGAGTCGATAGCAGGGGTAGGAGTTTGTCTCTCAGCAGCCCTCCACTTCATGATGCCAGATCCCTCAATCAAATGCTGTGCCTTTGAACGAGAGAGCACCATCCCTCCCCACTCTTCCCTCACCCAACCCCCAGTGCCTACAATCAACCCCGATTGGGTTTGCTTTCAGGTTTTTTGCACAGCAAGTCACCCGCCCACTGCTGGCAGGATGAGGGCCTTAAATTGGCATTCATTGCCCATCGAAGGATCTCAATTGGTAGCGAGACAAGAAAAGCATCTGTGAGCCATCCAGCCACAGGGTTCATTGGGGCAGTGAGGGAAAGCTGGCGGAGTCCTCTCCTGTCACGTTTCTGTCTGTTTAAATACCTCCGTCAGCCATGGAAACCTGGCACGAGGGAGGACTTTAAATTTCAAACATGAATGTACTTGTGGAGTTGCCTTTCTAGGCTTCAGTATTAGTATGCCTGAAAATCTTATATTCCCAGTGACTGATAATAACTGATGTACATGACTTTCTAGTCTTTGCTGAAATGCTTTCTTCCCCACTGGATTATGAGGGATCAGAGTTCCTCCAAATAATTCCCAGAGTCCATTCAATCCACAATCTCAGAGCAGCACCACACACATGCACACTCTATACAAAGTGTGACTTTTCCATTTCCCACACCATTCATCAGTACTTTGCCTACATGCAATGTTCATTAATTCATGCAAATTGTGCCAAACTAAAGAGTCGCTTTGTTCTGGGGACTCATTCCCATCCTCTGGGGACTTTATTGAGGCTTATATAAACTTCTTTAAGATATAGAGCAGCTGTTGACTTGAGAATGGCCATAATTTCACTTTGCTTTCATTATTTATGGGTATATTTGTAGAATAATTCACTGTGATGAGAGCCCGATGGACAAAATAATGCAAAAACCAAAAATGCTCACTGAACATTAAACGATAAAATAACATAAATAAGTATCATACACAGCAACAATAATTGCAATAAATATAGATTGTTCTGCTGAGTATTATAATATATTTTTTAACGTTGCAATTGTATATCACCTTAACACATTAAAATCCCGTAATGCTCACATTCACTGAATAGCTTTGAAATACAATGGCTGGTATATATGTAAACACAGTGGAAATGCTACTTTCAACATGATTTCCCAAAGCAAAAAAGTTGAATGGACAGTTAAACTGTTTTTATAATGTTTTGTAAATTTACTTATTGGAGGTGATGCAGTGCATAAAAACTTTGACCTTTATCCCAGGTTCAGGATTCAAGTTAAATCCATATATGAATGGCTGAAAGTCTTTCTCTACCTTTTTCATTACAAGTGTTCTGCATAAAATAAACTCGAGCCATCTCAATTCAGTCACTTTGTCTGCATGGAACAAAACTACGCTGAATGGCACAAATGGAGCAATGTCATGGGCTTGTGGTGTTTACAGGAGGTGATGACGTAGAGGTATTGTTAATGGACTAGTAATCCAAAGACCAAGGTTCGAATCCCACCACGACAGGTGGTGGAAGTTGAATTCAATATTAAAAAATCTGGAATCAAAACTCTAATAACGACCATTGTCGACTCTGGCCCACTCATGACCGATAGGGAAGGAAATCTGCTGTCTTTACCTGGTCAGGCTTACATGTGATGTGACTCCACAGCAATGTGGTTGCTCCTTAACTGCTTTCTGAAGTGTGTCAAACCATGACAAAGTCAAGAAAAAGGACGGACCACCCAGCACTGACTGAGGCACTGGAAACAACAAAGGCAACCCCAACCCTCTTGGCCCTGTGAAGGCCTCCTTGCTAACATCATACCTTACAAATAATGTCCTGGACTGCACCTCATCATTCCTGGGTGGATGTGGCGGCACAATGGTACACAGTTGGGAGGAGATTGCATCAACTCTAGACATTATATGGCATCAGGTCAACATGGGCAAGGAAACCTCCTGCTGATTACCACATGCTGCACCCTCTACCCCCTCAGCTGACTCTTCCATGTTGGGCACATCTTGGAGGAAGAATCGAGGGTCGCAAAGGTACAGGATATACTCAATGGAATTCAGTGTTCTTCAAGCATGGCTCAGTTGCACCACTACTGAGCTGGTCAAGTTCTAAAGGACAGAGATGCTCGACAAGGGCCAGGATTCTCCAGACGTTCGTGCCGGTGGGATTATTTGGTCCCACTGGTAGCACATTCCTACCGTGGGTTTCCCAGCAGCGTCGGGTGGCTTCAATGGGAATTCGCAATGACAGCGGTGGGATCAGAGAATCTCACTGCCAGTGAATGGCACGCTACCTACCGCCACCGGGAAACAGGTGGCTGGGAGGCCGGAGAACCTTGCCCATGGTCTGCGGCAAGTGGTGAGGGAACTTACTTGACTTCATCCTCACCAACCTGCCTGTTGCAGATGTATCTGTCAATGACAGCAAAGGTAGGAGTGGCCACTGTACAGTCCTCATGGAGACAAAGTCCCGTCTTCACAAGACTGGGTATCCATGATGTGCTGTGGGCCATCAGCAGCAGCAGAACTGTATTCAACCAAAATCTGCAACCTCATGGACCGGCATATCCCCCACTCTACCATTGCCACCAAGCCGAGGGATCAACCCTGGTTCAATGAAGAGTGCAGGAGAGCATACCAAGAACAACACCAGGCATACCTGAAAATGAGACATCAAACTGGTTAAGCTACAACACAGGACTACTTGCCTACCAAAAAGCATAAGCAGCAAATGATAGACAGAGTTAAGTGATCCCACAACCAACAGAAAAGATCTAAGTCATGTCACATCCAGCCATGAATGATGGGGGAGCCCAGCACTTCTGTGCCAAAGCTAAGGCTGAGGTATTCGCAACAATCTTCAGCCAGCAGTGTGAATGGATGATCCATCTCAGTCTCCTCCAGAAGTCCCCAGCATGAAATGTGTCACTTATCAATCAATTCGATTCACTCCACGTGATAGCAAGAAATAACTGAAGGCACTGGATGTTGCAAAGGCTATGTGCCTTTTCCCATATTATGACAACATTGAAACATAAAAAATAGGAGCAGGAGGAGACTATTAGACCCTTCGAGCCTTCTCCACCATTCATAATGATCATAACTAATCATCCAACTCAATATCCTAATCCCACTTTCCACCCATATCCCTTGATCCCCTTCGCCCTCAGTGTTATTCTAATTGCTTTCTGAAAACAGACAATGTTTTTGCCTCAATTACTCCTTGTGATGGTGAATTCTACAGGCCGACCACACTCTGCGTGAAGACATTTCTCCTTATCTCTGTCCTAAATGGTGTATCCCGTATCCTCAGCTTGTGACCCCTGCTTCTGAACACCCACCATCGGGAACATCCCTCCTGCATCTACTCTGTGTAGTCCTGTTAGAGGACTGAAGACCAGTCTGGAGACTTGTGCTCTAGAACTTTCCGCACCTCTAGCCAAGTTATTCCAGTGCAGCTACAACACTGGCATCTACCCAGTAATGTGAAAAATTGCCCAGGTATGTCCTGCACACAAAAAACAGGACAATACCAACCCGACCAATTACCGCACCATCAGTCTACTCTCAATCAGCAGTAAGGTGATGGAAGGGGTCATCAACGGTGCTATCATGTGGCACTTTCTTAGCAGTAATCAGTAATTGACTGATGTTCAGTTTGGATTCCACCAGGGTCACTCAGCTCCTGACCGCATTACAGCCTTGGTTCAAACATGGACAAAAGAGCTGAACTCCAGAGGCTAGGCGAGATTGCCCTTGACATCATGGCAGCATTCGACCGAGTATGGCATCAAGGAGCCCTCGCAAAACTGGAGTCAATGAGAGTCGGGAAACATCTCTGCTAGTTGGAGTCATACCTGGCACAAAGGAAGATGGTTTGTGGAGATGAACCATCTCAGCTCCAGGACATCACTGTAGGAATTCCTCAAGGTGTTCGAGGCCCAACCATCTTCATCTGCTCATCAATAACCTTACATTTTCCAGTTTCACGATGGATGTCCAATCTCTCTACACCCCCACCATGGAATCATAGGTGGTTACGGCACAGAAGGAGGTTATTTGGCTTGTTGTGACCATGTTGGCCTACTGTAAGAATCACAGAATTGTTGCAACACAGAAGGAGGCCATTTGTCCCATCGTGTCTGTACCAGCTCTCCAAACAAAATGAGCATAATGACTTAATGCCAATCCCCTCTCTTTTCCCTGTACCCCTGCACATTGTTTCTATTCAAATAATCATCTCATGCCCTCTTGAACCTGCCCATATTGAACCTGCTTCTATCACACTTCCAGGCAGCATAATCCAGACACGAACCACTCACTGTGTGAAAACGATTTTTCTCACATCACAATGACTTCTTTTGCAAATCGCTTCAAATCTGTGCTTCTCGTTCTCAATTTTCTTGAAATCAACCTAGTGTTTACTCCCCCACCTTTTCCCTGTAACCCAGCAATTTTTTTTTCCAGATAGTGATCCAATTCCTGAATGAAAGCCATGATTGAATCTACCTCCAGCACAGTCTCAGGTGGTGCATTCCAGATCCTAATCATATGTTGTGCCACTGCTTTTCCTCATTTTGCAGTCCAACCAGTCCCCAAACAACACTTTCCTCCTCAACCTGATTGTACTTGTTTCATAGCAACATAGAATCTAGGTGCAGGGATAGGCTATTCAGCCCTTTGAGTCTGCTCCGTCATTCAATATCATCATGGCTGATCCTCTATCTCAATGGCATATTCCTGCTTTCTCCCCACGCCTCTTGATGTCATTAAAATCGAAAACATTATCTATCTCTTTCTTGAATACATTCAATAACTTGTCCTCCACAGCCTTCTGTGGTAGACAATTCCACAGGTTCACTAACCTGTGAGTGAAGGAACTTTTCCAAATCTCCGTCCTAAGTGGTCTACTTCATATCCTGAGGTGTGTCCCCTGATTCTCCAACCAGGGAAAACATCCTCCCTGCATCTAGTCTTTGTTAAGATTTTATACATTTCAATCAGATCCCCTTTCATCCTTCTGAATTCCAGTGAATACAGGCCCAGTTGAACCAATCTTGCCTCATAGGACAGTCGCGCCAACCCCGGTGTCAGCCGAGTGAACCTCCGTTGCACTCCCTCGATGGCAAGTATATCTTTTCTGAGGGATGGAACCCATTGAACAACTTAGCCTTTGACTTCATCAACTTTCTCCAAATTAAAGATGTCACTATGGAAACCCTAGCCATGAGTGCTTTTTCATGGGATTCATGGAACACTCTTTGCTCCTGTCCTATCCTGCCTCTCCCTCACCTCTTTTCCTAATATGTTGATGACTGTATCGGTGCTACTTCCCAATCTCTGAAATGGAATGTTTCACCACTTTAAATCCAATTTCCATCCTTCCTTAGCACTCACGTGGTCTCCCTCCCACTCTTCTCTCCCATTTCCCAACTTCTCCATCTCTATTCCTGGTGATAAGATACAGACCAATATGGGCAGAATTTTCCCCCAAAAATACTAAGCGCGTGGGGCTTTATTGCATAAATAACGGTTTCCACATTTCTTACATTACAATGAGCATAATCCAAAAAGTACTTCACTAGTTATAAAATGCTTTGGGAAGTCCTAGTGAACAGCACCTTATAAATATGTCTTTCTTTACCCAGATAAATCAGTGCATGTTTATGTTTTTGTCACTGACATACTGCTGAAATCTGATATAATTCCATGAACTTGACCTGGGCACAGTGAAAGGGAACTGTCAGATACCAATGGCACAATTTAAACAACTGAGTTATCACACACACCATATAACACACCGCCTGTGCTTGTCCCATCCTGTGCCAATTGAGATTGGAGTTACTGTATATTTTATATTAAGCACAATGTGCTTTACATGGAAACAATAATTGCCACACTCTGTGCATTATACAACGCAGATCCCACCCTACGTACTGTGAGCTATATACAATTTTATTATATATAACAGACTTTGCATGGTCTATGTTTTATGCTGCATGCTTTACATTATATATTACATACTGCAAGTTATGCTGCTCATTTTTATGCTATTTGCTATTTAAATTTGTTGTTCAGTGTAGAGATGACAGAGTAATCACAATCACCCCCTCACTCCCCCCCCCCCCCCCCCCCACCCCCCCTGCCTGCAACCCCCTTCGTGATACTTCCTGAAAGTGGGGACCCTGGGTTGCCAGTAACACCGGGTCTGGTCTATAACACATAAGAAGGCCATTCGGCAGACCATGCTTGTGCTTGCTTTCTAATTAATCTTACTCCCCTGCTCTTTTCCATTGCTCTAAATGATGTCCCTCAAATATTTATTCAATTTTCTGAAGAATGTTACAATTCAATCTGCTTCTACCACCCTTCCAAGCAATGTAGTTCATAGCTTGCCGCATAAAAAGGTTCTGGTTGCTGACCCTTCTGTTTTATTCATTCAATCAAAGCCATTCATGATTTTGAACACTTCTATCAAGTCTCTCCTAATCCTCCCTACTCAGAGGATAGCAACCCAAGTATCACCTGTCTCTTCCTTGTACTGAAGTCCCTCATCCTGGATACTATTCTACTGAGGGCAGAATTCCCCTGTCCCGCCCACAGCAGGTTTGGTGACGGGCAGAGTATCTAGTGGGAGCCAAAAAGTTGGAAACCAGCCAGAGTAAAACTACATTGCAGTCCTCCCAATGGAGGGTTATTGGCGGGTCGGTCTTCCCACTGCCTGGCATTTGTATCAGGAATGCTCACTAAAACAGCTGCCTGCCGGCATCTTGTCATGCCTTCCAATCTTGTGTCAGAACAGCATGGAATTATGTTGGTCTAAAACCCGATTGCTAAAGAGTGGAAGGCTGGCATGCAGAAGGTGATCCTCAGTCTGCAAGAGACTTTGAGGTGAGTGCAACAACATTTCTGCCATAGTGCTGCACTGCTCTTGATGCTCTGTTCACTAGTCTGCTGGGGAAGTCCAGTTCCTGCCCTCCATCCCTATGCCAAACTGATCTTCATGGACAGCACCATGCTGCTGGACCCAAGGACTCTCTTACAGCACCGAGTTGGATCAGTGCTGTGCCTGAGAATGGGAAGTACAGGGGTTTCCCTCTTCCGGCACCGCACACCAGTGTCTATCTGGACAGGACTGCGCTGCGACTCATGCGCCACCATAACAGAGGTCCAAAGTTTGACCTGGGAGCAGGTTGGGATGAGGCTGGGGCAGGAATGGCCTGACAAAGGAAGGGGGAAATGTGGATGGAGGGCTGTGCGATTGTGGGGGGAGGGAGGGGCGGGCGGGAGGGGTGATAGCTGGAAGAGGGACAAGGAGGTGGATGAAGAAGAAAAACAATTAAAGGCACAAGGAAGACCAAGGGGAAGGCAGCTGGACCCCGACAAGGTTGCAGAAAAGTTCACAAACAAGGGGGTAAAGGGATACCACATCCTGTACTGGAAGGGGATGGATGAAAACTCCAGATGAGGTGGTTCGATGCCCAAATGGAGCCCAGGCACCTCGCTGGTGATGGGCTCAGGGGGAAGGTAGTTGAATTGAGGGACAGACCTCCTTGAGGCTGCTAGCCTTTACCCTCTCTGTATCTGATATCCGACATGGTCTTGTGAAGACAGCTGGGCTGGAGAGGCTGATGTGAGTGTGTTTAATTGATATTTAAATATGGCACCAGGAAATTGGAGCCCACCGACTGAGTGTGGGCAGTCGAATCAGCTGCCAGCCCACAGGAGAATCAGAGGGAAACTCACCCGTGCATAATTAATGAGGTTCCAAAACAGAATCTGGCACGGGATTGCATCATTCTGGCCAGTGGGAAAGGTGTCGTCCCTCACTACACTTAGCCTCAAAACAGAGGATTCCAGCCTAATTCTCTTCCAGATCCTCTTTAAGGACATAACATCCTTCCTGAAGAATGGTTCCCCCAAATGAAGACAAAATTCCAGCTGTGGTGCAACCAGGATTTATTAAGGTTTAGCATAACCACCTTGCTAATCTCTATGAATAAGGTCAAGGATCCCAATGCTTCCATTAATAGTCTTTTCCACTTGTCTGCTACTTTAAATTACTTGTGTACATCCCCTTAAAATTATATAATTTAGTTCAATTGCCTCTTCTCATTCTTGGTACAAAAATGCATCGCTTCACACTTTTTTGCATTAAAATAAATCTTCCATGTCTCTCCCCATTTTAGCAGCCTATCTCTGTCTATTGCCCAGCACTGCCAGAGGGCACTGTTGGGGGGACTTCCGTTGGGGACATTCGAGGTGGGGATTCCCTAGTCCGTTGGTGGATGGGTTCCATGGGTGAGGGGTGGATCCTGTGTCCGCGGTGGGTGGGGCAGTTTTCCTGGGGGAGAGGTTGATCCTGAGTCCGTGGGGGAGTGGGAATTCCCGAGTCCATGGGGGGAGGTCTGTGGGGCATTTGTGTTTCTTGTTTTATTTTTCTTCTTTTCAGATCGGGGCTGACTGAATCTGCCAGGGGTCAAGGTTGCTGGTGGGGTGGGCTCATCCAGAGCCCACTCCTCCAGCATGACATTGTGGGACCCGTGTCCAGGATTTTTGGACATGTTGGCAGTGTGGCAGATTCCCGCCTGACTTGACCCATTGTCAAAAAATAAAGAACATTTCACCCTTTATCTCAAACACAGCTGTCACTCAACAGAATGCAATGGCCTATCTACAACTCTTGGCTCTCTATTTGGTCCAAATCTTGAACATGCCTCTCATACTTGGGGAGATTCTTCCAGTACTTTTTTCACACTCCTAATTAGGTGGAAGAAAAAAAAATCTCCCAACTCTAATATGACTCTTACTTTCTATTGCACACTTTCTTGTATATGTGTTGATAAATCTTCAGTCAGTCCTCTGTTCCTCTTCCGACTAAAGTCTACATCACTTTATTACTCTTCCTCTTCGGTGCACTGTCATTGTTGTAAACCTGAGGCAAATCCTAGTATTTCCCAAGACCGGAGAATTCTGATCCATCAAATCTAGCCCCAGTCTTTCCTTCTTCCTATATTCAATAAAGGGATTTTAAAAATCAACTCCACTTGTCATTTACTCATTCCACTGGTTTCAACCTTGGTGGATTCCTGTACTGTGGGCTTTGGCCCTCGATCAAGATTTCTCAATAACTAAACAAAGCTTCATTTGTTGTGTTAGATAGTATTTTTTACTGTGCCCATGACTTATCCTGCATTACAATAAACATTAAAAAACTCTTAGCTTTTGAGGGTACTTCATCAGTCATTATGTTTAGCAGTGTTCTTTCACAAGTACTCTGCAAACTATGGCTGCCTTTCACATCAATAGCACAGCAGCAACTGTGTGGCACTGTTTATTTAATGGTATCAAATAATTCTTTGAACCTTATCATGGTTTCTAAATTCACTGTGGGATGATGTAGGTTTCTTGATGGCATTAGGTATATTCTCTCTCCTCTTGAGTACTTGGCTAGCATTGTACAGTGGAAATATCCTATATTATCAGAGAATAAGAAACTTTACAAATTAATGTCGGCACTTTGGGAATTTGAATTTAACTCTTTAGATATGTACCTTTTACTCTTTGAAGTAGTGGTTTGTGAAAATCTTTAAGCTAAAATGAAGAACTCTTTTCATATTACAATTAGAGAAATTAAATATAGATTGATTTACAACCACCTGACTTGACTGTTGGAAAGGTGAGCAGAAGCTTTATGTATTCATCTGACTTCTCTGTTCTGGATTAATGTGCTTTAAAACAGGGGACAGAAGAATGATTGGTGAACATTTCTCTTCCAATATCACCAGTAGCAAATTCAAGTCGAATTACAAACTGATTGGTCTTTTAGGACCGTGACGCTACTCCTTTGTTAACAATCCATGTTAATGCTTTGTTAAAGAAAGAACTTGCATTTAACTAGCGCCTTTTACCACCTCCGGCAATCCGAAAGCACTTTACATCTAACTGAGAACTTTTTTTCAATCATGGTCATCGCTGTAATGTTGGGAATGTTGTCCTGTCCAACAAATATGTAATCAACTAATAAAACATTATGAGCAGGCAAACTGAATATGCTAAATGTTACATGAGCATTATACATCAGATTATTATTATCCCATGTCATTGGCTAAATAATACATAACTTCAATTAATTCCATTGTTAATTGTTTGCTCACATGTCCCATAAATTAGTTACCTTTAGTTTCAGAAGTTCATTGAGTTAACTAAGCTTGATATTGTTGTAATAGTATCCACAATTTAAACTGTATATTAAATAATTCACCAAAAGTAAATTAAAATCCAAATTACAAATAAAAATGTAGATTTTTAATTCTGCTTACCAGTATTTGGTGGAGCACAGGACGTTTCTGCCTGCTGAGTTGTTACATGAGGATTCAATGATCTCTGAGCGTCACTGAAGTCCAGCTGGAGCGAGCAAGGCCTTTTTTGCCTATTTATCAGAGGCTCTTTGCAAACACTCTGGCTCCAGACATTCTGCAGAACAGCACTAGTGGCCTATCTCACTAACTAGCTTCCCACACAGCCCCCCTCCTGGGTCAGAGAAAGGGCAGCCCCTAGTGAGAATAAATCAAACAGAACTGGCTCATCATTGCTGTCCAGAAGCAGGTCACAGAGATCTCCAAATTATGTTTATCTTCTAAAACCCTGTTTTCAAATCTTCACTTTTTTTTTAACCAACTCATTTAGGTAAAGACAGGCAAGCAGTGCACGAGAAGAAAACTATTTTTCTATTCATTATATAATGTCAGTGCCAAACATCAAATCCCAGCCAAAAATTTGAACAAATCCCAATTTGGTCAGTTTGAGTAAAAGATGTAATTCTCGGAATGTTTGAGGACATTAGGGGATGTCACAATCCAGAGTTCACGGTCAAACTCGGTGTTTCCACATCTCTGACCATGGTACTCAAATCTGGAGTTTTTAACAGGGTGCCCAGCCTGATTTGAAGTTGCTGTCACAACACCTTGTTGTTGCACTGACATAAAATTAACTGGTCAGAGCATTGAGTGGAAAAATATCAACATATCTGAGATAGATTGTGGTGAATCACATTCCGCGAAATTCACACTGTTATATGATGTGCTATATTCATGTTAGCTCGGTATACGAGCAGTTGCGCGGCTCTGCCCATAGGGGGAGATGAGGAGTTTGTACTGGGCTCCACCCATGGCTCCTCCCATGGCTCCTCCCACTAACCGGCAGTATAATGCTTTGCAGTCGTGAGCCTGCCTGCCAGTTCATCACGTCGCAGGCAGGCTCTGTTATAAGACTATTAAAACCACTGTTCACTTCTAACCATGTGTCTTGTGAATTGATGGTCACATCAATTTAATAGTCTTAGGAAACTAGAAGAAAATGACTAAGGAAACGACTATGGAATCAACCCTCAAACCTGACCGACTAGAACTCGACCCGCAGGCTGCAGAGGCAAGAGAAATCTTTCAACACTGGCTCAGATGTTTTAAGGCCTACCTGGCTGAATCAAGTACTCCAGAAACTACAGAGGAGCAGAAACTCAGTCTACTGCATGCAAGGGTGAGCCACCGTATATCTACTCAACTCAATGGTACCAACTCGTATACGGGGGCCCTAGCCATGCTAGATCGAATGTACATGAGGCCCATCAACAAGGTCTACATGCGCCATATTTTTACGACCTTCCACCAGCGCCCCGCGGAGTCGTTAGAAGAATTCCTGCGGGACTTAAAGACTTTAGCTCGGGACTGTAATTACCAGGCTGTATCAGCCGAACAGCACATGGAGCCCGCCGTCAGGGATGTGTACGTGGCAGGCCTCAGATCAAACTATGTACGCCAGCGGTTGCTCAAAAAAGGGGCCCAGAATCTAGAGGACACGGTAGAATTGGCTACCACCATGGAGGTCTCATTCCGCAGCCACACCTCGTTCCCCGCGGACCAAGCGACCTCATCATGGGCCCCCGACCAGTGACTTCCCCAGGCCTGCGCCGCGCGGCCACCCAGCCACCATGCAGCTCCAGGGTGCCATTTATGCGGGCAGCCCCAGTACCCATGGCAGTATTGCCCGGCCCGTAACGCGACCTGCAGCAGCTGCGGTCACAAGGGACACTATGCCCGGGTCTGCCTGGCAAAGCAGGCCCCATTTCCTAACTCTCCCGCAGCCTCCCAGAGCACTCATTTTCAAACTCCACAGGCCCGCAGGCCTCGAAATGCTGCGGCCTGTACTCCGACTCCGCCCCCAAATGACACGTGCGACTCATGGGGGCCGCCATCTTGGCAACCCCCCTTCACGCGGCCGGCCACGTGCGACTCATGGGGGCCGCCATCTTCCTCGCTGCCCGCCACGTGCGATCCACGGGGGCGGCCATCTTGGGATCCTTCCTCTCCTCACTCAGAAAATCACCTCGAAGGCTATGAATTCAGAGGGCAGTCATCACGGGGCCACTCCAGCACAGCTGATCGAGCCGCCGACTACCTGTAACTCAGCGCGGTGATGTTGGACCAGTCGTGTCCGAAACATCTCCACAACTCCATGATGACCATTGAAATCAATGGGTACAGGACACCGTGCCTCTTCGACTCCGGGAGCACCGAGAACTTTGTACACCCAGATCTGGTAAGACGCTGTTCGCTCCCTATCTTCCCTGCACGGCAAACTATCTCCCTCACTTCGGGTTCTCACTCTGTTCACCTCCAAGGGCGCACTATCGCGACCCTAATGATCCAGGGCACTAGCTACTCGAACTTCCAGCTGTACGTGCTCCCTGAACTCTGCGCCCCACTCCTATTGGGACTTGACTTCCAGTGTAACCTGAAAAGCCTCACACTCAGCTTCGGCGGGCCCTTGCCCCCGCTCACTATTTGCAGCCTCGCTACGCTAAAAATCGACCCCCCCTCCACTCTTTGCCAATCTCACGCCGGACTGCAAACCCGTAGCCACTCGTAGCAGGCGGTACAGCCTGCAGGACAGGGTGTTTATCAGAACCGAGGTCTATAGGCTCCTACATGAGGGGATCATAGAGGCCAGCAATAGCCCCTGGAGAGCTCAGGTGGTGGTCGTCAAGACCGAGGAACAATTCCAAATGGTAGTGGACTAGAGCCAAACCATTAATCGGTTCACGCTTCTTGATGCGTACCCCCTCCCCAGGATTGCAGACATGGTGAATCAGATCGCCCACTATCGCGTCTTCTCCACGGTGGATCTGAAGTCTGCATACCACCAGCTCCCAGTCCGCTCGGAGGACCGCCACTTCATGGCGCTTGAGGCCGACGGCCGCCTCTTCCACTGCCTCCGGGTTCCCTTTGGCGTCACGAATGGGGTCTCGGTGTTCCAACAAGCAATGGACCGAATGGTGGACCAGTACGGGCTGCGGGCCACGTTTCCGTACTTGGACAACGTCACCATCTGCGGCCATGATCAGCAGGACCACGACGCTAACCTCCATCGATTTCTCCAAACTGCCCAGAAACTTAATCTTTTTTTTTTTTTTTTTTAATTTTTTTTATTGGAATTTTTTGCAGAAAATATAACAAAAAGTATAGCAAAAAGCAGTAATATGCAACTAACAGCCCCATAACACCCACAATTCCCCCCATACCGTAACATCACATGTATCACATTCCCCCACCCCCCCCCCAAACAAGAGAACTTAACCATAAATTAAAATTAGATAAATCAAATTTAAATAAAATAAGCTAACATAATCAACGCCCCCCCCCCCCCCAGGTTGCTGCTGCTACTGTCCCAGTACCCTATCGTTGAGCCAGAAAGTCGAGGAAAGGTTGCCACCGTTTAAAGAACCCTTGCACCGATCCTCTCAGGGCGAATTTAACCTTCTCAAGCTTAATAAAGCCCGCCATGTCATTGATCCAGGTCTCCACGCTTGGGGGCCTCGCGTCCTTCCACTGTAGCAAAATCCTTCGCCGGGCTACTAGGGACGCAAAGGCCAGCACACCGGCCTCTTTCGCCTCCTGCACTCCCGGCTCTACCCCAACCCCAAAGATCGCGAGTCCCCATCCTGGCTTGACCCTGGATCCCACCACCCTTGACACCGTCCTCGCCATCCCCTTCCAGAACTCCTCCAATGCCGGGCATGCCCAGAACATATGGGCATGGTTCGCTGGACTCCCTGAGCACCTGGCACACCTATCTTCACCCCCAAAGAACCTATTCATCCTCGTCCCAGTCATGTGGGCCCTATGCAGCACCTTGAATTGGATGAGGCTAAGCCGCGCACACGAGGAGGAAGAATTTACCCTCTCCAGGGCATCAGCCCATGTCCCGTCTTCGATCTGTTCCCCCAGTTCCCCCTCCCACTTTGTTTTCAGCTCCTCTACTGACGCCTCTTCCTTCTCCTGCATAAGCTTGTAGATATCGGATATCTTCCCCTCCCCGACCCAGACCCCCGAGAGCACCCTGTCACTCACCCCCTTCGCGGGGAGCGCAGGGAATCCCTCCACCTGCCGTCTAGCAAATGCCTTTACCTGCAGATATCTAAACATGTTTCCCGGCGGGAGCCCAAATTTCTCTTCCAACTCCCCCAGGCTCGCAAACCTTCCATCGATAAACAGGTCCTTCAGCTGTCTAATGCCCGCTCTATACCATCCCCGAAATCCCCCATCCATGTTCCCCGGGACGAACCTATGGTTCCCCCTTAACGGAGCCTCCATCGAGCCCCCCACTTCTCCCCTATGTCGCCTCCACTGCCCCCAAATCTTGAGGGTAGCCGCCACCACCGGACTCGTGGTATACCTCGTGGGAGGGAGCGGCCACGGCGCCGTTACCAGGGCCCCCAGGCTTGTATCCCCACAGGACGCTCTCTCCATCCGTTTCCATGCTGCCCCCTCCCCCTCCATCACCCACTTACACACCATCGACACGTTGGCCGCCCAGTAATACCCCGAGAGGTTGGGCAATGCCAGCCCCCCCCCCATCCCTACTCCGCTCCAAGAAGACCCTCTTCACCCTCGGGGTGCCATGCGCCCAAACAAATCCCATGATGCTGCTGGTCACCCTTTTAAAAAAGGCCCTAGGGATAAAGATGGGCAAGCACTGGAAGAGGAACAAGAACCTCGGGAGAACCGTCATTTTGACGGATTGCACTCTGCCCGCCAGCGATAGCGGCACCATGTCCCACCTTTTAAATTCCTCCTCCATCTGTTCCACTAGTCTGGTGAAGTTAAGCTTATGAAGAGCCCCCCAACTCCTGGCCACCTGCACCCCCAGGTACCTGAAACTCTTCACTGCCCTCCTGAAGGGGAGCCTCCCAATTCCCTCCTCCTGATCTCCCGGGTGCACTACAAATACCTCGCTCTTTCCTAAGTTCAGCTGATAGCCCGAGAAGCCCCCAAATTCCGCTAACAGTTCCATCACCCCCGGCATTCCCCCCTCTGGGTCCGCCACATATAACAGCAGGTCGTCTGCATACAGCGATACCCGGTGCTCCTCCCTCCCCCCCGCACCAGACCCCTCCACTTCCCTGACTCCCTCAACGCCATGGCCAGCGGTTCAATCGCCAGTGCAAAGAGCAGGGGGGACAGGGGACACCCCTGCCTGGTCCCACGATAAAGCCTAAAATACTCCGATCTCCTTCCATTTGTGACTACACTCGCCATCGGCGCCGCGTAAAGCAGCCTCACCCATTTGATGAATCCCTCCCCAAATCCAAACCTCTCCAGCGCCTCCCATAGGTACCCCCACTCAACTCTATCAAACGCCTTCTCTGCATCCAGCGCCACCACTATCTCCGCCTCCCCCTCCACTGCCGGCATCATGATAACATTGAGCAGTCTCCGCACATTCGTGTTGAGCTGCCGCCCCTTGACAAACCATGTCTGATCTTCATGAATTACCTCTGGCACACAATCCTCTATCCTGGTAGCCAGGATCTTCGCCAGCAACTTAGCGTCTACGTTAAGGAGTGAAATAGGCCTATATGATCCGCACTGCAAGGGGTCCTTATCCCGTTTTAGGATCAAAGAGATCAGTGCCCGCGACATCGTCGGGGGCAAAGCCCCCCCCTCCCACGCCTCATTGAAAGTTCGCACCAGCAGGGGACCCACCAGGTCCGCATATTTTTTGTAAAATTCTGCTGGGAACCCGTCCGGCCCCGGGGCCTTACCTGACTGCATTTGCCCGATCCCCCTGACTAGCTCCTCCAACTCTATCGGCGCCCCCAGCCCCTCAACCAGCCTCTCTTGAACCCTTGGGAAACATAGCCTGTTCATGAAGCTCTCCATCCCCTCTCTCCCCCTCGGAGGTTCCGACCGGTACAATCCCTCGTAAAAGTCCCTAAAGACCCCGTTTACTTCTGTCCCCTTCTGCACTACATTTCCACCCCCATCCTTCACTCCCCCAATTTCCCTAGCCGCATCTCGCCTACGGAGCTGATGCGCCAACATCCTGCTCGCCTTCTCTCCATACTCATATACCGCACCCTGCGCCCTCCTCCACTGTGTCTCCGCCTTTCTGGTGGTCAACAAGTCAAAATTGGCCTGCAACCTGCGCCGTTCTCCCAGCAACCCTTCCTCCGGTGCCTCCGCATATCTCCTGTCCACCTCCAGAAGCTCTCCCACCAGCCTCTCCCTCTCCTTCCTCTCCCTCCTTTCCCTGTGGGCCCGGATGGAGATCAGCTCCCCCCGGATCACTGCTTTCAGAGCCTCCCAGACCATCCCCACCTGGACCTCCCCCGTATCATTGGTAACCAGATACCCCTCAATGCTTCTCCGAACCCTCTTACACACCTCCTCCTCCGCCAGCATCCCCACATCCAGGCGCCAGAGCGGGCGCTGGTCCCGTGCCTTCCCCATCTCCAGATCAATCCAGTGCGGGGCATGGTCCGAAATCGCTATGGCCGAATACTCGGCATCCTGCACCCTCGGGATCAACCCCCTGCTCAGGACAAAAAAGTATATCCGGGAATAAACCCTATGGACGTGAGAGAAAAAGGAATACTCCCGCGCTCTCGGTCTCTCAAACCTCCAGGGATCCACCCCTCCCATCTGGTCCATGTATCCCCTCAGCACTTTGGCCGCCGCCGGTCTCCTACCCGTCCTTGAACTGGACCGGTCCAGTATGGGATCCAGCACTGTGTTAAAATCTCCCCCCATGATCAGGCCCCCTGCCTCCAGGTCCGGGACGCGGCCCAACAAGCGCCTCATGAAGCCAGCATCATCCCAATTCGGGGCATATACGTTCACCAGCACCACCTTCTCTCCCTGCAGCCTACCCCTCACCATGATATATCTGCCCTCCTTGTCCGACACCACCTCAGCCGCCTCAAACGCCACCCTCTTCCCCACTAGAATCGCCACCCCCCGGTTCTTTGCGTCCAATCCTGAATGATAAACCTGCCCCACCCACCCCTTCCTCAGACGGACCTGGTCCGCCACCTTCAGGTGGGTCTCCTGGAGCATAGCCACGTCCGCCTTCAACCCCCTTAGATGGGAGACCACCCTGGTTCTCTTAACCGGCCCGTTCAGCCCCCTCACGTTCCAGGTAATCAGCCGGATCAGAGGGCAACCCGCCCCCCTCCCCTGCCGACTAGCCATAGCTTGGCAGATGTTCGCCATAGCATACCCCGCTCGACCCGTTCCCCATGGCGATAGCGCCTCTCCTCTTCCCCCCCGGCCCTCATCGGCTCCTTCCTAGTCGTTCCAGCAGCAACCCGGTATCCCCCCCCCACCCCCCTCCCCCCCCCCAGGCTAGGACCCCTCCTAGCCGCGACGCACCCTCCATGGTACTTCCGTGAGTCAGCTGACTTCTGCTGACCCCGGCAGCTCCCGCCAAAACCTATCCCCTCCCGGCTTGGAGTCATCCCCCTCTTGCCACACCTCCTTGGCATTATTGCAGCGCGGGAAAAAAGACCCGTAGAGGCCCTTCCCCCATCGCAAGCTCCACCCCCCTGCCCCGCAGCGCGGGAAACCAGAGGAAAGCCCGCGCTTTCACAATGCCACACCCCATCCTTCTGACGCAGTTCCCCAAAATCCAGTTTCCCCTCAATCCCCAGCCCCGTACAGAAGAGAACATATAGAACACAAACCCCCAACACTCCCCACCTACCCCACAACCATACCCAACAGACAAACCCACCCGTAAACAGAGCAAAAAGAAAACCAGCATACATAACACACATTTCGAAGTTGAAAAAGTTGAAACAGTTGGAACAAAACAGCCACAGCGGAAACAACGCCGGCCAAAGTATGTTCCCAGGCCCTAGTTCAAGTCCAGCTTCTCCGCCTGTACAAAGGCCCACGCCTCCTCCGGGGACTCGAAGTAGTGGTGCCGGTCCTTGTATGTCACCCACAGGCGCGCAGGCTGCAGCATTCCAAACCTGACCTGCTTAGCATGAAGCACCGCCTTCGTCCGGTTGAACCTCGCCCGCCGCTTAGCCACTTCCGCACTCCAGTCCTGGTAGATCCTCACTACCGAACAGAAACTTAATCTTACTTACAACACGGAGAAATGCGTTTTCCGCACGACCAGGCTAGCCATCCTCGGCTATGTCGTGGAAAACGGAGTCCTGGGCCCCGACCTGGGCCGTATGCGTCCCCTCTTACAATTCCCTCTCACTCATTGTCCCAGGGCACTCAAAAGTTCCTGGGGATTTTCTCATATTATGCCCAGTGGGTCCCTCAGTATGCGGACAAAGCCCGCCCACTACTTAAGGCCACACTCTTCCCTCCAGGCCCTTTGAACGCCTAAGTATCGATTTCAAAGGGCCACTCCCCTCGACCAATAGGAATGTGTACTTCCTGAACGTAATAGATGAGTTCTCCCGCTTCCCCTTTGCTATCCCGTGCCCCGATATGACCACCCACACAGTCATTAGGGCCCAGCATAGTATCTTCACCCTGTTTGGTTTCCCCAGCTACGTACACAGCGACCGGGGTTCGTCCTTTATGAGCGACGAGCTGCGTCAGTACCTGCTCGAAAAGGGCATTGCCTCGAGCAGGACTACCAGCTACAACCCCAGGGGGAACGGGCAGGTGGAGAGGGAGAACGCGACGGTCTGGAAGACCGTCCTACTGACCCTCCGATCCAGGAAGTTCCTGACCTCCCATTGGCAGGAGGTCCTCCCCGACGCGCTCCGTGCTATTAGGTCCCTCCTATGTACGGCTACCAACCAGACCCCTCATGAGTGGCTATTTGTTTTTTCCACAGGCACTACCACGGGGGTTTCGCTCCCAGCATGGTTGAGGACACCGGGCCCGGTTCTCCTCCGGAAGCACGTCCGGACCCACAAAACTGACCCACTCATTGAGAGAGTGCTCCTACTCCACTCGAACCCCCAATACGCGTTCATCGAATACCCTGATGGCCGTCAGGACACTGTTTCCCTCCTGGACCTGGCGCCTGCAGGATCCTACTCTGACACTTCTTCCGCCAAGGTACCCCTCACACTATACCCCTCCCAACCCCCCGCGCCCAGCGCCCCCACGCATATAGGTCCGCTGCCCGTGCTCCGCGCCCCCGCGCCCTTGGGTTTCCGGCGCTCCCCGTCACCAGTCGAACCAGTCGGATACGAAGCTCTGACAGAATCACCCCCGGAGTCCGCCATCATACCCTCGTCGACCGGCACCACCCAGTCACCAGAAGAGGCTGCAACCCTGGTGCTTCGTCGATCCCAGAGGACGACTCGGCTGCCGGATCGACTCAATTTGTAATTTGTAATCTGTAATTTGTCATTTGTCATTTGTAGACACATCACCCCCGCTGGACTTGATTTTTTTACAGGGGGTGAATGTGGTGAATCACATTCCGCGTAATTCACACTGTTGTTATATGATGTGCTATATTCATGTTAGCTCGGTATACGAGCAGTTGCGCGGCTCTGCCCATAGGGGAGATGAGGAGTTTGTACTGGGCTCCGCCCTTGGCTCCGCCCATGGCTCCTCCCACTAACCGGAAGTATAAAGTTTTGCAGTCATGAGCCTGCCTGCCAGTTCATCACGTCGCAGGCAGGCTCTGTAGTAAGACTATTAAAACCACTGTTCACTTCCAACCACGTGTCTTGTGAATTGATGATCACATCATAGATCAATTCAGGAGTGGAGTACAGGAGATGTTTTCTTGCTTCACAGTTGCTACCCAGGTGGAAACAATTTCCAGAATAGTTGCTGCACTGATAAAAATTGGATTCAGTTTTTTCTGTTTTGTCAGACTGTAACAAAGCCAGTAAGGCTCTCTCTCTACAGATATTGGCAGTTTACAGTACTTTTGAAACAGCTATGCTCTATTGAAATGATGGATAGCCTCAAGCAGGATCCATATGAAATCTGGCAGTGAAATGTAATAGTGGAAAGGACATCACTAAGTATAATACACACAAGCATGGTTCCAGGAATGGGAAATTTCAGTTTGAGGATCGATTGTTGTGTTTGGGAATGTCCTCCTTGAAGAGAAGAAGGATAAGAGAAGATCTGATAGAGATGTTCAAAATCATGAGAGGGCTGGACAGATTAGATAAGAAGGATGCGATCTACGGGCAACCTTGCCCCTCGAGTGAGAGCGCAACACAGCCGGTAGATCCCGGAAGAGGCTTCCTAAGGGCTTCCCGGCAGCCTTCACTCCTTGCGGGATCTGCCCAAGCCCCGCGAGGCATCCAAATCGATGACCAAACTGCGCGTGCCTAAGTAGGGTTAAAACTCCCACCCCCATGGCCCTTCAGTTGGCAACGCAACATCCCCCAGCACAAGACCACGCCCTGGCAACCACCTGCGCAGCCCACCCATGCCCAGCGGCAGTGTCTATGCCTGTTGCCTTACATAGCCCCCATCCCACCCCCTCTATGTGTCCGCCCGCTGGGGAGCCACTTAAATAACAGGAGGTTATTAGATAGGAGATCCTTCCCATTAATTGGATGGAGATTGGCCTTAATTGGCGATCATTGGTTTTGCGCCATGCGGGGATCCTGATCTTGCCAACAGGAGCAGGCCGGTTAGATCGGAAACCATTGGCGCCTGGTTCACTTCCCTATTTCGAACGCTCCCTCAATCTAATCGGCACACTTGGATTTGCGCCCAGCATGGTGCATTCGTAGGTCGTGCCCGTTATGTATTGTAACCAATGCCCTTCTGTACAGTGTTTCATGTGATGTGTGCTGACATCACCAGAGACACTTGGGAGATTTCTCTCTTTCACCTAGGACTGTGAGCAAGCAGCGCCTCTGTAATAAACTCTGACATCTGGTTAAGTAACCTACAGTGTGCCAACCTTGTTATCCTGTACTGTGAAGTAACAGCAAAACCCGTTAAAACCAAACAGTAAAAGACAAAGCTGACAATGAGAATATTTTTACAGTAAAATAGCCAGAAGAAATAACTAAGACTTGGACCTCGAGTCAAAGATCAATTTTCAGGAGACCACTCCACTATTCCTTGAAGTGTAGTAAATCTGGCCTTTGGAAACGGTTTTTTGCCATTGTTAAGGATGTACATTAATTTTAGTATTGATAGACAGCAATCCGGACCGTTCTTTAATTTTTTTTGTACTCGGCCATGACCCAGGAGCACTCGGAGAGTCAGAGATGGGAAATGAAAAGAAATTTCAGTAAGCGCATCAATTAAAACAATCGGTGGGCTCAAGACCTCCGAAAAAATGAGCAAAGTAAAGAAATGAAGGGGTAGGTGCACAAAAATGAGTTACTAATGGATGCTGGAGACTCTTTTCCAGCCGCACACCTTCGTACGTGGCGGACTGTAGCATTGGATCTTAAAATCAGAGAGAGAGAAAGAGACCTGGGCCGGAATTCTCTGCCCGTTGTAATTCTATTTTCTCGCTGGCAGCACATTCCCTCCAGCGGGTTTCCAAGAGGCATGGAGTGGCTTCAATAGGAAATTCCATTGACAAGCAGCGGGAAGATGGAATCCCACCACCAACGAATGGCACGCCGCTGAGAAACACAAGGCTGGGCTTTTGGGAAAAGCCCAATTTGGCAGCACGGTAGCATAGTGGTTCGCATAGTTGCTTCACAGCTCCAGGGTCCCAGGTTCGATTCCCGGCTGGGTCACCGTCTGTGCGGAGTCTGCACGTTCTCCCCATGTGTGCGTGGGTTTCCTCCGGGTGCTCCGGTTTCCTCCCACAGTCCAAAGATGTGCAGCTTAGGTGGATTGGCCATGCTAAATTGCCCTTAGTGTCCAAAAAATGTTAAATGGGGGTTACTGGGTTATGGGGGTAGGGTAGATATGTGGGCTTCAGTAGGGTGCTCTTTGTAAGGTCCGGTGCAGACCTGATGGGCCGAATGGCCTCCTTCTGCACTGTAAATGCTATGAACTGCTCAAAAGGAAAAATAACATGATTGCAACCAGAATCAAGGAGCATTGCAGCTGAAATCGTCAGATTTTAAACAGATCGTGTTTGCCAAAAATATTTCTTAAAGCTACAGTACAACCAAGAAAAGAACATTTTAAAGAACAAAATAAATAATACAAATTAAATTGGAAGAGAAAGATATTAGAGGGGAAGAAAAGTTAAAGAAAGTAATACAATTTAAGAACTGATAACTGCGATGGTGGGAAAAGGTGGCACAATGGAACCATTTAATGAGAATGTGAAACACTGGAGTTCCTCTGAGGAGCGATGCTGCACACAGGATACCGAATGAAATTAAAGTCGTAACTTCCTTGAGTAGAATTATATGGAAAACGGTCACCCTATTGCAGAGTCTTGTCCATCCTACAAAGCCTGATACAAGCACCTACGAGGAATTAACAAAGACCCTTGAGAACACTTGTCGCCCAAACCATTAATCATATAGCAGACAGATTCAGATTTCATCAATGAGGTCAAGAAGAGGGTGAAAATATTCCATAATTTGTAGCTGTACTACGGAGACCAGCCAAGGATTGTGAGTTTGGATCGACCCTTGAGGACACTCAGCAAGGCAGACTAACACTAATAGTGTCGACTGTTATTGGCCAGGGTATTGAAAACTCCCTGACCTACAACTGTTTATCGATTTTGGTTTCGATGAGCACGAGGGCCTGCCTTTCAGGTGTTATTCAACAGAGGCCTTAAGCACTTTTCAAAATATTTTATAAATTTAGAGTATCCAATTATTTTATTTTTCCAGTTAAGAGACAATTTTGTGTGGCCAATTCACCTACCCTGCACATCTTTGGGTTGTGGGCGTGAGACCCAGCAGCACGGGGAGAATGTGCAAACTCGACACGGATAGTGATCCAGGGCCGGGATCAAACCTGGGATCCCAGTGCCATGAGGCAGCAATGTTAACCACTGCGACACCATGTTGCCCATGTCCTTAAGCACTTTTAATCAAAAACAAACTTTATTCTATGAATTTAGTTAACATTTTTATAAACACACACAGTAAGCATTTTTATCAACTAAATACCCCACACAGCTACAGTAATCTATGTATCACCCTTAATAAATTCCCCCCTTTAACTGTTCCAATTTAATAACAAGATCCCATAAACCAAAAACCCCTTTTCAAAGGTGTGGCCCAACAAACGGCACTCTTACTATCTTTAAGACTTGGTATGGATACACCAGTTTTGTTTCTAAAACACCAGGTTTGAATTCCTTCCAGAAAACAGTTATAACTTTTAAATTATCAAGTAATCTGGAAACAGCTTTTAAATTGAAGATAGAGTCATTTCTTTCCGGTGTAATACAAAACCAGGTCAAACTCAAAGCGAAAGTAAACTCAGAGCCACAGCCAGCTCCCAACTTAAAAGTAAAAAACTCAGAGCCACAGCCCAGTTCTACCCACACAATGATATCACCGAAGCCATGTGATAGACAAAAACATTTCTTAAAGGGACACCCCCATGACAGTAAATTGAGAAATGAAACAAACCAGGGTAGATTTCTGATAGAAAGCTCTCTAACACTCAAACTTGTTGTAAAAGTAGCAGTGTCTATAGAATTGACAACAAAGAAGCTTCCTAAATTGGAACTGGCACCAATATAAACCTGATGAATTCTGAGAAAAGAAAATCTCTCAATGTGCACGCATGCTATAGGTGTGCCCAGGTGAGACATTCTCCACAGGAATGTTGGTGTTGAGAAAACAAACGTCAGAATTGTGGCAAGAAAGGTAACATAACAAAGGTGTGCTGGGCCAGACAAAATCCTCAAACCTCGCAGATGGGTAAACGCAAGAATGCACCCAAATTCACAAATAGTGTCTGCATTTTAACGAAGACAAGGAGAATTCCCGGGAAGACACGATGTCTGTGGAGATCAAAGACCAAAAAATTATTATCAATGCAAGATGAGACACAGAGATTTGGGGTCTATCTGAAACAAAATGGGAACTAAATTAAAATGGAATTAGATACGGGAGTATCTTTTATCTCTGAAAAATTATATCAACAAAGGCTCAAGAGCAGTCTTAAAACAATCTGATATAATCTTGAGAATTTACACAGAAGAGGTGGTTCCAGTGAAGGTGCAAGTTGAAGTGAACGATCAATTTGAAAAATTGTCATTGTTCTGGATTTGCCAAGTAACAGCAATAACAAAAATTTAACAAAGCAAAATAGGATGCCATCTGCCCAGCAACAGGTAGAAATCTGCCTAATGACAGCAGTAGCCAGTTTTCAAAAGGCTGGGTGAGATGTGTCTTTCCCAGTAATGAGACAGAATCAAATTGGAACAAAGCTATAGTTGTCAGGACCCTCAGAGGCAAGGCAGGTCAGTTGACACTTAACCGCCTTAGAAGCAGATAAGCGAATTTCTAACTACCAGTCTGGAGACCAAGTTTTACTTCTAACAGCCTATAAGTCTTTGAGCCAAGATGATGCGGAAAATCTTTGTTACGGTCATTTTAATATCTTTGCTCGACCAGCACAAGACACTTTCCAGACTTGAATATCCTCCCTGTAATGTGTAGTAACTATTAGGTTACATTCTACATAAACTGTGTCTGTGTAGAGCAGTGTTTTTCAAACGTTTTTTCCCGGGACCCACTTTTACCAACCAGCCAACCTGCGTGACCCACGCCAGTTGACCTCTGCGACCCACCATTTTTACTTCCCTTTAATGTGACAGATAAGCCTGCTTGGTCCTCATGATCTCACTTGCTTTGTAATTCAATGCTGCATTTCTGATAAGGACTTCAGCTGGTGTTTTACGTTCTCACTGTATCCTTTGAAAGAGGTTTGTCCTCAAACCCGCCATGCTTAGTCTTCAAATGCCTTGGAAGTTTTGAGGGTTTTATCTTTCATTTGCCAGTACTTCCCTGCATATTATACACATGGGCTTTTCACCCCGATTTGCTTTGGTAAAATTAGTAATGCAATACCTCAAGAAATCATCTTTATACTGGTTTGTTCCCAATTTCAGTTTCTAGAGCTTTGGATACAGATCACACCAGCACTGCTTTGTCCTGCTGTGGACTCTCTTGTGAAGCTCTCTCCAGCTGATGTGAGATCCTGGTCTGTTCGTGTCTCTGGCCTTCTCTTTCTTATTACAAAATTATCCATATTCAGTTCTTCACAAAACCCTGTTGCTTGGTTTTGGCAGCTACAAAATGGAGGAATCTCTCCTTTGTGATTTTGCTCCCAAAGCACAGACCTACAGAAGCATAACGTCAGTGTTTGTTCCGGGCACATGACCTGCCCTCTGCCACTTCTGGCAGGAAGACTCAAGCATTTGCAATTAAAGGCCGGATATGGCTGGCATTCTGAAAAACTGGACATGGCCATTAGGCGTTCTCCTGAGATCGGGAATGCCACGACTGCTCGCTCTGCGACCCTCCTGACACCCGCCCATGACCCGCGGGTCGCAACCCTGAGTTTGAAAAAACCTGGTGTAGAGTAATTCATACACTTAGCATAGTAGCGTAGACTTAGTGTAGGACAGTTCTGTTCATGTTTACTTGTCTTTTCTTTAATAATTGTTACATGGTGACTGGGCTGCTTATTCTCACTGGGGTTTCACTTAACCTCCACATCATTCCAAAAATAAATCTATACACCCCCACGAACCAATATTAAAAGTTGGGGTACCCTCGCAGATAACATCAGCCTGATTCGTGACATCATTACATGTGGTGAAAAAGCATTTCCTGCACTTTTCAGAAGAGGGTGGATGAAAAAATCAAACTATATTGGCAAGTTGTGAACCAACTGGTTGATGGAAAGAACACAATACAGAAACCCTTAGAAAAGTACAAGAAGATGTCCGGTGGCGGCGATGTGCTGAGCGGACGCACGTCAGGTGGCTCTCCTCAATTGATCGGAGATTTCAACCTAAAAAGCCACCAAACCCACCCGTATACAAAGGATACAGGAGAAGAATATGCCTCAAACAATAGACCGAGCGACAGCGAGATATCAGAAGTAGCAGCAAAGGAAAGGGGCAGGAACAGCGGGCGAGTAGACAGGCGGCCCCACGAGGCGAGGCGGAGACTCAGGTGAACCAGGAGGAGGAAAGATCGGTGAACTGAACAATGGAGCAAGAGCACGATCCCCACCCCCCGCACAGGGGGACGAATCGAGGAATGTACTAAAAAAGGATCTGATCTCCATGAAAGAAGCGATCAGGATAGAACACCACATGGTGATAAAGGATTTGATTTGATTTGATTTATTATTGTCACATGTATTAGTATACGGTGAAAAGTATTGTTACTTGCATGCTGTACAAACAATGCATACCATACATAGGGAAGGAAGGAGAGACTGCAGAATATAATGTTGCAGTTATAGCAAGCTGTAGAGAAAGGAGGTGATGTCGGAGGCGACAAACACCATGCAGCGCACCATAGAAGGCTGGGGACGAAAGGTGGAGGAAAGAACGATCCTGGACCTGGAGAAAGCAGCTATCGACCAGAGTGACAGGGCTGCAGCTCTGGAAAATGAAGTGAGAAGATTGGCGGCGGCCCAGGGAAGCCTAAAAGCAAAAGTGGAGCACCAGGAAAACAGGTCCAGATGGCGAAACATCCGAATAGTGGGTCTGCCAGAGGGGATAGAAGGAAGAGATCCAACGGGCTACATCGCCTAAATGTTGGGCAAGCTAGTGGGTAGGGAGGACTTTCCAAACCCCCCAGAAATGGTCAGGGCACACAGGTCACTTCGGTCCAGGCCCAAAACCAGGGAGCAGCCAAGGGTGATAATCGCGAAGCTGCACCGGTTCCAAGACCGAGAAAAGATCTTCAGGTGGGCCCGCCAGACGAAATCATGCTCGTGGGAAGAACATAGAATAATGGTGTACCAAAGCATTGGGGCGGACCTGGCAAAAAAGATGGCCGAATTTAATAGAGCAAAATCGATACACAATAAAAGTGGGGTACGGTTCGGCATGCTATTCCCGGCCAGACTGTGGGTGACATTTAAGTGCATACAATTTTACTTCAATACCCCGACAGAGGCTGATGAGTTAAAACAACCTAGTGAGAGAGCAATCGAGGCAGCGATGAAAGCGGCTGGGGCAGAAGAGGAAAGAAATGGAGAGCGGAGGCCAGACTGCAAACAGAGACAATAATAATACGAATATGGTCATATCTTTTTTACGCGGGACTGTGCTGCCTCGTTTTCGGGTTTGTCTCTTCCCTCAGTGCAATGAGGGGCAGCAGGGCAAGGGGAACGAGGAGAAGGAAAGCAGGCAAGAGGCGAGATAAGGGGTGGAAGGAGGTGGGTAAAACGGGGCCAGAGTTAGAGCCACCGTGCTAGTGAGGCGGGCTAACAGGGGAAGGCAGAAAGCAAGGGAGGCCGCGGCGCAACTCTCAAGGGAAAGAGAGTGCTTGGCAAAAAAGGGGGGAGACAGGGCAGAAGTGGAGGGGAGAATACTGGTGTGGGACAGAGAAACAGGGGCTAAGGGAGGAGGATAGGAGACGGGGGTAAGCGCAGGACAGAAAAGGAAAAAAGGGAAGGATAGGACAATAAATGGAACAGGTGCAGGCTTCGGTAGGCATGGAGCTGGGCGAGGAACCATGATGGCGATGCAAGTAGCCACTCGGGAAGGCCCCTGGGCAGAGGGAGAACACAGAATAAAGGGGCGCATCCATGTGGCGTGCACATAGTTGGCGGCCATGTTGGGTGACCCCTGGACAAAGGGAAACCCCGAAGTTCAGGGGCCCGACCTCATGGTGAGAATGGCGACTGCAGCCAATTTGGACGGCCACCTAACAAAGGTAAATCCCAGAGTGCAGGGTCTCGCCCAACAAGTAAGTATGGGCAATCCCACAGTACTGGAGGGTCAAACCCCCCCACCACGATTGTCACCTGGAACGTAAGGGGACTTTTTTTTATAAATGTTTTTTATTGGGTTTTTGAACAAACTATATTTACAGTTACGTACACAGAATAAATATATATATATATATATATATAGAAAAGAAGAAAACACAAAAGAAAACTGGCAGGGTATTATGCACTAGCTCAACAATAGCAACTCTGTATAGTTGGCAATATTATTTTTAACAGATAAGCAGGCCCCTGTTTGCGGGGGGTGGGGGTGGGGGGGGGGGGGGGGGGGGGGGACTTGGGCAGTACATATACATTTGGATCCCGGAGAAACCCTTACATTAATTATGTCCAATACAGAGAGGGCAATACGCGAATGGTACGATGTTGGTGTTGTTACTTGTAACTTAAGGGGACTTAACGGCCCAGTGAAAAGGTCCAGAGTCTTCGCCCACTTAAGAAGCCTGAAGGCCGACACAATCTACCTGCAAGAGACGCACCTGAGGGAGAAGGACCGACTGCTGGTAAGGAAGGCCTGGGTGGGACAAACGTACCATTCATGGACCCATGGAGGTTCCTTCACCCAGGAAGTATTTTCATACTTCTCACAAGTGCACAAGGTGTACATGCGTATTGACTTCTTTGCAGTGGGGAAATCGATTCTTCCAGGGAACAAGGGAGCGGAAAACTCCGCGATCGTTATCTCCGACCACGCTCCACATTACATGGATGTGAGTTTGGAGATGGGATGTGCCCAGCGCTCCACATGGAGGCTGGTCACGGACCTCCTGTCCAACAAGGCCTTCTGCCAAAAACATCGTGGGCCATAGGCGATTACGTTAGTCACAACCAAAACGGGGAGGTCTCATGCTCCACGTTTTGGGGGACACTGAAGGCTGTGATTAGAGGAGAGATCATAGCCTACAAGGCAAGCAGAGATAGGGAAGAGTGGGTGGCCAGGCAGCAGCTAGTGGACTCCATTCTGGAAGTCGACAGAAAGCACACCGAGGCCCCAACCGTAGAGCTACTGATGGAGAGGAAAAAGCTGCAAGTGGACTTTAACCTGCTCTCCACCAGGAAAGCAGTGCACCAACTCCGCCCGACACAGGGGACCTTCTATGAACATAGAGACAAGGCTGGTTGCCTATTGGCTCACCAAGTGAGAAAGCAAACAGCCACGAGGGAAATAGAGCAGGTAAAGAATAGCTGAGGCAGACTGGTAACAGAACCAAAAGAGGTCAATCAGGCATTTGAGACCTTCTACCAGAGACTGTATACCTCCGAGCCCCCCGACGGGAATGCGGGAATGAAACAGTTCTTCGACGGACTGGAACTATCAGTTGTGGGGTAAGACAGACGGGGGGAGCTGGAAGCACTAATAGATCTGAGAGAAATCATGGAGAGCATCAGCTCCATGCAGGCATGGAAGGCACCGGGACCCGACAGATTCCTGGCGGACTTCAATACAAGATTTGCACCAGCCCTGGCCCCACACTGTTGTGTATTTTATCTCTATTACTTGGTCTTTTCTGTGGCTCTGCTCCAATTAGGGCAATCAGTGGGTTTGCCTCCTTTCTATATTGTCTATATCCAAATGCTTAAAGTCGGCAGGTATCGAATGATACCACCACAAGTTTCAGCTGGCTATCGATCAAAGAACCAAACACCAGTTAGTTGGTTCAAGGTCAAGGGTACTTTATTTACATACACTCAATCATGCAACATAAACACTACTAGTTAACTGTACCTATTACTAAGACAACCTGTACTTAACTTCAGGCACCCAATTTAGGTCAGAAAACAGTGGCCGCTATTCATTGCTGGATCTCTTGGGTTCGAAGTGTTAACTGCTGCTCAGCTGGGCTCGTCTTTCTGGTAGTGAGCGTTGAACTCAAACTTGCTTCTGGTGTTGCTGCAGTTGGCAATGGCCGTGACCGGGGTACCAAGGCCAAAAGAGAGCGAACATATGGCGAACTCTTCCTTTATACTCGGTGGGCTTTCGCGCTCTTTTGGGCGGTCCTTCGATTTGGGCCTTGCTAATTGGGTGATTACTGATCACTCTGTTCGATTCCTGTGGTGGTATGATTAGCATAGCTGCCTGCCATTGGTGCAGAACACCGGCTTACCATTGGCCCTGGTCGGTCATGTGCCTCTCGACCGGTTGGTTGAGACCAGTCATGTGACGGCTCACCGATTGGTCGAGAGGCTGAGTTAACCCCGCCTCCAGGGCGGGGTATAAATACCCAGTACTCCCGGCGGTCGTCCTTATACTGTAATCGACCGCAGGGCTAACATCTAGCTGATTAAAGCCATACTTTTGTCCAGCAACTCGTCTCGCGTTCAATTGATGGTACATCAATTCCTTAACCAATAAGTGGGTGGGGATCTGGATGGTTGGGCTTGTCCCAAGCGGTCATTGACCCCGTTATTTGCGTTGCCCTTGTCAGGGAGTGGCGCCGAAATGTCTGGGACTGTCCCGGTTGCTGGAGTACCAGTCCTTTGTATTGGGGGAGATGGGCCATCACCTGCTAATCGGCCTGATTAACATGCTAATGGGACGGGGTTTCGATACCGTCTGGACTTTGTTGACAAATATGCATTTCAGGCTCAGAAACTTCCTGACTCTTGGCTTGTCCATTTTACCCATCAATCTTTGCGAGTTGCCCTGTGCTTAGTTGGAAGTGGCCATCCAAGATGGCTACAACACCTTAGGGACATGTGCATGGACTTGCTGGCAAGGGGCACTCTGCCACTGATGCTAGCGCAGGCCATAATCTCACTTATACCAAAAAAGGATAAAGACGCGACGGAATGAGATCATATAGATCCACTTCACTGTTGAATGTTCATGCAAAACTACTTGCAAAGGTCCTGGCCAAAAGGCTGGGGGGTGCATACCGGAGATGGTCGCAGAGGACCAAACAGGCTTTGTCAAGGGTAGTCAATTCACTGCGAACAACAGGCGGCAGCAGAATGTAATAATGACCCCCTCCCCCGTGGGAGAGACCACCAGAGATGATCGTCTCCCTGGACGCAGAAAAGGGCTTTGACAGATTTGAATGGAAGTACCTCCTCGAGATACTGAAACAGTTTGGGCTAGGAGCGGGATTCACCACTCCTGTATAAAGTTCCCAAGGTGAGCGCTCGAACTAACCAGCTCTGAATACTTCCAGCTACAGAGAGGAACAAGGCAGGGCTGCCCGCTGTTCCCACTCTTGTTGGAGCAGGCAATCGAACCCCTGGCAATAGCCCTGTGGGATCTGAAAAGCTGCTAGGGCACCCGGAGAGGAGTCAGCGAGCATAGAGTTTCACTCTATCTGGATGACCTGCTCCTTTATGTCTCGAAGCCACAGGAGGGACTGAAGGCAATATTGCAGATCCTCAAAGAATTTGGAACCTTTTCAGGCTACAAATGTAACCTGGGCAAAAGTGAGGCATTCCTAGTGAACCCAACTTGGGGAAGGGCAAAGCTGGAGAGACTCCTGTTTAAAACGGCCCAGAACAGATTACATTACCTGGGGATCCAGAGACTGGACACAGAACCACAAGTGGAACCTGACCAGCCTGGTGGAGGAAGTAAGAAAAAGAGGTGTGGCTCTCTCCCATTCTCCCTGGCAGGGAGAGTGCAGACAATCAAGATGAACGTGCTTTCCAGGTTCCTCTTCCTGTTTAGATCCATACCGATCTTCATCCCCAAGGCATTTTTCCATAATGTAGATGGTCTAATCATGGCATTTGTGTGGGGGGATAAGAACTTGGCTTTACCAAACCTACAATACTACCACTGGGCAGCAAGGGCATAGAGAGTGAGGGAATTGGTCCACGAACCTGACTCAGAGTGGGTGCGGATGGAGGAGGCCTCCTGTAAAGGAATGAATCTCCGGGCTCTGGCTATGGCAGCACTCCCACCCCTATCAACAAGATGCACAATCCCATTGGTAGCAGCTATGCTGAGAACATGGGCCCAACTGAGACAGAACTTCGGGCTAACTAAGATGTGCCCCATGGCCCCCATCTGCGGCTAACACAAATTCCCCCCAGCTGTGCTAGACACCACCTTCAAAAGATGGAGACGAGAGGGGGCACACTGACGGTCAGGGACTTTTACGTATGGCACAGACTGGCGACACTGGACCAACTGACGGAGAAGTGGAGACTACCGAAAGGACAGGAAATTAGGCACCTGCAAACTTTCTCTGCAGGGAGACCATAGGGTACCCCAGGGCTCCAGAAACCACATATTGGAGGACCTGATGGGCACAATCAGCAAAGAAGGGGGACTATGTGGGAAAATATACGGATAGTTACTGACCAGAGCTCGAACACCACTGGACGAGACCAGACTGCAATGGGAGACATACTGGGGACAGAGGTGGGGTGGGGATTCTCGAGCGAAGCACTGAGCAGGGTGATCTCCACCTCCTCATGCGGAAGTCTCAGCCTAATGCAGCTCAAAGTGGTGCACAGAGCGTACCTGACCAGAACCCGAATGAGCAAGTTCTTCCCGGAGGTGGAGGACCAAATGTGAACGGTGTCAGAGGGGCCCGGCCAACCACACCCACATGTTTTGGGCTTGTCCCAAACTTGCAGGGTTCTGGACAATCTTCTCCGAGGCAGTGTCCAAGGTTGTGGGGGTGAGCAGGGAGCCATCGGAAATTTGTGGTTTTGAGAATCAGGTCTCTGAGGGCCGTGGTGTGTGAGGCGAGATTCGGGATGAACTTCCCGAGGAAATTCACCATACCCAGGAACCGGAGGACCGCTTTCTTGTTCTCGGGCGTCTTCATGGATGTGATTGCTGCAATCTTGTCCTCGTCCGGACGCACCCCCTGGTGGGAGATGTGATCCCCCAGAAACTTGATACTCGACTGGCCGAAGGAACATTTGGCCCTATTGAGGCGGAGGCCGTGTTCGTGGATGCGCCTGAAAACACGCTGAAGGCGGGCAATGTGTTCCTGCGGGGTGGTTGACCAGATAATAATGTCATCGACATATACCCGGACGCCGTCGGAGTAGGTTCATTGATGGCAGGCTGGATAGCCCTGACGTCCCTGTGGGGCTGGGTGGACCTCCTAAAAACAGCAGGCAGGGAAGATCTGCACATTGCAGCATAGTGTCCTCATTTGCCACACTGCAGGCAACGTCGGGACTTCGCAGGACATTGCCGCTTTAAGTGGGCGGAGCTCCAGTTGCCACACGCTGGAGCGTCGGGACGTTCGTCGCGCATCCGCTGAAACGTTGAGCAGCTGGGTCAGAGCGGGGAGGAGGGGGATGACTCCCAGTGGGTTAGAATGGAGGAGAGTCTGTGCAGGTTGAAGTGTTGGCTAGTGTAGACTTGAGAGATGAACAGACACTTACAACACTGATGAATGTTCAACTCAATTTTGTTAACTATTTCTAACTGACTAACACACGATGACTGTGGGTCTAAATGATGCTAACTTAAACTAGAGACCTAAGCCTTGTCCGAACCAGTTGATTCTCTCAACACGTGGTGTGAGTCTGTGCTGGGCTGGATGAGTTCTTGTTACACTCAGAGGCAGCACCCAGAATGAGCAGGAACCGTGGTGCCCTCTGCCTTTATAGTGTGTGTATTCTAACTGGTGATTGGCTGTGGTGTTTGTACATGTTGATTAGTCCCTGTGTGTGTCCATCAGTGTGTGTCTGTGTAGAAGTGGATTTCATTTGGAACTTCGCTGATAGGGTTAATATAACAGTTCTGAAAAGCTCTGTGAAAGAGATGTCAACAGGTCAAGGGATGAAATAAAGGGAGTGTGTCTGACCGGCATCTGTGAAAGCAAAGATGTCAGAAGGTTATGGGATGGAATATAGGGAGTGTGGCATTGGTACTAATTAATGTTCTGACCGGCATCTGTAAAAGCAAAGATGTCAGAAGGTTATGGGATGGAATATAGGGAGTGTGACTTTGGTACTAATTAATGTTCTGACCCGCATCTGTAAAAGCAGAGAGGTCAAAAAGGCAAAGAATGGAATGAATGGGAACCGTTACTTTATTGCAGAGATAACGTAATTAAGCTCGTTTGACCAGTTGGAACAAATAAACATTGAAATGTAAGAGGGACTGTCTTTGGAGTGAGTTGAGCCATATGGCCATGGGATACAAAAACCTTTGTATTAATATTGATAGTGACTTGTGCTAATGATTATGTCAAAAATAACCTCCCGACCTCGAAGAATAATTCCATATATGTACATGTTCTGGATCCTTGCCAAATCATAGGTGTATCTAGGAATTTAAAGGGACCACCCCTAAGCTGTAAGATGTATAAAGATACCGTCCTTATTCTGGGATTTTGGCACTTCTCGAAGGTGGTTACCCGACTGCTTAGAGATTTGTCCCGGCCGTAAATAAACGAATATTCGTTACTGACGTGTTCGAGTGTTTTACTTCTGGACTGACGATCAGATACGTGAAAGCGCAATTCACATGTCGGCGAAAGGGGGGATAGACAATCTGGCTATGCAATCATCGATCAAGACGGTGACGTAGTAGAAGCAGCAGCATTTGAAGTTCCTTTTTCTGCCCAACAGGCAGAATTGTTTGCGTTAATACGAGCATGCATATTGGCACAGGGGAGGAAGGTTAATATTTATACAGATTCCCGATACGCCTTCGGGGTAGTACATGATTTCGGGCAATTATGGAAAAACAGAGGATTTCTAACCTCCGCTGGTACACCCATCTCACACCAGCAGTTAGTAACCCAGTTATTGCAGGCCCTTATGCTCCCAGACAAGATAGCGGTGATAAAATGCGCAGCGCATACAAAAGGCACAGGACTGGTGGAAACGGGCAACAGGAGAGCGGACGAGAAGGCAAAAGAAATTTCTAAATCTGGCAAACTAATGGTGCCTAGAATGATGAGGCAGACTAAAACCCCCTCGGGAAAGTCCCCCTCTGAAAAACCTATGCCAACCATTGCTGACATAATCCAAATGCAGGAGGACGCTCCTGCAACTGCTGTAAATATGTGGAAAAACTTAGGATGTATATATGATATCGAAAATAAGCTGTGGGTCACCCCGGTAGGACAAACATGTATGACCGATGCATTAGCAGCCTGGGTGACCGAATGTGTACACTTTGCAACTCACTGTGGAGCTCGTGCCACAGGGGACATATTGTTAAAAAGCTGGTGGCACCCACGACTGCAAGAAATGGCCCAACAAATTAGCAGTCGGTGCCTAATCTGTCAACAGCACAACCCCGGTAAGGCCGTCCCCTGTGATCCTGGCACAACCCCCTTACCTGAGGGTCCATTTGAGACCCTGCAAATGGATTACATTGAGTTGGAAAGATGTCAATGCTATAAATATGTGTTAGTCATTGTGGACACTTTTAGCAAATGGATCGAGGCCTACCCGACTACAGATAACAAGGCCTCGACAGTAGTTAAGGTGTTAATGCGAGAAATTGTTCCGCGATTTGGAATTCCAGCCCGGCTGAGCTCTGACAATGGTCCCCACTTCATAGGTCAAATCAATAAGGAATTCTGTGCTCTGCTAGGAATAAAGCAACAGTTTCATTGTGCCTACAGACCACAAGCCGCTGGAGTGGTGGAAAGGGCTAATCAGACTCTAAAGACTAAACTCGCTAAACTACAAGCAGACACTGGGGCCACTTGGCTCAAACTCCTGCCTTTAGCACTCTTCCAGCTACGTGCCACCCCCGCAGGAAAAACTCGCCTAAGCCCAGCGGAAATACTATATGGCAGACCCTTTCGAACGCCTTGGGACAGCAGTGTTCCACGGAATGTTCAATTCTATTACATGACTACCGAGATGGCTAATTATATATTAACACTAACTAGAATTTTGAAAGGATTACACTCCCGAGTTCGTGCCACCCAGGAAGAAGTCCCATCCATTACTCATGACGTCTCCATCAACCCTGGGGATTATGTCCTAATTCGAAATTGGACACGTAAAGGTTTGGAACCTCGATGGGAGGGTCCCCTACAGGTTCTACTCACTACCCCCACTGCAGTAAAAGTGGAGGGACGAAACGCATGGGTACATATGCACCATTGTAAGTTAATTAAGTATCCATGATGTTCTAAACTTTTCCTTTAAGTCCTAGGAACACGAGTACCAGGATGAAGTCCCTCTTCACCGTCACAATACTCGCCACCCTGCTCTCTCTCGCTGCATCCGGAAGAAGGAGATGCCCGTATGGAAGCCGACGTCCACCCCTGTGCCGAGAAGGAACCCCACGATGTGGAACAACGACAGGTCTCCGATGGATCACCACCCCTATCAACACCTGCCCGACCACCGTTCATCCCGATGACCAGAAGCCCCGATTCCTGACTACGTACATGGTTCTAATGTACGATCGCCGCACATGCCGGTGGAACCACCGGTGCATCGATAAGGACAGGGTACAAATTTTACCATCAAGGACTACTCACCCCTACTCGCCTTCCAGAAGGAAGCGGGCAACGCACCATGTAACGGCAAATTCTTTTCTGTTTATGTTCTATGTCTATGCTAAGAAAGTGGGTGTCTCCTCTTGCTGGGTATGTACAGAGGTCCCGACCCATGCCCATGGAGGCATTCCCTTGATATCTGTTCCTTTCTCGATCGAACAGACGGCTGCATGGGTTATATTCCAGACAGTTCAGAGAATATCACGCGTCTGGTAACCCATATCAGAGATGGAGTACAGCGCTTGCGACTCGCCGGTCAGGCTGACTGGTGGAGCTGGATGTGGTCCAATTCTTGGGCCACTTACCTATTCCATGGGCTCATTATCTTCGTTACCATCTGTTTGTTGCTCTGTATCATAGCTACTGGTGTGAAATGCCTATGCAACCGTTTGGGTGCCACTGCATTACCACAGATGCTTCAGAGATCCGCCCTAGACGAAAAAGAAACACTGGTTCCACCTACCCCTGACCTATATGAGGAAGTGGCATCCTGCCGGAGCCTAGTAGAGGAGGAGTACCTCCGCCTCGCTCTCATTTCCATCTAAAGTATCCTGAGTGTTATGTGATCAAGGAATGATCAAAGGGGGGAATGTAGAAGTGGATTTCATTTGGAACTTCGCTGATAGGGTTAATATAACAGTTCTGAAAAGCTCTGTGAAAGAGATGTCAACAGGTCAAGGGATGAAATAAAGGGAGTGTGTCTGACCGGCATCTGTGAAAGCAAAGATGTCAGAAGGTTATGGGATGGAATATAGGGAGTGTGGCATTGGTACTAATTAATGTTCTGACCCGCATCTGTAAAAGCAAAGATGTCAGAAGGTTATGGGATGGAATATAGGGAGTGTGACTTTGGTACTAATTAATGTTCTGACCCGCATCTGTAAAAGCAGAGAGGTCAAAAAGGCAAAGAATGGAATGAATGGGAACCGTTACTTTATTGCAGAGATAACGTAATTAAGCTCGTTTGACCAGTTGGAACAAATAAACATTGAAATGTAAGAGGGACTGTCTTTGGAGTGAGTTGAGCCATATGGCCATGGGATACAAAAACCTTTGTATTAATATTGATAGTGACTTGTGCTAATGATTATGTCAAAAATAACCTCCCGACCTCGAAGAATAATTCCATATATGTACATGTTCTGGATCCTTGCCAAATCATAGGTGTATCTAGGAATTTAAAGGGACCACCCCTAAGCTGTAAGATGTATAAAGATACCGTCCTTATTCTGGGATTTTGGCACTTCTCGAAGGTGGTTACCCGACTGCTTAGAGATTTGTCCCGGCCGTAAATAAACGAATATTCGTTACTGACGTGTTCGAGTGTTTTACTTCTGGACTGACGATCAGATACGTGAAAGCGCAATTCACATCTGCACCATGATATACTGGTGTATATTATGACAACTGCAAAGAGGCATCTACTGAAGGCAAAAAATGTATTCAAGAAATCGGAAGTTTCGACCCTAAATTGAAAGCATAACTTGCATGTGATGCATTGCCCTATGGTGTGGGTGCAGTTGTCTCTCATATAATACCAAATAAGATGAAAGACCAATAGCTTTCACTTCAAGAACATTAACAAGCGTTGAACAGAATTATGCTCAATTGGAAAAAGAAGCCTTGAGTTTAATCTTTGGAATCACGCAATTTCATCACTACTGATATGGAAGACATTTTATCTTGTTAACAGACCACAAGCCTTTGACAACGATTTTTAGTCCATACAAAGGAATAACTTCTCTAGCTACAAGTCGTTTGCAGAGATGGTCCCTCATCTTATCAGCGTATAATTACGAGATTAAATACAGAAGATTGGAGCAACATCTGAATGCCAATCCCGAATCACATTTACCAATGTGGGACAAAGCTGAATCACAGGAGAACTATGTAAACTGTGTGTACTTTTCCCAAGTTAATAGTGTACTTGTTATTGTATCTCAAGTGCAAAGGCGCACAAGGTCAGACCTGGTGATGGGGAAGGTCTTGGACATGATCTTGAAAGGTATACCACTGGATAAACAGAGGGGGGAATCCAGAATTCAAGCCATACTGAACAAAGGAACTTGAATTAGCAGCACAAAATGGGGAAATTAAATGGGTAAATCAGGGGTTATCATTCCTCCATGTTTGTGGAGTTGTATACTGAATCAACTCCACAAAGGATACCCAGGAGTTATATATATGAAGGAGCTCAAAAGGAGTTATTTCTGGTGGCCGGGACTAGACATTCGGATTGAAGAAAGAGTAGGTCAATGTCAGTGGAAACAATGTGCTGCTCTTGTCCGTTTAGTGGTCATGGGTTTGGAAGGTGCTGTCTGAGGAACCTTTGTGAGTTCTGCAGTACATCTTGTAGGTGATATACACGGCTGCCATTGTTCATCGGTGGTGGAGGTTTGAATGTTTGTGGAAGGTGGAGCAATCAAATGGGCTGCTTTGTCCTGGATGGTGTTAAGCTTCTTTTTTTTTCCAAACATTTTATTAAGGCATTTATGGTTTTATAACAATAAAAGATACAAATAAAAATGTAAACATAGTTCAGTAACATATCCCTCCATCTCCCACTGTTCCCGCCTAATCTAGCCAAAAAATAGCCTAACTCCCCCCTACCCAGTAACCCCCTCCTCCCTTATTGAATCTGCTGACAGTTTAGCTTTCCCCAAAGAAGTCGATAAACGGCTGCCACCTCCGAACAAACCCTAACGTTGATCCTCTCAGGGCGAACTTAATTTTCTCAAGTCTGAGAAGCCCAGCCATGTCCAATACCCATAATCTCCCAAATTGGAGCCCACACCGACGTTCCCTCCGCTCCCATATGCTTCCGTCACTGCCCCCAAACTTCCAGGGCCGCCTCTACCACTGGGCTTGTGGAGTACCGAGCCGGCGAGAACGGCAGAGGAACTATTACCAATGCCCCCAAACTTATGCCCTTACATGAGGCCGCCTCCACCCACTCCCACGACACCTCCCCCACTACCCACTTCCTAATCATGGCTCTATTTGCCGCCCAGTAGTTAAGCAATGCCAGCCTCCCCCCCCCCCCCCCCCCCCCCCACCGCCTTGGCTCAGTTCCAACAGCACTTTCTTTACTTGCGGGGTTTTACCCACCCACACAAACCGAGATATCACCCTATTCACCCGCTTAAAAAAGGCCTTTGGTATAAAAATAGGGAGGTACTGGAAAACAAACAAAAATCTCAGGAGAACCATCATTTTTACGGTCTGTACCCTCCCCACCAGTGACAACAGGAGCATGTCCCACCTCCAGAAATCCTCCTTCATTTGCTCAACTAAATGGGCCAGATTTAATGTATGTAGCTGCTCCCAACCCCGTGCCACCTGAGTACCCAAGTAGCGAAAACTCCCTCCCACCACTTTAAACAGCAACTCCCCCAGTCTCTTCTCCTACCCCCTCGCCTGAATCACAAAAACCTCACTCTTACCCATATTCAATTTATACCTCGAGAACCGGCCAAATTCCCCTAAAATCCGCAGAATCTTTCCCATCCTCCCTAACGGGTCAGAAATATATAGCAGTAGGTCGCCTGCATATAAGAAGACCCTGTGTTCCACCCGCTCTGGACATGCCCCTTCAAGTCCTTTGACGCTCTCAGCGCCATCGCCAATGGCTCGATAGCCAAGGCAAATAGCAGTGGAGAGAGGGGATACCCTTGTCTTGTCCCCCGGTGCAGTCTAAAGTAGTCTGAACTCACCTGGTTGGCCCGCACACTCGCCCCCGGTGCCTGGTACAGCAACCGAACCCAGTCAATAATGCCCTGCCCAAACCCAAACCATCCCAGGACCTCCCAAAAATAATTCCATTCCACCCAGTCGAAGGCCTTCCCTGCGTCCATAGCGACCACCACCTCTGCCTCACCCCCTTCGGAGAGCATCAGGGTCACATTCAGGAGCCTTCTAACATTGGCCGTTAGCTGCCTGCCTTTAGCAAACCCCGTCTGGTCTTCCCCTATCACCACCAGAACACAATCCTCTATCCTTGAGGCCCGAATTTTGGCCAGCAATTTGGCATCGGCATTCAGTAGGGAGATTGGTCTGTTTGACCCACATTGCTTTGGGTCCTTCTCCCGCTTCAGGATCAGTGAGATTAAAGCCTGTGACATTGTTGGGGGAAGAACACCTCGCTCCCTTGATTCATTAAATGCTCTCACCAGCTGCAGGCCCACCATCCCAGAAAATGTCTTGTAAAATTCCACAGGGTAGCCGTCCAGTCCCGGGGCATTGCCCGACTGCATGGCCTCCAATCCCTCTACTACTTCTACAATCCCAATCGGGGCTCCCAACCCCTCCACCAACCCTTCCTCCACCTTTGGAAGCTCCAACCCTTCCAAAAACTACCTCAACCCCTCCATCCCAGCTGGGGGCTCTGACTCAGACAATTGACTGTAAAACTCCTTGAACACCCCATTCACCCCTGCTGGGTCCAAGACCGTGTTCCCCCCTCTGTCCTTCACACTTCCTATCACCCTGGCCTCTTCTCTTTTCCTTAGCTGGTGTGTGAGCATTCTACTGGCCTTCTCACCATACTCTTTTGCACCCCCCCCTCAACTTTCTCAACTGCACCACCGCCCTCCTTGTGGAAATCAGACCAAACTCCATCTGCAGCATCTGCGGATCCTTCAACAGTCCCGCCTCCGGGGCTTCAGAATACCTTCTGTCCACTTGGAGTAATTCCCAAACCAGCCTATCCATCTCTGCCCGCTCCACCTTCTCCCTATGAGCCTGTATCAAAATTAGCTCCCCCCTAACCACTGCCTTCAGCGCTTCCCATGCCGTTGCTGCCAAAAACTTCCCCCGTATAATTTATCTCCAAATAATTCTGTATGGCATCCCTCACCTGCCCACACGCCCCTCAACCGCTAACAGTCCTACATCCAATCTCCTTGCTCACCCGTAAATTACTCACCCCAAGTGCAATATCCTCCATCACCTGACAGTTCCCTGTTTCGTAACAAAGTTCATCGCCCCATCCGACGATCCAAAATAAAGTTCTTGACCCTCATAAGTGACCCACAAATGAGCTGGGTACAGCATGGCGAACTTCACCGCATTCTTGAAGTGGACCGTTTTAACTTTGTTGAAGCTCGCCCTTCTTTTGGCGAGTTGCGCACCCAAGACTTGGTAAATGCGCAGCTCGTTATGTTCCCATTTACAGCTCCTCGTTTGCCTGGCCTACCTCAAGATCTATTCCTTATCCAGGAACAAGTGCATTCATACCACCATTGCCCTCGGCGGCTCGTTCATCCGCGGCTTCCTCACAAGTGCTCTGTGCACCATGTCCACATCCAAGGGTCGAATAAACACACCTTCCCCAGCAGCTTCTCGAACATAACGCCACATATGCCTCTGCATCCGATACCTCGATGCCCTCCAGGAGGCCAACAATCCTCATGTTCTGCCTACTCGACCTGTTTTCCAGATCCTCCACCTTCTCCTGCAGCCTTTTCTGGTGGTTCCTCATCAGATCCATTGCGGTTAGCTGGTCCTCATGCTCAGCCACCGTCTTTTCCACCTTCTGGATCGCCTGGCCCTGGGCTTCCAATCTTTGCTCCACTCGATCAATCCCCGCCTTAATCGGGTCCAGCAACTCTTGTCTTTGCTTGGCGAAGCTATCCTGAAGGAATTCCTCCAGCTGCTCCGGTGACCACTGGGCCGGCAATCCCAGCTCCTGAGCCTCCGCCATGTTTTCCTGTGCTGCAGACTCCACTCTCTTTTTTGCCCAACAATCTCTCCTTTGCAGACCACTTCTGGTCCACGACTCCATAAACTGGTGGGGGATTCTTTTCCTCTACCTCACCAGTCACCAATTTTACCGATCAAATAGATGTTGGTGGTGTGGAGTGTATTAGTCATGAGGAGAGGTTGGATAAACTCGGTTTGTTCCCACTGGAACGACGGAGGTTGAGGGGCGACCTGATAGAAATCTACAAAATTATGAGGGGTGTGGACAAAATGGATAATCTGAAGTTTTTTCCTAGGTGGAAGAGTCAATTACTGGGGGAAATAAGTTTAAGTTGTGAGGGGCAAAGTTTAGAGGAGATGTGTGAGGAAAGTTTTTAACACAGAGGGTAGTGGGTGCCTGGAACTTGCTGCCAGAAGAGGTGGTGGAAGCAGGGACGATAGTGACATGTAAGGCGCACTTTGACAAATACATGAAGAGGATGGAAATAGAGGGATATGGACCTTGGAAGTGGAGAAGGTTTTAGGTTCGACTGGCAGCATGGTTGGCACAGGCCTGGAGGACTGAAGGGCCTGTTCCTGTGCTGTACCTTTCTTTGTTCTTTGTTCTGTGTACTTTATCCCATCTCTCTGAAACAAGTTTTCAATTCATGGTGGTGAACGTATTATGGTAACCATTCACCACTGTACTACATTGTACCATGCTGTTGCCCATGTGGGCTCCGCTCCTGGCTCTGCCCCCTTGAGCGGAGGTATAAAGAGCAGCTGCCCTGTAGGCGACTCTCATTGCAGCGCAGTCACAGGCAGGCACTGTTCTAGTTGATTAAAGCCACTGTTCACTTCAACTCCCCGTCTCATGTGAATTGATGGTCGCATCATTCCTCTCTGGCAATGGGGGAAGTGCCAGAAGACTGGAAAACAGCTAAAGTTGTTCTTCTTTTCAAGAAAGATGGTAGAGGCAAACCAGGAAATTACAGACCGGTGAGTCTCATGTCAGTGGTAGGGAAACTATTGGAGAAAATTCTGAAGGGGAGAATTAATCTCAACCTGGAAAGGTTGATTCAGGATAGTCAGCATGTCTTTGTCAGAGGGAGGTCATGCCTAACAAATTTGATAGAATTTTTTGAGAAAGCGACTGAGTGTGTGGATGAAAGAAGTGCAGCTGATGTAGTTTATGAGGATTTTAGCAAAGCCTTTGATAATGTCCCACATGGGAGACTGATTAAGAAAGTTGAAGCACATGGAATTCAAGAAACCTTAGTGAGGTGGATCCAAAGTTGGCTTAGTAATAGGACACAAAGGGTGGTGGTAGCAGGCTGCTTGAGCAAGTGGAGGTCGGTGTCCAGTGGCATACCACAGGGATCAGTGCCGGGTCCCTGATTGTTTGTTATATATATAAATAATATAGGTGAGAACATGGGGGAATGATAAGTAAATTTGCAGACAATGCCAATATTGGTCAGGTGGTTAACCAGGAAGAAGAGGGTTGTAGATTACAAGAATATATTGATGGCAGTGGCATGGTGGCACAGTGGTTAGCACTGCTGCCTCACAGTGCCAGGGAGCCGGGTTCAATTCTGGCCTTGGGCGACTGTCTGTATGGAGTTTGCATGTTCTCCCTGTGTCTGCATGGGTTACCTCCGGCTGCTCCGGTTTCTTCCCACAGTCCAAAGATGTGTAGGTTAGGTTGATTGACCATGCTAAAATTGCCCCTTAGTGTCCAGGGATGTGTAGGTTAAGTGAGGGTAGGGCGGGCAGCGGGCCTAAGTGGGGTGCTCTTTCAGAGGGCCTGTTCCTACCTGTTGTTTGCTCTTGAGACTCAGACTGGTCACTAACCTGCACTCCAACCTTTAACTTTAACTTCCTAATTTTCTAAGCAACTGAACCCTCACCCCCACTCTTTAGTTTAAAGCCCACTCTACTTCCCTAGTTATGCAGTCCAGAAGAACACTGGTTCCAGCATGGCTCAGATGTTGGCTGTCCCAATGGTACAGCCTCCACATTCCCCAGTACTGATGCCAATGTCCCACAAACCAATACCCATTTCTCCCACATTGTTATTTGAGCCACATATTAATTTCTCTAATTTTATGTACCCATTGCCAATTTTTTCATGGCTCAGGTAACAATCCAGCTATTATAACCCTGGCTTGTGATCAGTTTCTGCCATCATGGACAGATGGCAAATACAAGCCAAATACTTACCCACAAAAAAAGTGAGTGTGAGAGAATTGTTATGAACACCTGGTCAGCTCTTAGCGGTGGTTAAGGTATTGGACCAGAGACGCAATGTTTTAAAGTTTTAATGTAGTGTGGAAAGATTGATTTGTTCTGGGGTGATAACATAAGAAATAGGGCTTGGTTATTTTGTAAACAAACTTTATTTAAACAAAAGAAAGACAATATTTAAACTTTTAAACTTCAATCCTAACAATAACAGATTATATGTAGTTTCTTAACTTTAACACATGAACTCCTATTTAACAGCACTTTAAATGAACACGCTGCTCTTATTCCACTTACACAGTTAGGCCAAGGTAATACTTCCATTTATGAAGGAATTATTCTTCTGTTAGGGAAGTTCTTTCAGAACCTTTTTTCAAAACCTGCTTCGGTGGCAACTTTCATGAGCTCTCTTGGTCACTTTCCAAAACCTTCCCCCAGTACCTGTTCAAAACAGGAATCTTTCTTTCTCTCTCTGAGCTCTGCCCAGCCCCTCAAACCAAGGTTACTCTCCTAGGGTTTCCAGGCTTGAACCCATGATTGTTACCTTGGCTGTTTGATTGCCCACTCCCGTGAATACAAAATAACAGAGCCATGCTATTGATATGTAACTAACCTGCCATGGACAAAGAGGCCACCAGACTCTGTAATGGTTTATGGCTAGTCAGACAGGAGTATCCCAAAGGACAATGGATCTGAGGCATCCTGTGTACATCCACTAACGAGTTTAAGTCTGACTGGGACAATGTAACTCAGGTCAGATATGGGCGTATCCCTCTGACTCTGTGCTAGCAGTTATTTCCCTCAGTCTGTTTAACCCTTAGATTTCCTATAACATCTTTGATCCCATTTCTGGACCCAACTTCCTAATATCCCCTCTCGTAACAGAACCAATCTCTGAGGACCATTCTTACACAATTATCTCTGTATATTAAGTATGATGATTGTGAGTTAAAGCTAGAAACACATGTATCAGGGATGAAATTGACCATTGTGATGACTGATAAATAGCAAAGATTCGACTGGAGTTTTAATGGAAACAACATGGGCTGGAATTGTGAAACGTGAAGCGTAGAATCAATTTTGATGCCGAAATTGTGGCTGGCACCGGTTTCATGCCGAATTGCAATTTTAGCGTGCCCCGACAGCGGCATCAATGCATTCCAGAATGCACATACAGTAAACGGCGTTGGCATATCATTAGCGGGCCTGACCTGGTATTCTCCGGGGCATCCGTGATTCTCCGTCTCTATTAGGGCAAATTCCCGAAGGCGAGGTTCACTTGGGCTTTTAAAAATTGTGAAACAGGCACCGTGACTGATGAGGGGAGAGAGGGGGTACGGAAAGTGTCCAACATCACCATAGTTTGCTGATAGTTGTGCCGCTGGTGGAGGGTTTCTGCCAGGGCCGGGGGAGAGTAGCGTGGGGTGGCAAGGAGGTAGACTGTGGGGTCGAGGTGGATGGGCATGAAACTCTATTGCCACAGCCTGCAAGGCAGCCATGCAGCTGTGCACACCGCTGACTGCCCACTGTGAACTTAGGGCCACAGGCCGTTTGTGTGTCCCCCGTCCCCCCCAACCGACCCATCAGCAGGATTGATGCTCTCCAGCGCAACCAGTGCCACCTTGTTGGCTGGAATGGTGTGTGTGGGGAGTGAGGTGTGTATATGTGGCTGCAGCTTGTCAGCCTCCCGAGTGTGACTCATGGACCTGGCGAATCCTGCACCGTTTCCCCATCAAACCGATTGTGTTCTTCGTATTGCCAATGCTAGCCCCTCAGTGGTCGCTGAATCGGCCCAGGTGCGGTGGCACTTTTGCTGTCATGGAAGTCCATGAATCCTGCCTTGGCGTCAATACTTAGGGCTGGATTCTCTTTACCCGCCCGCTGCCAGAACATCATGAGCGATGCGGCGACAATGGACAATGGGTGGGATTTTGCGGTCGCTGGGCGAACGCTGCTGTAGAAGCCCGCCCTTAGACTCAGGAACGGAGAACACAGCCTCATAGATTTCAGGTTGTTTAATCCTTGCTCCAGGAATCCTGGTTAGTCACAGTATCTATAGGGCTAGTCCAATTCAGTTTCTGGTCAATGGTAACCCCCAGGATGTTGATAGTGGGGGATTCAGCAATTATAATGCTGTTTAATGTCAAGGGGCGATGGTTAAATTCTCTCTTGTTGGAGATGATCATTGCTGGCACTTGTGTTACTTTCCACTTGTCAGCCCAAGATTGGACATTGTCCAGATCTTGCTGCATTTGGACATGGACTCCTTCATTAGCTGAGGAGTCACGAACAGTGCTGCACATTATGCAGGCATTCATGAACATCCCTATTTCTGATGTTACGTTGGAAGAAAGATCATTGATGAAGCAGTTGGGCCTAGGACACTACCCTGAGGAACTCCTTCAGTGATGTCCCGGGACTGAGATGACTGACGTCTAACCACCACAACTATCTTCCTTTGTGTCAGGTATGACTCCAGCGGAGTGTTATCCCCGGATTCCCATTGACTCCAGTTTTGCTAGAGCTCCTTGATACCACACTTGGACAAATGCTGCCTTGATGTCAAGGGCAGTCACTCTCATCTCACCTCTGCGGTTCAGCTCTGTTTATGTTTGAACCAAGGCTGTAATGAGGTCAGGGATTGAGTGGTCTGCTGTAACCTAAATTGAGCATCAGTGAGCAGGTTATTGCTGAATAAGTGCCAGCTGGCAGCACTATTGATGACCTCTTTCATCACTCAACTGCTGATCGATAGACTGATGGGGTGGTAAAATTCATTTTATTCATTTATTTTATTCATTTAATTTTTAGTTTTTTCATTTATTTTATTCATTTTATTTTTATTTTTTTAGACAACTTCGGGGGTGTTTTATTTGATAAAATTGTGCAGGAAAAAAGTGCAGAACTTTGGACAGATGGAGACTCCATACTTTCCGAAACTGGAAGGCTTCACCTTCATCCAACAGGTTCCATTGGAGGAGCATGTACGAGAGCCAAAGGGACCCAAAACCATGTCTTCCTTCTTTGTCAGCAGCAAACAAGATAAGAGAAAATGGTGGGTTGTGCAAGTCGGCCGGCGTGGATTGTGAGGGTCAGCCGGGTTGGGTCCCGAAGGTTGGCAGGTTGGTAAAAATGGGTCCCGGAAAAAATATTTGAAGAACACTGGTGTACAGGACATACCTGGACAAATCTCCACATTGTTACATTGATGAATTGTGTGTTTTGTCTGACTTTCGGTACTTTGCAAGCCAGTGCATTGTGGGATCAGAGGATCCATGTTTTCTTATCAGTTGGACTGCTACAGTAATATCAATCGGCTCCTGTGTCTACTGTGTATCGATTGATCTTGAAAGCTACCAAAGTTAAAAGCATAACAGCTGCCCTGGGAACTCCTGCAGCAATGTCCGAGGGCTGAGATGATTGAAAGCAGGATACTCAAATCCAGTGGGTGTAGGTTTTCCCCAAAAAACCCTCCTCCCCCTGCCCCACATTATAGCAGTAGCCCACAAAACCCCCCAACTGTGTAGAACTAACGTTGTATGGATGGCTACATCTATGTAAAGTGGGTTAATGTTGCAGCCCGTCAGATAGTTGATCAGCCTGCAAATCTTTCCTGTACTTTTAGCCGCTTAATAAGAGAGAAATATGAAACTACAAAAACAGCAACAATAATATTTAGTGTTATGGGCCAGGGTTTAGAGAGCCCCAAAGTGTATAATGGAGTTCACCTGACCCACAACTTTGAATAGATTGTGGTTATGGGGAGCACACGGCCCTTCTCTGCAGGTGTGATGCAACAGAAATCTAAAGTACTTTTAAATTAAAACATTGTTTATTTATGAAACCAGTTTAACACTTTATAAACCCACAGTAAACATCTGAATAACTATCAACGCCAATAAATCCCCCAAAGGATACAATACTCTCTAAGTAACTCTTAATCTTTCCTTGCAACATCCATAAGACAAAAAGAACCCTCTTTACAGAAAGACATCAGGTTTAACTTCACCACTGAGAACAGTTACCATTTTGAAATCACCAAATTAACATTCATAAGCTTGCAGAGATTCATACCAATCTTGCTGTGGTTGCAGCTTTTCCAAATCTTAAACAAAACTAAGCACACCCTGTAGCAAACAGCCTAAAGTGAAAGTAAAAACAAACAGACAGCCCTGCCCACTCATTTCTTAAAGGGACATCCACTACAGATATGTTTATACACACCCATTTCTTAAAGGTACTCTCACATGACACCTCCCCCCAAGAAAAAAAAATAAACCATCAACTTCAAGATGGTTTCATTTTTCAACTTCTCACTTGCCTTGAAGAAATATGGACAATGAAAACATGATTTTTTTCAACAAAACAAAACATGCAAACATTTAATTATATCATAGTCCATTTTTGTTCTTCTTCTTCCAACTGGAATCCTTCTCAATTGACATCCTCTTTGAATAAGAAAGTCTTTGCTCGATCCATCCATTTCTCTACACCTCGGCATTTCTCTTTAAAGTCAGATACTTTAGTTCAATCTGATCACAGAGGCCCTTGTAATTCTCCATCACAGGAGCATTGATTGTCACAGCTTTCAGGCAGTCAAATGCCTGTTGAAACTCTGCTGTCCACTGAAATTTTCAACGTTTCTTCAGCAGGTCCATCAGTGGAACAACCACGCAGCAAAAATGTGGCACAAATGTTCGATCAAATCCACTCCTGTCAAGAAATTGCATTATTTCCCTTTGTCAGGAGGGTATTAGAAACTCCCCAATGCCATGGGACCATTCGACCCTGTCCAATTATATGGCCAAGGAAAGTGACTTGGGATTTTCCAAATTCACTTTTGGCTCGGTTTACCACCAAACCCGCCTCCTGAAGTCAATCGAATAACTCCATCAGATGTTTTAAATGTTCTTTCCATGTCTGGCTGAAAATTACCAGATCGTTGCTGTGCACCGCACAATTGGATCATCCTGAAACAACTCTGTTAGTTAACCCGTTGAAATGTGGCTGGGGCATTTTTCATGCCAAATGGCATAACTTTGAATTGGTATATACCATCTGGAGTCACAAAAGCTGAAATCTCCTTCGCCCTTTCGGATAAAGGTACCTGCCAGTAACCTTTAAGTAAATCCAGTTTGGAAATAAAAGCTGATTGTCCCACTTTCTCAATGCAATCCTCCAAACGTGGGATTGGATAAGAGTCTGTTCTTGTAACTGCATTAACCTTTCTATAGTCCACACACAACCGTTGGGTACCGTCTGGTTTAGGTACCATCACTATGGGTGAGCTCTATTGGCTGCAACCCACTTCAATTGTGCCATTTTTAAGCATACGCTCAATTGCTTTGTCAACCTGTGCCAATTTTTTAATTTTTTAATTTAGATTACCCAATTATTTTTTCCAATTAAGGGGCAATTTTAGTGTGGCCAATCCACCTACTCTGCACATTTTTGGGTTGTGGGGGTGAAACCCACGCAGACACGGGGAGAATGTGCAAACTCCACACAAACAGTGACCCAGAGCCGGGATCGAACCTGGGACCTCAGCATATGTAAGGATGAGAAAACAAGGTTCAGTTGGGTCGCTTGAGGATTACAAGGTAGCAAGGAATGAGCTAAAAAAAAAAGGGCTTAGGAGAGCGAGGAGGGGGCATGAGAAGTCCTTGGCGGGTTGGATCAAGGAAAACCCCAAGGCTTTTTACTCTTATGTGAGAAATAAAAGAATGACCAGAGTGAGGTGAGGGTCGGTCAAGGACAGTAGTGGAAACTTGTGCATGGAGTCAGAAGAGATAGGAGAGGCCTTGACTGAATACTTTTCTTCAGTGTTCATCAAGGAGAGGGGCCATGCTTTTGAGGATGAGAGTGTGATACAGGCGGGTAGGCTGGAGGAGGTAGATGCTCTGAGGAAGGATGTATTAGCAATTTTGAAAAACCTTAGGGTCGACAAGTCCCCTGGGCCAGATGGGATATATCCTAGGATTCTTTGGGAGGCAAGGGATGAGATTACAGAGCCTTTGGCTTGATCTTTGGGTCCTCACTGTCCACGGGGAAAGTGCCAGAGGACTGGAGAGTGTTGAATGTTGTTCCTCTGTTCAAGAAAGAGAATAGGAATGACCCTGGTAATTATAGGCCGGTTAGTCTTCGGTGGTCGGTGAGTTATTGGAAAAGGTCCTGAAGGATAGGATTTATGACCATTTGGAAAGATGCAGCTTAATCCGGGATAGTCAACATGGATTCGTAAAGGGTAAGTCTTGCCTCACAAATGTGATTGCATTCTTTGAGGAAGTAACTAAGTGTGTCGATGAAGGTAGAGCAGTTGATGTAGTATACATGGATTTTAGTAAGGCGTTTGATAAGGTTCCCCATGGTCGGCTCATGAAGAAAGAAAGGAGGTGTGGGATAGAGGGAAATTTGGCCAATTGGATAAGTAACTGGCTATCAGATAGAAGACAGAGGGTGGTGGTGGATGGAAAATTTTAAAACTGGAGACCAGTTACCAGCAGTGTACCACAGGGATCAGTGCTGGGTCCTCTGCTATTTGTGATTTTTATCAATGACTTGGAGGAGGGGGCTGAAGGGTGGGTCAGTAAATTTCCTGATGTCACCAAAATTGGTGGAGTAGTGGATCAGGTGGCGGGCTGTTGTAGGCTGAAAAGAGACATTGATAGGATGCAGAGCTGGGCCAAAAAATGGCAGATGGAGTTTAACCCTGATAAGTGCAAGGTGATTCATTTTGGTAGGAAAAATTTGAATGCGGATTACAGGGTCAATGGCAGGGTTCTGAGGAATGTGGAGGAACAGAGAGATCTTGGGGTTCATGTCCACAGATCTCTGAAGGTTGCCACTCAACTGGATAGAGCCATGAAGAAGGCCTATAATGTGTTGCCGTTTATTAACAGGGGGCTTGAGTTTAAGAGCCGTGGGGTTATGCTGCAACTGTACATGGCCCTGGTGAGACCATATTTGGAGGATTGTGTGCAGTTCTGGTCACTTCACTATAGGAAGGATGTGGAAGCATTGGAAAGGGTGCAAAGGAGATTTACCAGGATGCTGCCTGGTTTGGGGGATAGTTCTTATGAGGAAAGGTTAGTGCTTTTCTCCTTGGAGTGGAGGAGGATGAGAGACGACTTAATAGAAGTTTATAAGATGATGAGGGGGTTAGATAGAGTGGATGTTCAGAGACTATTTCCTCGGGTGGATGTAGCTGTTACAAGGGGGTATAACTATAAGGTTCAGGGTGGGAGATATAGGAGGGATAACTGAGGTAGGTTCTTTACTCATAGAGTCATTAGGATGTGGAATGGACTGCCTGCTGTGATAGTGGAGTCGGACACTTTAGGAACTTTCAAGCGGTTATTGGATAGGCACATGGAGCACGACAGAATGACAGGGAGATTGATAGTTTGATCTTGGTTTCAGACAAGGCTCGACACAACATCGAGGGCCAAAGGGCCTGTTCTGTGCTGTCCTGTCCTATGTCTATGTCTCCTCTGAGCTTGTCGTGTCTATTATGGGCCAGGGTTTAGAGAACACCAAAGTATACCATGGAGCTCACCTGAACTACAACTTTTAATAGATTTTGGTTATGAGGTGCACAAGGGCCCACTTTCCAGGTGTTATGCAACAGAGACCTTAAGTATTTTTAAAGAAAACAATGTTTATTCTATGAATCCAGTTAACAGTTTTTGAACACACAGTAAACATCTTATCAACTACCTGCACAAATACCCTCACAAAGATACAGTACTCTATAGGTAACCCTTAGTAACTTTCCAAACAACATCCATAAGCCAAGTGCCTTTTCTTTCCTACAGAAACAGTAGGTTTGCATTCCTTACAGAAACAGGTATTACTCTAAAATTATCATGTGGTCTGGAGACATTCTTTAGTGTGCAGAGAGAGACCAAAACACACCTTCTTGGTTTGAATGCAGCTCCCCAACTGAAAACCAAAAGTAAAACTCAGAGCCACAAGCAGCTTCCAACTCACAATGAAAGTAAAAAGCAGAGCCCAGGCAATTACCTCACTGCAGGCACTTGAGAAGACAAACATTTCTTAAAGTGACAGTCCCATGACAGTGTCCATGAGATCCACTCCCTGCTTCCTTAACATCATTCCCACTAAATTACTGAGCACTTAACTTCTCTTCCTGCTTGCATACCTGTTGGTGATATAAATTGTTTTCTCTTCTCATTGTCCTTTCTTTCAAACTGTAGTAACAGGCCCTCCTCAAAACTTACTTTCAACCTCTCTGACTTTCCAACTAGCACCTCATTTCCAAACTTCCCTTTCTGTTAAAAATCTCAGATGTGCAATGGCTTCTGCAAACTATGGCCACCTTTCTCACAAACAATGTTTCAATCTCTTCAGTCAATATTCCATCCCTGACACACAACCAGAACAACTCTGTAAAACATTGGTTAGGCCACAGTTAGTGTATTGTGTGAAGTTCTGGAGTCCACATTCTAGGAGGGATAGGATAGCACTGGAAAAGGTGCAGAGATTTACCAGGATGCTACCACGACTGGAGACCTTTAACTATGAAGAGAGATTGGTTAGACTGTGGATGTTTTCCTTGGAGCATAGGAGACTGAGGGAGGACATGAATGAGATGTGTAAAATTATGAGGAGCATGGATAGAGTAGAAACAAAGAAACTTTCCCTGTGGAGAGATCAATGACCAGGGAGCACATATTTAAGGTAAGGGGCAGGAGATTTAGAGAGGTTGTGAGGGAAAACCTTTTCACAAGAGGCTGGTGTGAGTCTGGAACTCACTGCCTGAGAGTGGGTGAAGGCAGAGACCCTCATAACATTGAAGAAGTATTTGGATCTGCACTTGTGATGCCAAGGTATACAGGGCTATGTGCCAGTTGCTGGAAAATGGGATCAGAATAGTTAGATCAATGTTCTGCAAACTTTTTTTCCGGGGACCCATTTTTACCAACCGGCCAACCTTCGGGACCCAACCCGGCCGATGTTTGCGACCCACACCGGCCGACCTGCACGACCCACTATTTTCTCTTACCTTGTTTATTGTTGAAAAAATGGAGGAAATGGTTTTGGGTCCCTTTGGCCCTCGTACACGCTCCTCCAATGGAACCTGTTGGGTGAAGGTGAAGCCTTCTGGTGTCGGAAAGTATGGAGTCTCCATCTGTCCAAAGTTCTGCATTTATTTCCTGTAAAATTTTATCAAATAAACCCCCCCGAACTTGTAAAAAAAATTAAAATAAAATGAATAAAATAAATGAAAAAAAAAAAATTAAATGAATAAAATAAATGAATAAAACCCCCCCAAACTTGTAAAACAAAAAGCTGCAACCGTTTTTTAAAAAAGTGGCGGCACTGCGCATGCGTGCCGGATCATCAGCGCGCATGCGCAGTGCAGGTGCATTTTATTTACATGTTCGTGGCCATTTTGAAGGCTGCTTGCCGTTGCCGTTATTAACAGTCTGCTGCTGCGGCTGTTGCGCGCAGATTTGCGTGATCGGGAGCGCCGCGATGGAAACTGCGTGACCTTCCCGACACCCGTCCACGACCCACCTGCGGGTCACGCCCCCGGGTTTGACAATGCCTGAGTTAGATTGTTGTTTTTGACCAGTGCAGACGTGATAGGTTGAAGGACCTTTTCTGTGCTGTAGATTCTATGACTCTATAACATTCATATCAAAGTCATGAGTTACACTTTCTGTGACTGTGGTCATAATGCAGCTTCAGTTGCGGAAACAGTCAACAATAGAACATAGAACATACAGTGCAGAAGGAGGCCATTCGGCCCATCGAGTCTAGACCGACCCCCATAAGCCCTCACGTCCACCCTATCCCTGTAACTCAAAAACCACTCCTAACCTTTTTTTTTAACACTAGGGGCAATTTAGCATGGCCAATCCACCTAACCTGCATGTCTTTGGACTGTGGAAGGAAACCCATGCATACAGGGGGAGAACGTGCGGACTCCGCACAGACAGTGGCCCAGCGGGGAATCGAACCTGGGACCCTGGCACTGTGAAGCCACAGTGCTATCCACTTGTGCTGCCCCATGTTTAAGTTACCACTGGACTCAACAATGCACCAAGCCCAGTAAGATTTCAGCTCATCTAAAGTTCTGGTGCCCTTGGCAATCAATACAGCATTTCCCTGCTTGATGAATCAATGCACTGCAAATTGATTGATATTGCTCATTTCATCAATGTCTGAGACATAAAGCCTGTCCCATTTTGCTACTACATTGGTATCCCTGTGGTAGAGATAGCCTATATCACTGTTTCAATATTCAGTGTAATTCATTCACTGAGTGTACTGACATATATGCACACATGATGGTAAATGTAAATGAGGGCTTTCACAATGTCAGTGAAAATTTTCCAAATTCTTCCTTTCACCATCTTCCTTGGCTTCTAAACGATGAAGAATATCAGGAGAACTCACAGATCGCAATTAGCAATAAAAATTCAACAGTCAGAATCCAGCTCACACCCACACTCTACACTCTGAAAACTCTGCAAAACTGCAGTCTGTCTCCTTTCCTGCACAGACTTCCATTCACCCATCATCCCTGTGCTCACTGACCAACGCCGGCTCCTGGTCAAAGAATGGCTTGATTTTAAAATTCTCATCCTCGTTATCAAATTCCTCCATGGCTTTATCCCTCCCTATATCTGTAATCTCCCCCAGCTCCCCATACCTCTGAGATGTCTGTGCTCGGCTCTAATTCTGGCCTCTTTAGGCATTCCCAACTTTTAGTCTTCCATCATTTTTGGCTATGACTTTAGCTGCAAAAGCCTAAGCTCTGGAATTCCCTTCCTAACCATCTTTACCTCTCTTTTCTCCTTTAAGATATTCCTTGAAACCTACCTCTGCAAGCCCACCCTCTTATAGATGGGCAGGCTGTGGAATATCTGCTGGTTTGGGGATGAAAATGCATTCTAAATGGCACACTAGTCACTAACCCCTTGCGAAATGAGATATATTCCGAGAATAGGGAAATATTAAAACCAAATTTTGAGAATACTGTATCTGTGGGAAAGTATATTGTGAGAACACATCAGCTTTTCAGAAACCAGTCTGCAAAAGTGACAATGTAACAAAGTAAGTACAGCCAGTAAGTTAGATACCAATGTGAGTGATGGTAAGGACCACGATTCAGAAGTCACAATTCCAAACTTGTAAGCCAATAGGGGGCAGAAAGGGGGCGGTATCAAACCGTGCAGCTATAAAGTTACTGGTGCACGTATTGCCGGCCCTCTTCGCCTTTGTTCTGTTTTCATTGTTTTCTTCCTTATGCTCTGCTGGGCTTTTGTTTCTTTTTTTTGTCTTTTGGAAGTGTACTGACTAGGTTTTTCCAATAGAACTCAATCTCAAACTACCACACAGGTGCCCTGTATCTTATTTGACAATAAGAGATCCTACGCCGAGTGACCACACAAACTCTGCCATGCGTCAGTGCTGGAGGATACCTGAATAAATGCTGGGATTGCTAGCCGTGAATTTGTGGGGCTGTGAGACAATGGGACTCAAAAACAGAAGTTAATACTGAAAGCTAACATCTTGAGGATCCTCTTGGATCCAACACAGGACAAGTGATCTGCAGGAGGAATCTAGCACCAAGTCCCCCTACCCTGCCACTCACACCTGCCTATGGCTTCATGCCACCTTGCCACACTATGGCAGTTGTGTGCAAAGCAATAAGCCTTATAATGACAATAGGATTAGTTTATAAAAGCTTTAAAATGTCATTCATTAATAACTTTTCACTTGCAAAAATAAAACCTCCTTTTTGATAGAGGTCAATACGAGTTAATCATTCAGACCCTTTAAAGTATCAATAGCTGAAACAGCAAGCAATTGAAACCCCTTTATTGTGAAGATAAATATTTTACAACTGACAGAAGCACTCAGAGAATCAGAGCTATCAATCAAGCGATATTTTTCCTGAATACACTAAAAGGTGTGAATGGGATCCATTGGTGTGCTGAAATAGCTGAGCCCCAGGGGAAACATTGCTTTGACAGTGTATAGTGGATGAATAGGCATGGAAGTGCCCTTGTTTGGCATGGAAAGAATTAGGAACTATTGCAGGTGGTTGGGAGGGAGCGCACATTGACATGTGGGGCAGGAGGAGAACCCTTTGAGTTTCCCTTTTAAAAGCTTCCCCCATGCAGACAATAGTTTATGATACCTTTTTTCATTCATTCATGGAAGGTGGACATTGCTGGCATTTATTGCCCATCCCTAATTGCCCTTGAGAAGGTGGTGTTGATCTGCCTTCTTGAACTGGTGCAGCCCATGTGCTGTCAGAAGGATTCCCACAAGTTAGTCTGTTAGTGCGGCATGTTGTTGGGAAGGAGTTCCAAGATTTTGACACAGCGACAGTGAAGAAGCAGCGATATTTTGAAGTCATAATGGTGTGTGAATTGGAAGGAAACATTCAGTTGGTGGTGTTTCACTGTATATGCTGCCCTTGACCTCCTAAATGGTGGAGGTCATGGGTTTGGAATGTACTGATTAAGGATTTCTTGGTGAGTTCATGCAGTGTATAGAATCATAGAACACCTACAATGCAGAAAGAGGCCATTCAATTCTGGCATCGGGTGACTGTGTGAAGTTTGCACTTTACCTCCCCCCCCCCCCCCCCCCCCCCCCCACCCGTATCTGTGTAGGTTTCCCCCAGGTGCTCAGGGTTCCTTGCACAGTCCAAAGATGTGCAGTTTTGGTGGAGTGGCCATGATAAATTGCCCCTTAATGTACAAAAAAGTTAGATGGGGTTGCAGGGTTAGGCGGATAGGGTGGAGGCGTGGGCTGAGGTTGGGTGCTCTTTCCAAGGACAATGCAGACTCGATGGGCCAAAAGGCCTCCTTCTGCACTGTAAGTTCTAACCTTTTGGACACTAAAGAACACTTTAACATGGCCAATCCACCTAACCGGCACATCTTTTGACTGTGCGAGGAAATCGGAGCACCTGGAGAAACCCACGCAGACAAAGGGAGAATGTGGAAACTCGACACATACAGTCACCCAATGTTGGGACTGAACCCATATTCCTAGCGCTGTGAGGCAGCAGTGCTCACCACTGTGCCACCGTACCATCCATGTAGATGGTATACATGGCTGCCACATCTGTGGAGGGAATGAACGTTTATTGATGGGGTGCGAAACAAGCATACTGTATCCTGGACTGTATGAAGTTTTGTGAGTGTTGTTGGAGCTACGCTCATCCAGGCAAGTGGAGAATATTCCATCACATTCTTGACCTGTGCCTTGTTGATGGTGGTCAAGCTTTGAGGAGTCAGGAGATAAGTTACCCTCTACAGGATTCCAAGCCCTGAGCTGTTCTTGCAGCCATGGGGCGCGATTCTCCCGAGTCACAAAAACTCGGGAAGCTGGCGTTAAAAACAGGCGCATTTGACGCCAGCCTCCACCCCCCCCCCCCCCCCCCCCCCCCCGACCGGGAACCGATTCAGCTCCCCGGTCGGGGCTAGTATCGCGCGGCCGTGAACTCCGGCATCGCGGGCTTAACGAATTTCGTTAAGCCCGCTAGCCAGAGTTAGCGACGGCTGACACGTCAGATGACGTCAGCCGCGCATGCGCGGATTGAATGACTCCAACCCGCGTATGCGCGGATGATGTCATCGCGCTTGTGCGTGAAACCCGCGCATGCGCGGGCCGTTATGCCCCGCAGAAACCCGCGGATGGATCCATCGGGGCGGCGGAGGGAGAAAGAATGCGCGGGGAAGTACCCGCTTCCGAAGTACCCGATCGCGGGCCCATGGCACCCTTGGCACGGCCATGGTACTGCCGTGCCAATCGGTGCCATGGTTCCCCAAATCGGGACTTTACGGCCGTTTTTACGAACGGTCAGACCAGGTGTGTTTTACGTTCATAAAAACGGCCGTAAAGGCCTTGGAAATCGGCCCATCAGCCAGGGGTGAATAGCTGCTCGCCGTAAAAAAACGACGGGCAGCGATTTGTGTCGGGAGGCGGGCGTGGGGGGGGAGAATAGCGGGAGGGCGTCGGACCAGCGTGTCCGTAAAAATCTACGCCGCCCGCTATTCTCCGAATTTTCGTGAGCGCGGAGAATTGCGCCCATGGTGTTTACATGGCAAGTCCAGTTCAGTTTCTGGTCAAAGGTAACCTCCAGGATGTTGTTAGATGCCGTGAACCACAACCCTTTGAAAAGCTGGCCCAACTATGAAAATTTCACTGGACTAGGATATGTCTGTTTTTGCAGTGGAGTGGCCAAGTCAAAAGTGCAGGGTGCAGGCTGAATCAGCCTGAAATCTAAAAGGCCAGCCTGAAAATCAGAAACTCTGAGTATGGGTTTGGGAATCCCGGAATTGCATCCCAGCCATAATTTTGACTCCTCCACTGAGGCCCCTCTGACTCCAAAATAATTCCTGTCCATGAGCTGCCTCTGAAACAAACACACATCGTACAATATCGGAACTGACCCTGGAAGATCCACTAGCTCCCAGCAGCAGATAAGGAATAACTCTCTGGCCGAGCGTATATAATGGACATACAGGAATCAGAATGAAAAACTAACGTGAACTAAAAAGTAACATTGGAGATGAGTACCACATTACACGGAATATTGGGAGATATAGATCGTGCAGTGGTGGGCAATCAATGGCCCATCAGGGATCTGAATGCAGCCCAAATGCAGAGTTACCACATTCCACTGGTAACCATCCATGTAGCTTTTTTCCTTTCTGTATAACTGAAGTGAGACACGTAAAGAAAGGGGATGTGAAGGGAGGTGTGAGCTGATTGCTCACAACATTGACTGAGAGCTGTGCGTTCCTTCTGCATCCAATAAAGCATAAATATTTATTTTGTTTTGTCCCATTTGAGGTTTATAACTGTTCTATTAATATATAAATGATTAAACATTTTCTATAACTTGTTATGAAACATTTAGCATGCATTAAATATATTCTATCGTATTCAAGGACCATGGTTAGTGAACATGCCCGATTTCAATCTTACAGCCCATTGAGGTGAAAGAGGTCCACTCACTAGCCTAGCTAGGTTGTCCATCATTGCTCTAGAGTAAGGAATAGTGAGTTAATAAGTCGGCTCAGAATAAGGGAGAAAGTAATAAAATCTAAATCAAGGTTAATATGCAATAATATGAATGCACGGAGTATGATAAATAAGATTGATGAGTTACAGACTTGACTCAAAGAAAGGCAGGACTGGGTGTTAAATATTCCTAGATGCAGGGTGTTCAGGACTGATAGGGAAGAAAGTAAAGGGGGAGGGGTGGCAGCATTGATTAAGGAGAGCATGGCAGTGCTGGAGAAAGAGGATGTTTCAGAGAGCCAAGGACAGAACTTATTTGGCTGGAGCTAAGGAACAAAAGATGGTACAAATACATTGTTCGGTGTAGTCTATAGGTCACCAACCTGTGGGAAGGATTTAGAGGAACAAATTTCAAACATATTACAGAGAGGTACAAAAGATATAGGGCTGGATTCTCCACCAGCGGGATGCTCCGTTTGGCCGGCAGCCCATGGGTTTCCCGACGGCATGGGGCTGCCGCACAATGGGAAACCCAATTGACCGGCCGGTGTAACGGAACATCCCGCCGGTAGGGTGAAATAGAAATGTGGCACGCGGGCAGAGAATCCAGCCCATTGATTACTTATAATTGGGATAATAATTATTCGAACAGAGACTGGGATAGTAGCAATATATGAACCCAGGTTCGATTCCGACCTTAGGTGACTGTCTCTGTGGAGTTTACACTTTCTCCCTGTGTCTGCGTGTGTTTCCTCCAGGTGCTGCGGTTTCCTCCCACAGTCCAAAGATGTGCAGGTTAGGTGGAATGGTCATGCTAAATGGCCCCTTAGTGTCCAAGAAAGATTAGGTTGGGTTTCTGGGTTATGGGGATAGGGTGGAGGCATGGGCTTAGGTTGGGTTCTATTTCCAAGGGCTGGTGCAGACTTGATGGGCCGAATGGCCTCCTTGTGCACTGTAAATTCTATGATTCTATGATAAAGGGCAGAGAGGGGCAAGAGTGCCTAAAGTATGGCCAGGAAAATGTTCTTTAACGGTATGTTTCTGGTACAGTGAGAAAGGAGGCGCTGTTCAATCTGGTTCTTGGAGATGTGGTGCGCCAAATGGATAAAATGTCAGTGGGAGAACAATTAGGGCTCAGCGATCATTGTACAGCAAGATTTAGGCTGATTATGAAGAAGGAAAATTAACAATCCAGAGTAAGAAAAATCAAGTGAAGAAAAGCCAGTTTCAGTAGGGTAAAAGTGGATCGAGACTGAATAAGTTGGAATCAAAGTTTGGCAGGAAAAACGGTAACTGATCAATGGGCTACCGTAAAAATTTGAGCACAGCCAAGGTACATCCCCTTGAAATGGAAAGGTAGGGCAACAAACCCAGAGCTCCCTGGATCATAAAGGAGATGGAAATTAAGATAAAGAAGAAAGAAAATGTGCTTATGACAGGTACCAGGTAAAAAATACAATTGAAAACCAAACTGAATACTGAAGATTCTGAGAAGCGGTGAGGAAACTAATGGAAAAGCAAAGAGGGAGAATGAAAAGAGACTGGCAGCTAACACAACAGAGAATTCCAAATGGTAAAAGAGTGGTAGAAGCAGGAGTAAGGCCAATTGGGGACCAAAAAGTGAATTTCCACGTGGAGGCAAATAGCATATCTGAGGTACTAAGTGCATCTGTCTTTACAAACGAAGAAGATGCTACCCAAACCATGGTAAAAGATGAGGTAATTCAGACAATATCTGGGTTAAAAGTCAAAAAGCAGGAGGTATTGGATAGGTTATCTGTATTTAAAGTTGATAAGGCACAGGAATCATGAGATGCATCCAATGAAGGAAGGGAGAATGGAAATTGCAGAGACACTGGCCACAGTTTTTCAGTCTCCCTCAGACTGAGGGATGGTCCTAGAGGACTGGAGAATTGTAAATATTACACTCTTGTTAAAAACAGAGTGTATAGGTAATCCCAGCAACTAAAGGCCAGTCAGTTTAAATTTGACGCTTCGGAAACTTCTAAAAAATGGTAATTCTGAACAAAATTAATAATTATATGGACAAATGTGGGTTAATTAAAGAAAGACAGCATGGATTTCTGAAGAGAAATTCATGGGCTGGATTATCCGTTCTGGAGATAAGTGTTCCCCGCCAGACTTGCTCCTGATCTCCGCTGGCATTAGGAGCGGTGCCCAGGTGCGATTATCTTTCCTTTCCCATGCAAATTTATGCATTGACGAGAGCTCACCAGACTCCATCAGAATCCCAGTATAGGGCTGCCATCTCATAATACAAATCCTATCCCCCTCCTCTCCCTCGGCTGATAAGTCAGGGTGTCCTTCTCCCACCCACCATGGAAGAAGCAGGTCATCACCTCACAGCACGCACACATGAGAGTGTCCTGACCCCCCACCACATGATCCCCCCAGCCCCTATGAGATCCTCAGACCTCAATCAGACCCCCCAATGCCCATCAGAGATTGCCAACAGAAACACCATCAGACACCCCCCATCACAAATGCCCCAACAGAGACTCCCATCTGAGACCCCCATTGGAGAGCTCCATCAAAGACCCCAACAGAGAACACCATCAGATACCCCTAGCTGTCACCCCTGCCAAAAAGCCGAAGGGCAGTCCAAGCAGTAGAGATGAAAAATCACTACATTTCACTTCCTCTTATTCATAGCAGAAAGCACTTAGTTGCTTTTGATGTGGTGAGGAACTGTCAATCATAGCAAGTGTTTATAAACAATGTGGTTAACATCAAAGCAGAGTACTTGAGATGCATTCAAGAGTGAAGTGAATGATAGATCATCAATCTAGCAAGCACCTGTCTCTGGAATAATAAAACTGTCATTTGCATTTCAAAGGTTGTCAAGGGATTTGAACCCCTTTGAAGTGTACTGGGCTTTTGAAGAAGCCTCTGACACTTGTGACAGCTACTGGTTTGCAATATTTGTCTGAACCTGCAGAATTTACAAAGGGAAAGTGCAAATGCAGTGATCTTTCATTCTACTGCCTGGACTGCTCTGCAGGGGTTTCTGATGGAGCGCTCTGGTGGAGTCTCTGCTGGGGGTCTCTGATCAGAGTCTCTGACTGGGGTCTTTGTTCGGGGGGTCTCTGATGGGGTTTTCTGTTGGGCATCTCCAATGGGGGCCTCCAATGTGGGTCTTCGATGGGATCTCTGATGCGGGTTTCTGATAGGGGGTTTGTTGGGTGGTCTGATAGGGGGGCTGGGGGCAGGATTTTCATTGTGTGAGGGAAGGGGCCTTTTGATGGACAATTGGGGGGCACCTCAGTTATACACTGACACCCTTGATCCACCGTGGGGTCTACCGCATCAGGGCCATGCTTGAGTAAACTTGCACCAAATCCCGCTGAAGGATTTCCTGCTTTGGGGGTCGGTGCATAACGGAAGGTGGAGACCCGGGCTTCCAGCCCATTAAGCAGATACAAATGGGTGCAATTCCACCGGTGTGGGGCATGTAGCTTGCAGCCGCCCCTGGCAGGGGACCAGAGCATCAAAAGGTGCCAATCCCGTTTTCGGCCGGCGCTCTATTCTCCTTCAGTTCGGGAAACCTGCTGCTGCCGTCAGGCAATGGAGAATCCACCCCCATGTTTAACTAACCTGCTGGAGGTTTTGAAGAGGTAACAGAGAGGGTTGATGAGGCCAATGTAGTTGATGTAGTGAACATGGACTTCCAACAGGCATTTGATACAGTGCTGCACAACAGACTTGTGAGCAAAGTTATAGCTCATGGAATAAAAGGAACAGTAGCAATTATGGATACAGAATTTGTTGAGTGACAGCAGTTCAACAGATGGTTTTGCAGCAAGTGGTCAGGGCTGGGGCTGATTGAGAGTGTGGTGAAGGCGGGTTCAATCTAAGCATTCAAAAGGGAATGAGACTGTTATCTGAAAATGTAGAATGTGCAGGGTTATGGGGAGAAAACAATGGAATGGCACTGGATGAGTTGCTCATTTGGAAAGCTGGGGCAGACACAATGGGCCAAATGGCCTCCTTCTACACCACAACAACTGTGTGATTCTGTGAAATGCTGAAGGACAATTAGGGATGGGCCTAGTCCAAAACTCCGTGAAAGAATAAAAAAAATACATGCAGCTCGACAATAAAAGCAAAATACTGCTGGTGCTGGAAATCTGAAATAATAACAGAAAATGCTGGAAAGACTCAGTAGTTCTGGCAGCAGCTGTGGAGAGATGTTGAATGAAAGAGCGGCTACAGCTATGGAGATGTTGGCAATGAAACATGAACAGATTGTACAATACATGGAACAGATGAACGAATAACATTTACTGGGGTGTATTGACCAGGGGTTGACACTGCCACAAACAAAAGGCATTCAGCAACATAGCTGTTAGCTTTTAATCCTAGTATACACAGGAATTGACTGAAGTATACAGAGCTGTTTAGTATCACAGTGTATGAATCAGCACTTTTCAGCTCCTGTAAATTGCTTAAGTACTGAGACTGAGAAATACCTGAGTAAATACCAGTAAACTGCTGGTTTTTATGTTGAAAATGTTTTTATATTGTGATAGAAAGATGTTCCTATGGCTTGCAAAGGGTTAAATCAGACATGTAGTTCTCAGGAATTTGGCTGTGGACTTCCTGCCCCAACCTCATTATTAATGTGGCGATGTCCTCAGTGCTATAGTTAATGGTTTATATCAATACATTTCAGCTACAATACTGTCAACTCTGTATCTGTAACTGTAACTCTATCCATGGACACAACTTCAGCCATAACATGCCACTAATATTCAGAATGTCAGATATCATTAATCTATGCAAGAAACACTAAATGATGGGGAGTACGGATTAAAAGATGCTTTGAGTTAAGTTTTGCCAGCTGTACAGATATCCCAGTAATTGATTACTGCGAATGAAACCCGCCCCTTGGAGCTAATGTGTGCTGTTTTAATATTAGCTCATAGGGGGTGGGGAATAATGAGCATAAGCAGATCTAACAGGTGATTTTTAATTATTTTATTTTAAAATAAGTGTTATGAGCTTTTGCTGAGAATTAAGTCTGGGTGGTTCTCAAGGTACTGAAGATTCAGCAGCTACATGGGTCAAAGACCTTTCAGAAAGACATTTCAGATCAATTATGTATGCAAAATGTTAAGATCAATGGTTTAATGATGTTTCGTGCATATTGTTATGCACGTTCCTCCCCCACACTAAAATCTGTTCAAACCGATAAATCTGCATCAAAAATATAGCGACAGGAGAATAGCTTAGAAAGATTAAGGGAAGGTTTGTAGAAAGTGTGAGAGGAAACATAAAGGGGAATAGTAAAGAATTTGATGCATGGAAATTAAAACAGTTAACAATATCATAGAATCAGTGCGAGATGAAGGAAGAAAACAGTTTAGACACTGAAGGAATAACAAAGGTACCTGGATTTTGACAGAAGTAGTACATGAAGTTGTGATAACATTGGATTGAATAAGAAAAACACTAAAAGCTGATGGAATCGGGATGTATTCTAGATTGCTGAGATAAGGTAAAGAGGAAATAGCAGGGAAATAACAATCTTTCGGGGGCGTGGAGCGGACTGGGGATTGTCGCTTCCTTGATAAGTGCCGAAGGCCCACAGACGCAGGCTTGTCTTCAGTGCTGACCTCCAGGGAGGATCAATCTCCTCAGCAGACTCCGAATCTTCATCATTGAGTGGGACGACCCTCGAGTCTCATATAGGCTGAGTCCCCTTGCCGGAGGTAGTTGCAATGGGCCACTGGAGTGGAGAAACCATGCTTCTCAGGTGGTCCAGATGTTTTATCATGGCCTTTCCTTGGACATTGACTTTGTAAGAAACCGGACCAGTCTTTTCCAGCTTGACCTCAAAGATCCATTGCAAGCCATCTCTAAAGTTCCGCACATAGATGGCATCTCCTGTTCGAAAGAGCCCTTCAGGTCTTTTGGTATCATAATTATTTTTTTTAGGCCTCCTGCTTTGACTCCACCTTCCTCCCCAAGTTGGGATACAGCAGGCTGAGCCTGGTATGCAGGTGTCGTCCCATTAACAATTCCACTGGTGTGGACTTCCGGTGATGGGGATGTGCTGAGCAGTCACACATCAGGTGGTTCTCCTCTGAAAGACAAGAAAATAAGCACTTTTAGCCAGAATTAGCCCATAAAAACCAGACGAAAACATCCCTTCACCTTCAACAACACAAGGATACAGAGATGCCGGGAAGCAGCAGATCCAGAAGACGCAGAGGCACCAGAAACGGCAGCAAAAGACAGGAGCAACGAGCGAGTGGGTCAATGGACCCACAAGGTGAGGGGGTCCCCAGCCAATTCCCGAGAGAGGGAGATCAGCGACCCGTAAAACAAGCACCCCCCACGCTCCCTGCTAGAGGATGGATGGAAGACGTTCCTCACGAGTAAACTAAAAGAGATGAAGGAGGAGATAAAGACAGAATTCAAGGCGGCGATCAAGGTGTCAAGGACAGAAGCAGCTGGCCACCATGCAGGTGGGTCTCAATAAAATGGGGAAAAGACTAGAGGCCCAGGGGAACATGATAAAGGAACTGGAGAAAGCCTCAACAGACCAGCACAACCGAATCGTCGCCCTGGAGGTCAAAATAAAGAGATTGGTGGTGACTCAGGATAATCTGAAGGGGAAGGTGGAGGACCAAGAAAATGGGTTGAGACACCAGAACATCAGGATGGTGGGCATGCCAGAAGGAATCGGGGGCAAGGACCCAACCGACTACATGGTCCAGATGCTGAGGAACCTAGTGGGAGAGACAGTTTCCAACCTCGGCCCACTCCTCTGCAAACCGGTAACCTCACTTAATCTTTGGACACTCAGGGGCAATTTATCATGGCCAATCCACCCAACCTGCACATTTTTGACCCAAGGTCAAAATTGAATGTGGGTCCCTGGTGCTGTGATGCAGCAGTGCTAACCACTGTGCGATCATGCCTCCCAAATCTTTGCCTCTGCTCTCTTTATTCTTTTGAGGCCTTCTTGGAATACCTCAGGGTATTTGCCAATGACCTCGTACAGTCCACTAGTTCCTTGTTTAAAAGTTTGTAGTCAATCCAGATGGATCCTCTGGAGCCAGTCTGTGCCCAAAGGACTGGGTCCTTGTCCTTGTACAAATATGAATGGGAGTCAAGCCATCAGCTTTCCATAGGTAACCGGATTCATAGTGCTTCTCATAATCTTCAATGGTTCCCTATATATGTGGCCAACCTGGCTCTGGTGTCTCACAGGCAAGGTGTCCATCCGGAGACGCTGGAAAATCTATTCCCCAACGATGGAGACGGCACTGCCATATCCACCTCTATTTATTCTATAAATCAACCATGATTGAATGGTGGAGTGGACTCGATGGGCCGAATGGCCTTACTTCCACTCCTATGTCTTATGGTCTTATGGTCTTATTTCCAGGCAATGGCCGTTGACCAAGAGTGTTATATTTATCGGCGCAACCTTAGGGGTGATGATGCAATGATAGACCCGAGGTGGCTTTGGCTTCAGTCCTGGCTATACTGTTGATTCTGGCAGTCTTGCCTGAGTCGTCTCCTTTGGTCACACATACAGCAGCCTGGCAGCTGACATTTGTAGTCCTCCAGGGAGGCTTCCCTGTTACTTCTGGGGTTAACCGGCCATCATTTGAAATGCTAGAATGTCCTGGCTAAATGTTGAGTTGGTGTTGGGTGAGGCACATGGAGGCTTCACTGGGAATGCTGGCTTTTCTGAAAGAGGGTCCAATGAATCGTAGAATCCATAGAATCCCTACAGTGAAGAAGAAGGCCATCTAGGCTCACTCCCCTCCCCTATACACGTAACCCCACCCATTGATCATGCAAACCTTTGGACACAAAGGGACAATTTAGCATGGCAAATCCACCTAATCTTCACATCCTTGTGTCCTCCCCACACCCAGCCTGAAATCACTTCTGTCCATCATCCCTTGGAGATGTTGGGCCTCTTTCTCAGCGTTCGTCAAGGATAGTGCTAATTTTATAGTTCTTTTGAGGTCTAGGGTGTGTTCTGTCAACATTTTTTTTGGACCACGACATTATTGATCCCACAGACTAGCCAGTCGAGTAGCATCTCAATCAGAGATGGACCAAACTCACAGTATTCGGCCAGCTTGCTTAATCTAGCCAGGAATTCTGTCATGGGCTTCCCAGAGGTCCTCCCAGCAGTGTGAATCGGTAACGTTGGAGGATTATGGAAGGCTTTAGATCGTAATGGTCCTTTACTAGATCCACACGCTCATTCCACATTTTAGTGTCAGGGGCTGCAGGTTAAGTAAAACTCTTAATAAGGCTAAACTTCGGGGACCAGCATGCTGTCAAAAGGATTATTTTATATCTGTCATTCCCTTCTATGCCATTGGTGCGGAAGAAGTAGCGCATGGTTCGGCATGCTGGGGCCAGTCCTTCGCCTCAGTATCATAAGGCTTGTGCTTCCCAAACGAGGACATTTCTTGGGGGGGGGGGGGTTTGCTTTGTTTTTTATCGGAGCTTTTGTCAGGGAGTTTCAAAAAGGCTGCTGAGATTCCCGTGCTTGATCCTCATCGCCAATGCAATAATTCCAGGAGATGTGGAGTGAAAGGCCAAACTGGTTTATTTTAAACTGAAAATAATGCCACTCTCACGGCGCACAAAACAAATGTCCCCATTGGACTATTAGGAACTGTCGGTCCGGGAGCTACATTTATAGATACGGCTAACAGGGCCCAGCTGGGTGGGCCTCTGTCCGCTCACCACAGGAACTTCTATTCTACGAAGCCCAAGGGGAGATCAATCAGTGATCCCCTGTAGTCCTGGTGACAGTATCACAGTCTGCTGTCTGTGTTGCTTAAATGTTCTGAGAGGGCTGTATTAATCTGCTGACTGTATCATGGGGAGGCTGTGGCTGCAGGTCACATGGGGTGAGGTGTGAGGTGGGATGAGAGTCAAGGAGGTGGGCCTAATGGGCTGGGTGGATGAGACTCCAAAACAAAAGGCAACACAGTGTCCTGTCTGGTAGGGGGGGGGGGGGGGGGGGGGGGGATGTAGAGGTGCGGGTGACAAAAGCTCTGGCGTGGTTGTCCAGGGGTTAAGTGTTGAGGCACGACATCAATGAAATTTCTGAATAATGCAGTGTGAGTGAAAATGGTGTCTATTAGCTTTGCCTCTCCCTGAAGCAGCAATCAGCTGTGTCCTTTAACATTCCAGGGACCCATGCTCATCAAACTGATTGGCCATCCAAGAGTTCACCCTTTACAATGCCAGCTGCCCACAGGTTCAAATTCAAGGAATGGGATGAATCCTCAGGGCTCAAGGCTCAATGCTTGGGTACACAGGATTGAGAGACACTGAGCTCACTTATCTGCCGGACCCCAATGCCTGCCAGTCAGGATCCATTAGCCGTCAAGGCAGACATCACCATCCAGCTGATCCTGCCAATTAGGTATGTGCAGGTATATAAGCCTCCTGTCAGAATCTCCAAGGAGGGAGCGAATAAATATGGGAGAACCAGGCGAGAGGCAAAAAATGACTCTGATTGGGGGAAGGTATAGTTTGAGGCCAGTCAAGCTATGGAGATGTAAGGGCACCTGAGTGAGCAGTTGCTGCTGGTTAAGATGTGGTACGGGCTGCTTCCATGTCAGGGCGGCCAAAGTGTCAGGATAGGTACTGATGTTATCCTTCTGAGACACCAACGTCTCTCTCTCTCTCTTTCTCATCCCTCGAAGATCACTGAGCAATATCAGTTTTGATCCAGTGGAGCTGGCTATCCTTCTTATCACTACACTGAAGGAGCACACTCCAACAACAACAAGTGGTCCACCCAAGAAAGACCCATCGGCAGGAGGCCAAGAGACCTCAGGGCAGGCTCAGGGGCTGGAGGCTGCACCAGCCATACAAGGGAGTACGAAGTTGCAGAAGGAGACCAAGGGCATACAGGACCTGAGTGTCCCTCATGGAGCTGTCAGACAACATGTGCCATAGGAGACTCTACCTCTGTCGGGAAACTGTGCAGTACCTGCACCACATCCTAGAAGGCTTGGCGCCATGTGGATGGAGGACACCGTTCCCTGTGGCCATAAAGATCATGGCAGCCCACAATTTTTATACAGCATGGGTGACCTTTGTGACATCTCGTGGTATCTGCCCATAAGTGCCTATAACCACACGGATGCACACTAGGCAGGGGCTTTGGACTTTATTCATTTCTACCTGGACCAGGCCCAGCAAGACGAGAAGGCTGTGGGATCCGGGACCATAGCTGGTCTGTCATAGGTGCAGGGGGTGGTCGACTGCACCTACGTCACTCTACATGTTCTATGGTACCAGGGAGTCGCCTTCATAAACAGGAAGGGGTTCTACTCCCTCAATGTGCAGCTGGTATGTGGCCACCAGATGTGGTTCATGCATGGTTCATGCATGTTCATGCTCCATCATGCACATTTTCCAGGACGTGGGCATGACAGTTACATCCTTGGGCAGTCGCAGATCCCTGACATTTTTGAGGGTCACCCCAGATTGCAGGGATGTCTTGCAAGGGATAAGGAATACCCCCTGAGGTCTTGGCTGATGATGCCAGTGCAGAGGTCAGAGATTACAGCAGATGGCAGATACAACGAGACTCACAGTGCCATCCAGTCTGTGATAGAGCAGTGCATCGACCTCCAGAGGTTGTGCTTCTGCTGCCACGACAGGTCCGGTGGGGCCCTCCAGTACAGCCTCCCTAGGGTCTCCCACATTGTGATGGTTTGTTGTGCCCTGCATAACCTGGCTCTACAGCGGGGAAATGACCTTCATGAGGAGGACATGGAGGAGCGGCACGTGACCTCAATGATGAGGAATTCTGGACGGAGTTGAGGACGAGGATCTGGAGGATGGAGGTCAGGCCGGGGCAAGGGTGCGCATGGTAAAGAGGACTAGGGATTCCCTCATTGCCTCCCGCTTCAAGGACTAGCACCAGCACATTGTTAACAGCTCTACATCCACCCCCACCCCACCCCATCCCTAGGTCATCATGGCCCCTCTGCAACCAGGGGTTGAAGATTGCTGATAGCTAAATCATCAGGGTGCTGAGAATAGAGAGTCCTTAAGTGCCTGTTGCCCAGTCATTGCAGCAGGGTGATGCTGATTCGCAGTGAGAAATGCTCTGTGATTCTCCTCACAGGCAGACTCCTGTCTGTCTGATGCCAGCATGCTGAAACCTGGCTCACGTTTGAGTGGAGTTCAGCACGAGATTCCTTTGTCCATTGGCGTTAGAGGGGGATTAGCGGCGAGGATTTAGGGTTCACCAAATCATGCCTGAGTCCTATCACTGCGAATGAAACATTCACAATGAGTGGACTACAGTGAGTGTGAAAAGCTTTGTCCTGATGGAGAGAAGCACTCTGCCACTGGGAGAACGGTTCAACAATGTCAGATGTTAAGGTGGTGAGCAACAATAACATTTAATTAAGTGACATGTGAAGATGTAACAAGTAATAATTCACCTGTGCCTAACCTTACCCATGCCCACGCTGTGCCCTTACAACTCCTCAGCCTTGCAAATAATCCCACTGTCTATGTGTGATTCAAAGATGGAGGCAGCCTGCTGTCTTCCAAACGCTGTTGCCTGAGATGCCTTTGGCAGTTGTCCTCTCGAGGGCCCCGGCCTACTTTTGGGTGTCACTGGTATTATAAGACCATAAGATGTAGGAGCAGAAAAAGGCAATTCAACCCATAAAGTCCATCAAGTGCAGGTTAGGTGGACTGGCCATGCTAAAATTGTCCCTTTGTGTCCAAAAGGTTAGATGGGGCGGACGAGTGGGCCTGGGTAGGGTGTTCTTTCAGAGGGTCAGTGCATTCCCGATGGGTATCCTATTATTTGATGAGTCTACGAAGCCTGTTTCTTTATTCAACGAGATCATGGCTGATCTAATATAATCCTCAACTCCACATTCCTGCCTTATCCCCATGACCTTTGATTCCCTTACTGATTAAAAATCTGTCTATCTCATTCTTGAACATACTGAATGACCCAGCCTCTACCACCCTTTGCAATAAAGAATTCAACAGATTCACTACCCTCTGAGAGAAAAAATTCCTCCTCATCTCTGTATTAAATAGACGACCCCTTACTCTGAGAATATGCCCTCTGGTCCTGGACTCTCACAAGGGGAACAAGTTCTCAGCATCTACCCTGTCAAGGCCCCTGAGAAACCTCTGGGTGGAATTCTCCCCTACCTGGCGGGCGGGGGCTCCCGGCACTGAGGAGTGGCGTGAACCACTCCTGCGCAGGACCGCCCCAAAGGTGCGGAATCCTCCGCACCTTCAGGGGTTAGATCGGCCCCGGAGTGGTTGCGCTGCGCCGGCCAGCGGGAAAGGGGCTTGGCGCTACGCCAACCGGCACGAGTTGGCACATGCGCGGGAGTGCCAGGGACCCGCTGAAAATGGGCGGTACTCGGCCCAACGTGGGCCGGAGAATCACCGGGGGGGGGGGGGGGGGGCGCTGCTAGCGGCCGCCGACCGGCGCAGCGCGATTCCCGCTCCCACCAAATCTCCGGCGCCGGAGAATTCGGCAGCCAGCGGGGGCGGGATTCACACCACCCCCCGGCGATTCTCCGATCCGGCGGGGGGTCGCAGAATCCCACCCTATATGTCTCAATTTGTTCCTTTATTCTTCAAAAAACTATCTATCTTTATCTTGAAAACATTTAATGAAGGAGCTTCAACTGCTTCGCTGGGCAGGGAATTCCATAGATTCACAACCCTTTGGGTGAAGAAGTTCCTCCTAAGCTCAGTCCTAAATCTACTTCCCCTTAGTGTGAGGCTATGCCCCCTAGTTCTGCTTTCACCCACCAGTGGAAACAACCTGCCCACATCTATCCTATCTATTCCCTTCATAAATGGACAAAACTCCTCCGGAAGGATGAACCTGATGGGATGGAGAGCAACCTCTCCACCCTGTACCCTGGCGTGGTGGAGGGGCCTGTTGGAATTCTTAACTCTTGAGAAGGTCAAGTTTGAACTGAGGAGAAGGATGGAGGGGTTCTACAATTCATGGATGTTATTCATTCTGCACTTTCAAGAACTGGATAACATCCAACATTACTTGGGGGGGTTGGGAGTGTGGGGTGGGAGGGGGGCTTTATGTGTTAATGGTGACTGTGGGTGATTCCTGATCTTTTTGTCATTTGTTTATGTTAACATGCGGGCTAATGTTTGGGGTTTGGTGGGAGGATGGGATCGTTGTTATTGATATGGGGATTGACATTACATTCATTACTGCTTATTGTTTATTGTTGGTGGGTGCAAATTTGGGAGAAAATGTGAAAAGGAAGAATAAAAATATTATTTTAAAAACTTAGTGTCGTCTACAAACTTAGACATTGCACTTGGTCCCCAACTCCAAATCATCGATGTAAATTGTGAACAATTGTGGGCCGAATACTGATCCCTAAGGGACACCACTAGCTACTGATTGCCAACCAGAGAAAGACCCATTAATCCCCACTCTTGGTATTCTATTAATTAACCAATCCTCTATCCATGCTACAACTTTACCCTAAACTCCAAGCAACTTTACCTCATGCAGCAACCTTTTGTGTGGCACCTTGTCAAAAGCTTTCTGGAAATACAGATATACCACATCCATTGGCTCCCCGGGGTCCACCGCAGTGGTAATGTCCACACAAAATTCCACTAAATTAGTGAGACACAGCCTGCCCTTTATGCAATCATAGAATTTACAGTGGAGAAGGAGGCCATTCAGCCCATCGAGTCTACACCAGCCCTTGGAAAGAGCACCCTACTAATGCCCACACCATCACTCCATCCCCATAACCCAGTAACCCCACCCAACCTTTTTGGACACTAAGGGCAATTTAGCATGGCCAATCCACCTAACCTGCACATCTTTGGACTGTGGGAGGAAACCAAACCACCTGGAGGAAACCCACGCAGACACGGGGAGAACGTGCAGACTCCGCACAGACAGTGACCCAAGCCGGAAATCAAACCTGGGACCCTGGAGCTGTGAAGCAACTGTGCTAACCACTGTGCTACTGTGCCGCCCTCATTCCCCAGTTATTTTCCCAGTCTCAATCTCTGAGGGCCTATGTTCACTTTGGCTCCTCGCTTTCTTTTTATATATTTAAAGACACTCTTGCTGTTTATTTTTATATTATATTATATTACTTGCAAGTTTACCCTCACAGTTTATCTTCTCGGTTTTTTTTTGGTGACCTTTTGTTGGTTTTGAAAACTTTCCCAATCCTCTGGAATACCACTAATCTTTGCCACATTATGGGCGGGATTCTCCAGTTCTCCAGCAGCGTGTTTCTTGGCGGTGCGCATTCGCTGGTGGCGAGATTCTATTCTCCCTCCGCTTTTCAATGCGATTTCCTATTGAAGTCACCCCACATGCCGGGAAATCTGTGGGTAGGGGTGCATTGCACGAACAGAGAATCCCAATTCCGGCATATGTGTTTTTCTTTTAGTTTAATACTTCCTCGGTTAACCAAGGTTGAGTTGGCCCTTCGCAGAATCCTTCTTGCTTCGTTTTGTGAGTCATGAATTATTTTCAGAAATGTCTACCATTGCTGATCAACCGTCTTTCCTGCAAAACTCCTTTCCCAGTCCACTCCATCCAACTCTGCCCTCATTCCTTCAGAATTACCCTTATTTGAATGTAGCACAGTTGGTTCTAAGCCACGTTTCTCACTCTCAAATTGAATTGTTGTCCAGCTGATCCTCATCCCTGTGGGTGCTCGTGGGTCCCTGGGTTGCTCCATGGGACAGAAGGACAGCTGGAGTGTGCTCCAGAAGCCTCAACATCACTGGCATTGCCAGTCTTGCAGGCCTGCTTGTGTCTGCACCATGGTGTTGAGCCCCTCAGCTATGCTTCTGAGGGACTGATTTCTCCTGTCATGGATCTTTCCTCTTGCCCCAGGCTTTCCACTGCAGATACCACCCTTGCAGTGTGGGGCTGGGTGCCACGCAGTATCATCAATACTTCCTTCAACAGATAGCTTTGGGACTTCTCCATTCGGCCTTGCAGCTGCAGGAATGTCGCTGACAGCTTCTCCTGGTATTCCCAGCTCTGTTTTTGCATTTCCAGCAGTTGAAGGACAAACGTGTCCAGAGGTTTGGCATCTGGCGGGGGGACTGCTGTGTCTTGGGATCCAGCATTATTACAGAGAATATGCTAACATGAGAGATTAGCTGATTAAAGGACAAGTTTTTGGACTGGATGTTGGAAACAATGGAGTCCCTAGGGGTCAGTGTTAGGATCATTATTCCTCCCAATTTAAAACACTTTGTTTACACTTGGGTTTGGGAGCAAAAGATAAAACATTGTCAATGAATCAAATGCTAATAGTTAACTATGAAGAAGAATGTGCATGACTTTAGAAAGTGGGCATATTAGTAGGTTGAGTAGAAAGATGTGGGATAGAATTTAATGCAGAAAGATAAAGTTGAAAACCTTTTGGTCCATGAATATTCCCGGGTGATCTCGGGATACTTTCTCTCTGTGGGAAGCTAGCCAGAGACTCAAACCCAAGTGCCCTCTCATTCTGACTAGCAACTTTGGTGGCAAAATGCACATAATTTCCTGCCCTTGCAAACATAGCATTAACTACTTGTGCGATGCATTTGTGAGTGACTGACTGAGAGATTCTACAAATCATTAAAAATCAAAGTGAATCAGATCATTCGACGTCTGAGGGAGAGAGAACAAGCAGCTTCTCATCGGGAAGCTGGAAGCCTTCGATCTAACTATTGAGAATTGAGTGCAGTATATCAAACGGTTGGAGTATTTTTCAGGGCTAATGGAATAGAGGGGGAGGATAGAGAAAAAGTCATTTTACTTCCCGCTATGGAGCCCAGATTTACAATCTAATTTGTAGTTTAACATCACCAGAGGCTCCTGATACTAAGTTGTTTGAAGAGTTAGTGGAACTACCAAAGGGGCATTATCACCATTAAGCCTCAGTGACACTGCAAAGATAAAAGTTTAACTTGATGGGGAGGGCTCCAGGAGAGATCATCACAGCATTCATAGCCAAGCTAAAGCAGATTGCAGAGCACTGCAACTTTGGATCAGCTTTAAATGATCAGCTAAGAGATTGGCTAGTATGCAGTGTGAATAACATAGCCATACAAAATAAATTGTTGGCTGAGTCCGAGTTGACTTTCAAGAAGACGTAAGAAATGGTGACAACAATTGAGAGCACCGAAAAGGGCACCCAAGAGTTACAAGGTAACACCAGTTGGGATGGGAAACCGTGAGTAATAATGGTGCCAAAACGAAAGTACGGGATTAGGCTCAAGTAGTGAATTGAGTGCAGAAGCAAGAAGAATCACTAAATACCGAAGGTTCAAGCAGCGGAGGAGTAACATAGAGTGATGGAACCATCAATTCACTAGACATGTGCTTTAAGATATGAACAGTGGTTTTAATCTACTTACTACAGAGCCAACCTGTTACCCGTTGAACTCTCGATGAACTGCAGGCTGGCTCTGGACAAGGGTATTTATACAGTAGTCCAGGGGGAGGAGTCGTGGGCGGAGCCAAAGGTGGAGTCCTGTACAAACCCCTGAGCATTCCCAGAGCTACTCCCCCTAGTGGTCGGATAAGGCTACTGCGCTTACAATGGTATTGGTAAATACAATGTGAATTACTACGTTACATTCACCACATTCACCCCCTGCAAAAAAAAATCAAGTCCGGCGGGGGTGGTGGTCTACAAAGTAAGTCTGTCCGGTGGTCGAACTATCCACTGTGATCTGCGGAGCACCGGGGTTGCAGCCTCTTGTGGTGGCTGGATGGGTGTTGTGTGATGGGGTATGATGGCGGACTCCAGGGTGGGTTGTGTCTGAGCTTCATATTCTTCTGGTTCGACCGGGGACTGGGGGCGCTGGGGGCTGGCCGGCGGGGGTGCACGGAACTGGTGGAGCGAGCACGTGGGCTCGGGAGCGCGAGGGGGCTGCAGCATGGGGTGTAGGGTGAGGGGTCCTTCTGTGGGGGTAGAGGGGGCGTGGATCCGGCAGGTGTCACATACCGGAGGGATACTGTGTCCTGACGGCCGTCAGGGAACTCGATGAAGGCGTACTGGGGGTTGGAGTGGAGCAAACGCACCTGCTCAACAAGCGGTTTTGTGTGCCATGACGTGTTTCCTCAGGAGTACCGGGCCCGGTGTCCTCAGCCATGCCGGAAGTGAGACCCCCGTGGTAGTGCCCCTGGAAAAAATGAGGAGCCTCTCGTGAGGGGTCTGATTGGTCGCTGTGTATAAGAGGGACATAATAGCGTGGAGCGCGTCTGGGAGGACTTCCTGCCACTGGGAGACTTGGAGCTTTCTAGACCAGAGGGTCAGTAGGACGGTCTTCCAGACCGTCGCGTTCTCCCTCTCCACCTGCCCGTTCCCCCTGGGGTTGTAGCTGGTAGTCCTGCTCGAGGCAATGCCCTTGTCGAGCAGGTACTGACGCAGCTCGTCGCTCATGAAGGACGAACCCCGGTCGCTGTGCACGTAGCTGGGGAAACCAAACAGGGTGAAGATGCTATGCAGGGCCCTAATGGCTGTGTGGGAGGTCATGTCGGGGCACGGGATAGCAAATGGGAAACGGGAGAACTCATCTACGAAGTTTAGAAAGTAATCGTTCTTGTTAGTTGAGGGGAGTAGCCCTTTGAAATCAATCGTGAGGCGTTCAAAGGGCCTAGAAGCCTTGACCAGGTGGGCCCTGTCTGGTCTATAGAAGTGCGGTTTGCACTCCGCACAGATCGGGCAGTCCCTGGTGATCGCTTTTACCTCCTCGTTGGAGAAAGGTAGGTTTCGGGCTCTGATGTAGTGGGCGAGCAGGGTGACCCCCGGGTGGCAGAGGTCTTTGTCAATCTGCGCGCTGGCGCATGTCCCGCAGGATAGGGCATCCGGAGGCTCGTTGAGCTTCCCGGGTCGATACTTAATATCGTAGCTATGGGTGGAGAGTTTGATCCTTCACCGAAGAATTTTATCATTTTTTATTTTGCCCCTTTGCGAGTTATCAAACATAAAGGCAACCGATCTTTGGTCGGTGATGAGGGTGAACCTCCTACCTGCGAGGTAGTGCCTCCAGTAACGAATAGCCTCCACAATGGCTTGTGCTTCTTTCTCGACTGAGGAGTGTCGGAGTTCTGAAACGGAGAGGGTACGGGAGAACAATGCGACTGGTCTCCCTGCCTGATTTAGTGTGGCTGCACGAGCTACCTCGGAGGCGTCGCTCTCAACCTGGAATGGAGTGGATTCATCCACCACCCGCATGGCCGCTTTGGCGATGTCCTCATTGATGCAGTTGAAGGCCTGGCGTGCCTCAGCTGACAGGGGAAATCGTGTGGCCTTAAAGAGTGGGCGGGCTTTGTCCGCATATTGAGGGTCCCACTGGGCGTAGTAGGAGAAGAAGCCCAAGCACCGTTTGAGGGCCTTGGGGCAATGGGGGAGTTCTAAGAGGGGGCGCATACTGTCCAGGTCGGGACCCAGGACTCTGTTTTCCACGACGTAACCGAGGATGGCCAGTCTGTTAGTGCGTAAAACGCACTTTGTTGTAGGTGATGTTTAATTTCTGTGCCGTCTGGAGAAAGCGGTGGAGGTTGGCATCGTGGTCCTGCTGGTCATAGCCGCAGATGGTAACATTGTCCAAGTACGGAAACGTGGCCCGCAGACCGTACTGGTCCACCATTCGGTCCATTGCTCGCTGGAACACCGAGACCCCATTAGTGGCGCCAAAGGGGACCCGGAGGAAATGGAAGAGGCGGCCATCGGCCTCGAATGCCGTGTAGCGGCGGTCCTCCGGGCGGATTGGGAGCTGGTGGTATGCAGACTTCAGATCCACCGTGGAAAAGAGCCGATACTGGCCGATCTGATTTACCATGTCTGCAATCCTGGGGCGGGGATACGCATCGAGGAGCGTAAATCTATTTATGGTCTGACCATAGTCGACAACCATGCGGAATTTTTCCCCGATCATAACGACCACCACCTGAGCTCTCCAGGGACTATTGCTGGCCTCTATAATCCCCTCACTGAGAAGCCTTCGGACCTCTGATCTGATAAACACCCTATCCTGCAGGCTGTACCGCCTGCTGCGAGTGGCCACGGGTTTACAGTCCTTTGTGAGATTGGCGAAGAGAGGAGGGGGGGGAGATTCGCAGCGCAGCGAGGCTGCAGATAGTGAGTGGGGGCAGGGGCACGCTGAAGCTGAGGGTGAGGCTCTTAAGGTTACATTGAAAATCTAGGCCTAATAAGGTCGGGCAAAACGTCGAGTTGAAAATTTGAGTAGCTAGCGCCTCGGATTGTGAGTGTCGCGGCGGTGCGCCCCTGGATCTGGACAGAATGGGAGCTTGAAGCGAGCGAGATAGTTTGCCGCATGGGGAAAACGGGGAGCGAACAGCGTCTTACCAGGTCTGGGTGTATGAAGCTCTCCATGCTCCCGGAGTCGAAAAGGCATGGCGTGTTGTACCCGTTGATTTGGACCTCTGCCATCAAATTTCGCAGATGCTTCGGGTGTGATTGATCCAGGGTGACTGCGCCGAGTTGCGGGCTGCGTGACGAGCGCCCGGGGAGGTCGTACTCTTCCGATGAGTTGTCCGAGCGTGGAGATGCAGGTCGGGCCCGTGGATCGCACGTGGTGGGCGGCGAGGTAGATGGCGTCCAAGATGGCGGCCCCCATGAGTCGCACGTGGCTGTCCGTGTGGTGGAGGTTTGCCAAGATGGCGGCCCCCATGGATCGCACGTGGCGGGAGGGGGCGGAGTCGGGGCATAGGCCGCAGTGTTTCGGGCCCCGTGGGCCTGCGGGTGTGGGGAGCGATTACTTCATGCCGCTGGGGAGTTGGAAGCTGGGGCCCTTTTTGCGTGGCACACACTCGCGTAGTAGCCTTTTCGCCCGCAGCTGCTGCAGGTCGCGTTGCGGGCCGGGCAGTGCTGCTGCGGGTGCTGATTCTGGCCGCAGGAATGGCAGGCTGGAGCAGCATAGTGGCTGGCTGGAGCAGCATAGTTGCTGGCTGGAGCAGCATAGTGGCTGGCTGGGGCAGCATGGTGGCTGGGCGGCCGCGTGGCACAGGCCTGGGGGAGTCGCTGGTCGGGGGCCCATGATTGGGTCGCGGGGTCCGCGGGGAACGAGGTGAGGCTGCGGAAGGAGACCTCCATCGTGGTAGCAATTTCCGCAGTTGTTTCTAAGTTTTGGGCTCCCTTTTCCAGCAGTCGTTGGCACACATAATTAGACCTGAGGCCCGCTACAAAAACATCGCGTACAGCTAGTTCTCTATGTTCAGCCGTGGTAACCGCTTGATAGTTACAGTCATTTGATATATTATTGAGCTCTCTTAAAAATTCGTCGAGTGATTCTGTAGGCCGCTGGTGGCGAGTCGTGAACACATGGCGTGCGTAAACTTCATTAATAGGCCTTACATACATCTTATTGAGTATCGCTAGCACTGCAGTATATGAACCGGCCGAGTTTAGTTGCGTAGAGATTCTATGGCTCACCCTCGCGTGCAGTAGGCTTAACTTCTGTTCCTCTGTTGTTTCGGCTGTGCTTGCTTCTGCCAGGTCGGCCTTTAAGCACCGCAGCCAGTGGGAGAAGATTTATTTTGCCTCTGCATCCTGTGGGTCGAGTTCCAGGCGTCCAGGCTTGAGGGCTGATTCCATGATCGATCCTGACTGTTCTTAAGTAGATTAAATTGATGGAACCATCAATTCACTAGACACGTGCTTTAAGATATGAACAATGGTTTTAATCTACTTACTACAGAGTCAGCCTGTTACCCGTTGAACTCTCGATGAACTGCAGGCTGGCCTTGGACAAGGGTATTTATACAGTAGTCCAGGGGGAGGAGTCATGGGCGGAGCCAAGGGTGGAGCCCTGTACAAACTCCTGAGCATTCCCAGAGCTACTCCCCCTAGTGGTCAGATAACGCTACTACGCTTACAATGGTATTGGTAAATACAGTGTGAATTACTAAGTTACATTCACCACACAGAGTCTTTTTGATGTGGGGGAAAACACTCCCCAGAAGTGTGTAAATTCAAAGGAGCTGAGTGCTATGGGTGTGGGAAAATTTTGTTTATTGTCACGTGTACCGAGGTACAGTGAAACAATTTTCTGCGAGCAGCTCAACAGATCATTAAGTACATGAAAATAAGATAGAAGAAAAGAAATACATAATAGGGCAACACAAGATACACAATGTAACTATATAAACATTGGCATCGGATGAAGCATACAGGGGTGCAGTGTTAATGAGGTCAGTCCATAAGGGGGTCATTTAGGAGTCTGGTAACAGCGGGGAAGAAGCTGTTTTTGAGTCTGTTCGTGCATGTTCTCAGACTTTTGTATCTCCTGCCCGATGGAAGAAGTTGGAACAGCAAGTATGCCAGGTGGGAGGAGTCTTTGATTATGCTGCCCGCTTTCCCCAGGCAGCGGAAGGTGTAGATGGAGTCAATGGATGGGAGGCAGGTTCATGTGATGGACCGGGCTGCGTTCATGACTCTCTGAAGTATCTTGCGGTCTTGGGCCGAGCAGTTGCCATACCAGGCTGTGATGCAGCCAGATAGGATGCTTTCCATGGTGCATCTGTAAAAGATAGTAAGAGGTAATGTGGACATACCGAATTTCCTTAGTTTCCTGAGGAAGTATAGGTGCTGGTGTGTGTTCTTGATGATAGCGTCGACGTGGGTGGACAAGGACAGATATTTGGAGATGTGCATCCCTAGGAATTTGAAACTGCTAACCATCTCCACCTCGGCCCCGTTGATGCTGACAGGGGTGTGTACAGTACTTTGCTTCCTGAAGTCAATGACCAGCTCTTTAGTTTTGCTGGCATTGAGATTGTTGCCGTTACACCACTCCACGAGGTTCCCTATCTCCCTCCTGTATTCTGACTCGTCGTTATTCGAGATCCGGCCCACTATGGTCGTATCGTCAGCAAACTTGTGGATGGAGTTGGAATCAAATTTTGCCATGCAGTCATGTGTGTACAGCGAGTGTAGTAGGGGGCTAAGTATGCAGCCTTGCGGGGCTCCGGTATTGAGGACTATTGTGAGGAGGTGTTGTTGTTGATTCTTACTGATTGTGGTATGTGGATCAGAAAGTCGAGGATCCAGTTGCAGAGTGGGGAACCAAATCCTAGGTTTTGGAGCTTTGATATGAGCTTGGCTGGGATTATAGTGCTGTAGTCAATAAATAGGAGCCTGATGTAGGAGTCCTTGTTGTCGAGATGCTCTAGGGATGAGTGTAGGGCCAGGGAGATGGCGTCTGCTGTGGATCAGTTGCGGCGGTATGCGAATTGAAGTGGATCAAGGCGTTATGGGAGTATGGAGGTGATGCCCTACTTGACCAACCTCTTGAAGCACTTCATTACAACTGACGTCAGGGCCACTGGACGGGAGTCATTGAGGCACATTGCCTGGATCTTCTTTGGCACCGGTATGATGGTGGTCATCAAGTAATCAAGTAACCTGTGGGAGAACTTAATGTTGTGTAATTTAAAAATCTGGAAGAAGTCAAGATAGCCCCCATCACAATGGTGCTGTTCACTAAAAATGGAGGTGGACATGGGGAAGTCAGCTACTGTTATAAACTAATGTACCCACTGGGGTTCAACCCCTAAATTTGCTGAACACTTCAGCAGAATTAACCGTGTATACCAGAGAGGCTATAAAGTTGGAGGTTACAAAGGCTATATAGTCGGAACAACAACAATCCATGTGAGTCACAGACAGCGCAACTTTCATTGATGGTGGTGTCAGGTAAGGGACGTGATTGGCTCTGGGATAAAATATTGAACTGGCTGGAGATTGTTAAGATTTAAGGAGGTGGCCTAAATGAGGCCTTAATGAAGTATGAAGAAACATTCCAAGAATAATTTGTAAAGATTAAAGGATCAAAAGCTAGGATCCACATAGATCTGGAAGCTACAACATTTTAGGGCAAGCCTTCTGTGTTAGCGTAAAAAGTTGAGACAGAATTAGGGCGATTGGAAGATCTGGGCATCATCAAACTCGTACAATTTGCTGAGTGGGCCGTACTCATCCTTACCAGCAGTTAAACCCAACAAGACAATCAGAATTTGTGGAGACTATAAGTTAACGGTGAATCAAGCTGTGATGTTGGACAGGTATCCCATACCCAAAATAAAGAAGTTGTATGCAAAGTTGGCTGGGGGCCTGACATATACTAAGTTACACATGAGCCACGCTTACCAACAAATGGAACTAGATGTCACCATAAACATCCACAAAGGACTGTATCAATATCCACATTTATCTTTTGTGGTTTCGTCAGCTTTGTGCCATCTTCCTGTGGACTATGGAGAGCTTCCTGCAAGGGTTGCCGAAAGTTATTGTTTATTTAGAGAATGTCATGGTTACAGGGCCCACTGAGGAGGAACATCAGGAAAATGTGGATCAAGTTTTAAAGAGGTTTCAGGAAGCAGGAGTGCGCAGGAAGAGAGAAACGTGCAGGCGAATGAGGTGGCTCATCTTGGCTACAGGATGGATGCTCAAGCACTACATTCAATGGAAGATAAAGTGAGAGCCATTAAAGAAGCACCAGCTCCTAAGAAAAATGTCCCCACGCCGGCGTAAAAACGCTGGCGTTTCACTTTGGAGTTTCCTAGATAAAAGATCAGCCAATTCACTCGCCTGCAGGGAGCTAGCAGGGACCCAGAGTGATTCACGCAGCTTTAGCTGTGGATATGGGCCACCGCACTCTCCGGTTTTGAGTCCGCGCATGCGCACGCCGGTGGACTCCAGCGGCCGCGCCAAGCACCATGGTGGACTCGGTCCGCAGAGGCAGATGAGAAATCTAGGCCCCTCTGACCGGCCGCATACCCGAAGACCCGTTCGGTCTGATCTACCACCGGCCGCCTATAAGGCCCTCCCTGGTGTCCGATACCCCACCCCTCCCCCAGGTGGCCGCAAACTGAGTCCGCAGCCGCTACACAAGCTTCCCGAACAGCGATAGGTGGTTAGAACCACACCGTCGGGAACTCAGCCAGTCGGGAGCGGAGGAACGCTTTGCGGCCCTCTGGCAATGCCCCCCCAGCCGTGCGGAGTACTCCGCGAACTTGCCGATTTTCGGGTCCCTGAGAATCGCCGGACCGGCGCCGGGCCTGATTTCAGTATGAAATTGGATTCTCGCCCCCGTGCCAAACGTGATTTTGGCGCGGGGCTGTGGAGAATCCAGCCCAAGGTCTTTCCTGGTGTCATTTAAGTCTCCTTTAAGAAAGGTTTGGTCTTACCACATGACTTGTAGCACGGCTTCAGGAGCTGGCCTGTGGCTGTCAGGTGAGAAGGGGTTTAGTGTTTGGGTTTGAGTTTAGGTTTGCTGCTGTCAGGTGAGAAGGGGTTTAGTGTTTGGGTTTGAGTTTAGGTTTGCTGCTGTCAGGTGAGAAGGGGTTTAGTGTTTGGGTTTGAGTTTAGGTTTGCTGCTTTGGATTGCAGAAGAGAAGCCGCGTCTCCCTGTTTTCACTTTCAAGCTGTTCCAGAGAATTGAAGCTCATTGGGTGTGCCTTGGTAACTTTAAAGCTAGAGTTGCTCTCCAGAAGGAATTTTGAATCTGCTGGTTGGAGGCTGGCCCAGAATCTCAGGGAAAGGACCAGTCCCATTCAAGTGAGATTACAGTGTGCTGGGCCACGGTCTTGAAAGGGGTTTTGGTTTTATTGGGCTTTGTATTGAATTGGAATAGCTACCAAGGGGGATTCATTAAGAGTTATATACATAGATTATTGTAGCTGTTGTGTTTTCTTTATATTTGCAATTGATAACAAATTCTTGCTGTGTTTTATGTATGTTAACTGTATTTTTATAATAAACTTTGTTTTGATAAAAGCACCGAGGAAGTTTGATGAATCACACCTTAAGTGAAGGCACGTGTGTTCATCCGAGCCAAATTCAACATAAAACTTATTGGTCATGTGAACTTCATAAAATAAGCTCTGGCCCTAAACATTGGGAATGGTTAACTACTACGGATGGTTCCTCCCTCACCTATCGACGTTGCAAGCTCCGTTAGATGTGTTGTTGAAGAAGCGCCAAAAATGGTACTGGAAATATCCACAAAAGAAGCTTCCAATCAAGTGAAGCAAGTGCTTAAATCTTCAAACTTATTAGTACATCGTGATTCAAAGAAAGAAATTGTGCTTACGTGAGATGCATCACTGTATGGAGTTGGGTTGTATTATCCAATGTAATGGAAGATGGGTCTGAGATACCCATTGGATGTGGGTCAAGAACTTTATCTGATGTGGAACAGGGATATTCACAGATAGAAAACGAAGGCTTGGCCATCAATTATGGCATTAAGAAATTTCACCAATATGTATGCAACTACAACTTTACCATTGTTACACCCATACGCTGCTTTTAGGGTTTTTCAAAGAAGACAAAGCATTACTCCCAATAGCTTCAGTCTAAATTCAGTGGTGGGTGTTGTTCCTAGCAGCCTACGAATGCCAGTCACAGAATAACAAGTCAAATACTGGACGAACAGGGACCCTTTGTTGTCAAAGATCAAGTACGTGATATTGCATGGTTGGTAAAATGTGAAAGCTTCTGAAGAGATGAAAACGTATGAGCTCAGAAGGGATGAGATTAGTTGCGAGGCTGGTGTCATCCTTTGCGGATCTAAGGTGGTCATCCCATTTGCAAATAAATTGTTATAAGTCATTATACATAATGACTGGTGGTCACCAATACTTCCTTTACTACACCTGGTGACTCACACTTCATAAGTTGGCAAGAGCAAATAGCGATAGCAGGATGAGCAGTGGAGCGTTCAGGTCACAGTGAAGGCTGCTTTCCGAGCTTTGATGAGCTGAATGAAGATAGGGTGAATATGAGATACTTTGAGCAGCAGTAGTCAATGAGAGATGCACTGACAGGCCTTCCAAGTATCTAAGACAATAGAGAAGTCCACTTCAAGCATGGGTGGGCTGATGTTTCAGGGCAATATGCCAATATCTTCCTAAGTGGACACGGTAGCACAGTGGTTGGCACTGCTGCTTCACAGCACCGGGGTCCCAGGTTCGATTGCCGCATGGGCCCCTGTCTGTGCGGAGTCTGCATTTCTCCCCGTGTCTGCGTGGGTTTCCTCCCGAGGCTCTGGTTTCCTCCCACAAGTCCCAAAAGGTATGCTGTTAGATGAACTGGACATTCTGAAGTCTCTCTCAGTGTACCCGAACAGGCGCCAGAGTGTGGTGACTAGGGGATTTTCACACCAACTTCATTTCAGTGTTAATGTAAGCCTATTTGTGACAATAAAGATTATTTATAAAGATTATTTATTTTTGAATGGTTAATGCCATGGAATATCGACACTCAAATTAAATGATTATATACATGCCTTGACCACGGCCAAATAGATAATGATTGACAACCTGTCTGCCACCCAATAGGATGGCAGATGGCTTAGTCATGACCCTACAGAATCTCACTAATTTGCATCACAACGTTCTCCAGCAGAATGATCGGAGTGAGATGTGACTGGCCCTTAGCGATCAATGACAGATGGTGTCATGGAAGTTTGAATCAACTTCTCAACTATCACTACCCTATCCACAGACATAGACACGGCCTCCATACCCCACAGACAATACCCACACACCCCCAGACAATACCCACACACCCCCAGACAATACCCGCATGCTCAAAGACAATACCCACACACTCCCAGACAATACTCACACACTCCCAGACAATACCCACACACTCCCAGACAATACTCACACACTCCCAGACAATACCCACACACCGCAGACAATACCCACACACCCCCAGACAATACCCACACACCCCCAGACAATACCCACACACCCCCAGACAATACCCACACACCCCCAGACAATACCCGCATGCTCAAAGACAATACCCACACAGTCACAGACAATACCCACACAGCCCCAGACAAGAAGCCCACCGCCCAGCCCCCATGGACAATAACTACACACCCCCAGACAATACCCATAGGCTACCAGACAATACCCACACTCCCCCAGACAATACCCATACACTCCCAGACAATACCCACACACCGCAAACAATACCCACACACCGCAGACAATACCCACACACCCCAGACAATACCCATACACTCCCAGACAATACTCACACACTCCCAGACAATACCCATATACTCCCAGACAATACCCACACAGCCCCAGACAATACCCACACAGCCTCAGACAATACACACACACCCCAGACAATACTCACACACTCCCAGACAATACCCACACACTCCCAGACAATACCCACACACTCACAGACAATACCCACACACCGCAGACAATACCCACACACCCCAGACAATACTCAAACACTCCCAGACAATACCCATACACTCCCAGACAATACACACACACTCCCAGACAATACCCATACACTCCCAGACAATACTCACACACCCCAGACAATACCCACACAGCCTCAGACAATACACAGACACTCCCAGACAATACCCACACACTCCCAGAGAATTCTCACACACTCCCAGACAATACCCACACACCCCAGACAATACTCACACACTCACAGACAATACCCATACACTCTCAGACAATACCCACACACTCCCAGACAATACTCACACACTCCCAGACAATACCCATACACTCTCAGACAATACCCACACACCCCAGACAATACCCACACACCGCAGACAATACCCACACACCGCAGACAATACCCACACACCCCAGACAATACTCACACACTCCCAGACAATACCCATACACTCCCAGACAATACTCACACACTCCCAGACAATACCCACACACTCCCAGACAATACCCACACACTCCCAGACAATACTCACACACTCCCAGACAATACCCATACACTCCCAGACAATACTCACACACTCCCAGACAATACCCACACAGCCCCAGACAATACTCACACACCCCCAGACAATACTCACACACTCCCAGACAATACTCACACACTCCCAGACAATACCCACACAGCCCCAGACAATACTCACACACCCCAGACAATACCCACACACTCCCAGACAATACCCACACAGCCCCAGACAATACCCACACACTCCCAGACAATACTCACACACTCCCAGACAATACTCACACACTCCCAGACAATACCCATACACTCTCAGACAATACCCACACACTCCCAGACAATACCCACACACTCCCAGACAATACTCACACACTCCCAGACAATACCCATACACTCCCAGACAATACTCACACACCCCAGGCAATACCCACACAGCCTCAGACAATACTCACACACCCCACACAATACCCACACACTCCCAGACAATACCCACACAGCCCCAGACAATACACAGACACTCCCAGACAATACCCACACACTCCCAGACAATACCAACACACCCCAGACAATACCCACACACTCACAGACAATACCCATACACTCCCAGACAATACCCACACACCCCCAGACAATACCCACACACTCACAGACAATACCCACACACCCCAGACAATACCCACACACTCACAGACAATACCCACACACCCCCAGACAATACTAACACACTCACAGACAATACCCACACACCCCCAGACAATACCCACACACCCCCAGACAATACCCACACACTCCCAGACATTACTTACACACCCCAGACAATACCCACACACCCCAAATAATACCCACACATCGCAGACAATACCCACACACTCCCATACAATACCTACACACCCCAGACAATACTCACACACTCCCAGACAATACCCACACACTCCCAGACAATATGCACATGCTACCAGACAAAACCCACACACAACCAGACAATACCCACACACTCACAGACAATACCCACACACACCCGCTGACAATTTGTTGGGGTATTGTTGGGGCAGCACGGTAGCATGGTGGTTAGCATAAATGCTTCACAGCTCCAGGGTCCTAGGTTCGATTCCCTGCTGGGACACTGTCTGTGTGGAGTCAGCACGTCCTCCCCGTGTGTGCGTGGGTTTCCTCCGGGTGCTCCGGTTTCCTCCTACAGTCCAAAGATGTGCGGGTTAGGTGGATTGGCCATGCTAAATTGCCCGTAGTGTCCTAAAAAGTAAGGTTAAGGAGGGAGGGAGGGGGGGGGGGGGTTGTTGGGTTACGGGTATAGGGTGGATACGTGGGTTTGAGTAGGGTGATCATGGCTCGACACAACATCGAGGGCCGAAGGGCCTGTTCTGTGCTGTACTGTTCTATGTTTAATACCTACACACCCCCAGACAATACCCACACACCCCCAGACAATACCCACACACTCCCAGAGAATTCTCACACACTCCCAGACAATACCCACACACCGCAGACAATACTCACGCACCGCAGAGAATACGTACACACCCCCAGAAATTACCCACACACTCTGGGTTAATACTGTGCCAACTCAATACTGTGCTGGGGTAGTATTGCACTGCATTAGTACTGCACTGGTTTAATATCGCACTGAGCTAGTACTGTGCTGTATTAATACTGTTCTGGGTTAGTACTGCACTGAGTAAATTGTGCACTGGATTTGTACTACACTGGGTTAATGCTGCACTGAGTTTTTTTTAATATATAAATTTAGAGTACCCAATTCATTTTTTCCAATTAAGGGGCAATTTAGCATGTTCAATCTACCTACCTTGCACATCTTTGGGTTGTGGGGGCGAAACTCACGCAAACACGGGGGGACTGTGAAAACTCCACACTTACAGTGACCCAGAGCCGGGATTGAACCTGGGACCTCGGCGCCATGAGACTGTAGTGCTACCACTGCGCCACCGTGCTGCCCTCATACTGCACTGAGATAGTACTGCACTGGGTTAATACTGCGCTGGGTTAATACAATGCTGGATTAATACTGCACTTGCTTAGTACTGCACTAGGTTAATACTGCACTGGTTTAGTACTGCGGTGTGCTATTACTGCACTGGGTTGTATTGTGCTGGGTAAATACACCGTTGTGTTAATACTGCGCTGGGTTAGTACTGTGCTGGATTAAACTATACTGGATTAATACTGTGCTGGGTCATTACTGCACTGGCTTAGTTCTGAGCTGGATCAATGCTGCACTGGTTTAGTACTGCGCTGGGTTAATACTGGGCTGGGCCAATACTGCACTTGGTTAGTACTGCACTGGATTAATACTGTGCAGAGATAATACAATGCTGAGTTAATACTATGCTGGGTTAGTACTGCAGTGGGCTAGTACTGCAATGAGTTAGTACTGCATTGGGTTAGTACTGTGCTGGGTTAATACTGTGCAGTGATAATACAATGTCGGCTTAATACTATGCTGGATTAGTACTGCACTGTGCTAGTACTGCAATGAGTTAGCACTGCATTGGGTTAGTACTGCATTGGGTTAATACTGTGTGGGGTGGTTATGTGCTGGGTTAGTACTGCGCTGGATTAACACTGCACTGGGTAGTACTGCGCTTGGTTAATACTGTGCTGTGTTTGGTCTCCACTGGGTTAATACTGTACTGGATTAATTCTGTGCTGCGTTAGGATTGCACTGGGTTAATACTGCACTGGGTTAGTACTGCACTGGGTCAGTGCTGCACTGGGTTAGTACTGTGCTGGGTTACTACTGCATTGGAATGCTACTGTGCTGGGTTAGTACTGTGCTGGGTAAAACTACGCTGGGTTAGTTCTGAGAAGGGTTAATGATGCACTGGGTTAGTATGTGCTGGGTTAATACTGTGCTGAGGCAATACTGCACATGGTTAGTACTGCGTTGGGTTAATACTGCACAGGGGTAATACAATGCTGAGTTAGTACTATGCTGGGTTAGTACATGCTGGGCTAGTACTGCACTGAGTTAGTATACGCACTGGGTTTGTACTACGCTGGGTTAATACTGCGCTATGTTGTACTGTTCTGGG